>NC_138372.1:138858598-138867370 GCF_054177405.1 Leptonychotes weddellii
TTTTTTGATGGCTGCATAATATTCCATTGTGTGTGTGTGTTTGTGTGTGTACACACACCACATCTTCTTTATCCATTCATCTGTTGATGGACATCTTGGCTCTTTCCCTAGTTTGGCTATTGTGGACATTGCTGCTATAAACACTGGGGTGCATGTACCCCTTTGGATCACCTACATTTGTATCTTTGGGGTAAATACCCAGTAGTGCAATTGCTGGGTCATAGGGTAGCTCTATTTTCAACTTTTTGAGGAACCTCCATACTGTTTTCCAGAGTGGCTGCACCAGCTTGCATTCCCACCAATAGTGTAGGAGGGTTCCCCTTTCTCCCCATCCTCGCCAACATCTGTCGTTTCCTGTCAAGTCTTCCTTCTTAAAGTCCCTACTCCCCCCTCCCTTGCTGAGTCTTCTGGATTGCCAATTTCATTGGTTCCTAGCACAGATGTTCAGTCATAAATTGATTGATCAGCCTTTCCCCTATGATGAAATGGTTGATGAATCCTTACATGATTAGTGGAAATATTCCGGGAAAGCACAACTTTACTAGCTGTTTCTTTTCACATTTTTGATCGCCAAAGGAGCCTTTTATGCCCTTTCCTTTAACTGCATAATGACTTTGGTTTTCTTTTCTTTTTTTTTTTTTTGGTGTTTCTTTGTTTTTTTGTTTTGGTTTGGTTTGGTTTTTTTGGTGTGTGTTTTAACGTTTTGTTTTTTTGGTTTTTTCGTTCATAGATTATAATCTCTCTGGTACACAGCATTGTTGAATAAAGCTTGGTTTAATAAAAACAATAATCTCTGGTACACTAAGCAAACACGTAGACTTATAAAGAAAGGAAAGTTTCACAGAGCAGATTTTACCAAAGTTTGGAACACATTCTGAAGCTGAGTTTCATCATCGTTCTTTTGGATTGGCAGCTCTACTTCAGCTCTGGTCAACCTTTTAAATATTCTTTTTGTAGCTTTAGGTATGGCATGTTCTAGGCAGTCTCAAACACAGAACCGTAAACAGCAGCTATAAACTTGATCCATGGTCCTTCTTTGGAGAGAAGTTTAGATTAATACCTGAGAACATTCACAGCAAGGCTAAAGGCCATGTTAGCTCACACATATAACTTCTTGTTCTCATTTTTTTTTTCTTTAATCCACTACTTCACTTTGTGGATGCTGGGAGAACAGTTGAGAGATGAGTCATCGGTGGAAGTAGGGAAAGAGGTGGGGCAGTCATGCGATTGAGATCACAACCCACAAGTCCGGGAAAGCTCCAGATCACTCAGCCAGAGGCAACCTACCATCCCCCGTAAGCAGTAACAAGAGTCTAACGCGGGAGTGCTTTGCTAGGGAGAAGCTTAGAAGCAGCAGCGTACGAGGTCTTTACTTTCTAAAAATATGTGTTGTAATAATCAAAAAATCCAGACATAAATCTGTTGCACTTGGGACCACAAAACAAAAATGAGGATATGACATATTCACACAAATTACCACTTTCGATCCATTTCTCATCATTCATTTCTTTTGTAACCCCTAGGAGATTGCTGGGTTTTGTGCTTTTTTTGTTTTGTTTTATTCTGTTGTTGGGGGGGGATGTCAATCCAGAGGAAGGGTGATTTTGGAGTTGAATAAATCTCAGTTTAATTTCAGTTTTATCAATTATTGAATTTAGATGAGTTATTTTCCTTCTCTGAGCTTCCATTTCTTCGTCTATAACATGATATTAATCTTTTCAAAGCCGTTCTTAAGGAATAACTAATATTCACAGACCAAGTGACTGGCACATTACAGATAATAAATTAGTAACAGTTAAAAGTATTACTTCTCTTTAGAAATGATTCTATTATTTTTCTGTTCAAAATTCAATAGGCTGTTTTCAGTTTTTAATCTCCTTGAATTTTCTCAGACTTTTCTTACTTCTGTAGAATCTTGCCTTGCCTGGCTTCCAAGACATTGTATGAAGGTGGTTCTCCTCTGCAGCCCATCATTCTTCTAGTTTTTATTCCACCTCAACTCTCCCCTTATTCCTCTCTGACAATCCTGGGGCCTTTGCTCTTTTGTCTCCATTGTTGATTCTTCTGACTTTCATGGATCCTCTACATTCCTAACTAACAGATGTATATTTCCAGAGAGCCAGTTTTGCACTTTCTGCTTAGATGTTCTGTGGTCAGCTTCAACTCAAACATATCCAAACTAAGCTCATCATTTCTTAGTTGGGCACTTCTCACCCGTCATCTGTCCCTGGTCATCTAGAATCAAATTTTGTGTACTGGTTTAAAATACAGACTCTGGGGTGCCTGGGTGGCTCAGTTGGTTAAGCGACTGCCTTCGGCTCAGGTCATGATCCTGGAGTCCCTGGATTGAGTCCCGCATCGGGCTCCCTGCTCGGCAGGGAGCCTGCTTCTCCCTCTGACCCTCCCCCCTCTCATGTGCTCGCTCTCTCTCATTCTCTCTCTCTCAAATAAATAAAATCTTTAAAAAAAAAATAAAATAAATAAAATGAAAATAAATAAATAAATAAAATACAGACTCTGGAGCAGTATCGCCAAGGTGTAAATCCTGGCTGCACTACTTATTAGCTGTGTAACCCTGGACAAGTTAGTTAATCTTTCTATACATCAGTTTCTCACCTGTAAAATTAGGATATACCCCCAAATGAAGTAGAATAATAATATGTACTCCCTCGTATTTTTGTCAGAATTAAATACAGACACAGTGTAAAAGCTGCATACATGTTAGCTATTGTTATTTTTCTCTGTCCCTTCTACAGAATCCATTATCGTATCCAGCCTCACAGCTTTAGTCTTCTCTCTTCCCGCCTCCAGCTAGTCTCCCTATCCTTCAACTTTCCCCTCTTCAATCCATATTGCAGCCCTGCAGAATAATCTTCCTAGAACATCTAAGCATGAGTTAGAGTTTCAAGTACCATACAAGGAATGGGGGGAGCTATATTTTTCATGCTTTCATAAAATCAATTTATAGCATATTTGTAAAGTTGGTTGTCAGCAATAAAGTGCTACACAAATAAAAGTTGCCTTAATTTTAGGAAGCGTAATTGTAAATTTAATTTAACAAGCATTGATCATATCTAAACTTTCTCTCACCTCCTAATTCTCACCTTCAAATTAAACAAATTAAGGATTCATTCTTCTATTCTCCTTCAATGTGAGCTATATCACTAGGAAACCAAGCAGATTTACATGCAGACCAAAGGTAAAATGGGGAAGACTAAAATCCAATCAGTAAAGGTCCAATACTCATGGGCTGTTCTCCTACCTATTGTCCATCATTCTCAACATTGACTTGAGTTGGGGGCAAAAGGACTTTTCCACCCAGGACAAGCCACTTACCTCTCTCTCAGAAGAAGTGCAGCTTTTATAGAATTCTCAGGATTTCATGTTATATCCTCTACTTTAATCTCCCCCCTCCATCCCCCCATCCTCATCTCTTTCTTGTTCTCTCTCTCTCTCTCTCACACACATACACACACAGTCTTTATCTTAAGATAGTATGAATTCTATTCTCCACATAGAATATTTTATCTTATACTCTGAGTATTCAGCACTTGGGGTTTAGTCTTCATCTACTCCAAAATCTTATAGCTGATCTGTTGTACCTCATTACTGGCATATAATCACTTCAGCTTCCCAAGAAGGGGGCCAGGAGTGGGGGGAGGGCAGCAATATTCAGACCCTAAACTTAAGAGTAAAGTTTCAAGAAGTGACAATTATTCTTTCTTTTGGAATCTTAGCATTTTCTCCATTGACAAAATTATACTTGCAAATGGAAACTGATGAACCAATCATTCTAGCCAGGGTTAATGTCACGATTTAAATGCCAACAATGTTAGTCATTTCACTGCTGTCTACCTTCAGTAATATCCCTCCTTTTGGTGCTTGCTAGAGGAAATCACAAGAGATAGCAGATAGTTCCCATGTTAGAACAAGAGTTGAAATTTATTAGGAAGTATCTACACTAAGCACTTGTTCTTAATAACTCTAACCTTAGCCCTTGACCTAATCCATATAGAATTTGAGGGAAATTAAATGAATCCACAAGCCCAGGGTAATATTGATAATCTTCATATTAATGATTGTTATGTTTTAAAAACAAAAGATCCAATTAATTCAGTGAACATAGTATGATGCCCTCTACCATGTAAAATGCATAGCTTTTAAAATAATAAGCTGTAAAACAAAACTTAGTTTATTGAAATTAAGATGGTTTCATTTTAAATATACTCATTGCAAAATATGCTGATTCACTGGTTGATACATAATACCTCTCCCTCCCTCTTCCTCCCTTCCTCCTTCCCCTGCCCCTCTGCACCTCTCTCTCTTATCGGTGCCCCAGCTTTGCTAGTGCCCTTAGTCCACCTATTAAGTAATCCAGAACTGAGACAGAGAGGATTAGGAAAATAATTAAGCAGAAAAGGTACAGCATAAAGCACCAGAAACAACCATAAGGAGAAAGATATCACAATGGGAAGTGGAAGGAAGAGGACAAGAAAGAATTACAAAATGAAAAGAATTTGCAGAGAACTCAAATCTATGATATCACTAAAACTGGTTAATGTGTGTGTATGTAAATCAAAATTCAAAATGTTAACAGTAATCAAAGGTGAGTTTTTATTTGCCTCTACTTTTACACTTTTCAAATAGTGTTCAATAAGTCACACATACTTACTAAGCACCTCCCATGTGCCAGATATGAGTTTTCTAAGCCCCTAACATGGGTTAACCATTTATCCCTTACAACAGCCTTCAAGTCAGGCATGGTAATGATGCCCTTTGCACATATGAACACATCGAGCCAGAAGTGCTAAATCATCTGCGCAGGGTCACAGGGCAGTCTGTTTACACCAGAACTGCATCCCAGAGTGTGAGCTCTTAAGCATCTTTCTCTTTTGCCAATTCTTGACTATGCTCTAATTTCATAATCAGAAAAAAAAGTCACTTGAAAAGAGGGAACTAGAAAACAGTCTGGATATAACAGTCCAATATGACAAGGGATTTCTTACACAGAAGTAAATGAGAGGATGTCCGAATTCAGTGTACTAGAAAAATTGCGCAAAGGAGAAGTCAATAAGGTCCTTGAAAATAAAGACAACATGTTTAAATTATTTGTAGAATTCCAAGGTACTAAAACATTCTGCAGACTGCATATCATATCCGGCACCACAAATAAATTAGTGGGGAGGGAGGAAGGGTAGCAATTCCTCCTTATTCATCTTCAGCTTGACATAGCTACAGGCCATCTGTTTTTAAATGTCCTGTGAGAAATGTTAAATAACTGAGATGACAGAAATATAAATAAATAATTAGAATATTTAGACACACTATATTTAGATAGCAACCCAAAATACAATTTTTAAAGGAAAAAATCATTTTCAAACCAAATTAATTTTACAAGTTAAAAAGAGAATCAATTCTTTGGAGGAACTTACCATACTCAAATCTCTAGCAGAAAAAAACAAAATACAAAAGCCTCTTTAAAGGCTGCAGGACAGACTTCCATCTCAAATCATTCCATGCGTGTACGTCTATCTTAAAGATTTCCCTGAAGTGAGAGAAGTAATCATGTATATAACCAACGTGGAAACAGAAATTTTAGTGCAATTCTAGAAGACAGAAAGCAAGAGATTGGAATAGAGGAGAAACCAAAATCAAGAAGGCTGCACCTCAACTCTGGTGCAAAAGGGGTTAACGTGAAAGTGAGAACTGGTTTTCCCACTGAGCCCAGAAAACTGTAATACAGAGTCTTCAGCATCCATGAGCAAGCCAGTCCCTACACAGTGTACCCAGAGGAACTAGAGGCAGCACTGACTTTTTTTTTTTTTTAGAGAAAGGGTCCTTGAGCATGGGCATGCGAGCCAGGTGGAAGATGGGGTACAGAAGGAAAAGGAAAGAGAATTTTAAGCTGACTCCACGCCCACTGCAGAACCCCACACAGGGCTCCATCTCACAACCCTGAGATCATGACCTGAGCTGAAATCAAGAGTTGGATGCTTAACCAACTGAGCCACCCAGGCACCCCAGCATTTACTTCTTAAATATAGAAGGAGTCAGCCTTTGGGTAGCCCTAGGACCAGAGAGAGAAATAACCTGGTTAAATGCCTAGAATAACTTCAAACTACCAAATGGAAACAAAGAAAAAAAATTCAGCTTAAAACAGGAAAATCCTCTAATGTTTTCAATCCCCACCTTACCCCCTTGGACCTCACTTGTACATACACGAAGGAATCTTCCAGGTACCCTCAGCACCGGTGGCCACTCCTTCCACTAAAGAAAAGAGCCCACCCTGGGAAGAGTGCACTCCACTCAGCTAACAAACCCCGCCAGCTCTGATAGGTGAGTAGTTAAACTCTTCACTTTTAATAGGAGAACTGAAGATCATTAGATATTTAAGGAAACCTAACATGAATGAAAGAACCCCAAGATGAATAAAACAGCTTATCGATGAGGAAAATAATTAATGTTGGATACAAAAAATAATGTTAAAAAAAGATACTGCACCTACAAAGCAAATGCAGGTTACTATGAAAAGGAAATAATCACAAAACAAGATACATAATTTCAGAAATTAAAAAAATTGTATGAGGGTTAAATTGAAAAGAGCAAAAAAACTAATAACCTAAGAGATCAAAGCAAGGAATTTTGCCAATTTTTAAAGAAAAAAAGGAAACTATGAGATGTAGTTAAAAGGCATACAGAATAGATTTAGGGGTATAATGTTCGATTTGTTCAAGAGTGACAGAAGAAAGCAATGAAGATGATGAAAAGGAAAAATAAGTAATCAGAGAAATAATAGAAGAAAATGTTCTTCAGCTGAAGAAAAACTTGAGTCTTGAAAATGAAAGGCTCCAGAGTGCTGGAAAGGATAATAAAAAGACACACATCTATCCATATCCTGCAAAACTTCTTTGTTAAAAATTAAATGGAAAATGCTGCAAGTGGAAAAAAAACTAAGTAACTTCCAGAAAAACAAGGAACAGTCAACCAGTCACCTTTTCGTCTGCATCACTCAATTCTGCAAGACAAGAGAAAACACAGGAATCTGAACGTGGAACTGTGAACACAGCAAAAGATCAATTCTGTGTGATGGCAAAATAAAGACATGTTTGGTCATGAAAGGATCCAAAACCTATTCTACTCATACATCCCTTCTGAAAGAATTATACCTCGATTCAAAGTAAAAAAAGACATTCATGGGTAGGGAAGAAAAGTGACACAGCAATCAGAGTATCAAATGAACCAATAAAATGTTAAATTCATCATAAATAATTTCAGATCATGGAAATGAAATTTATGCCACTAAGAAATGAGGTATGGAAGTGCTGAATCATTATATCGTACACCTGAAACTAATATTACACAGTATGTTAACCAACCGGAATTTAAATTAAAACTTTAAAAAAAAAGTTTATCTGATGGGGCGCCTGGATGGCTCAGTCGTTAAGCATCTGCCTTGGGCTCAGGTCATGAACCCGGGATCGAGCCCCGCATCAAGCCCCGCATCGGGCTCCCCGCTCAGCGGGAAGCCTGCTTCTCCCTCTCCCATTACCCCTGCCTGTGTTCCTGCTCTCGCTATCTCTCTCTCTGTCAAATAAACAAATAAAATCTTTAAAAAGTTTATCTGAGAAAACATCTTCGTGGTGAGAAAACTCTCATTCTAATTACTTCATCACTTTGGATTATTAGAGGTAGTATTCATTTTGCTCACTAAGACAAAAAAAGAATAAGACCAGGTTCAAATGAAATATCTGAGAAGTAATAGGAGAGCGGCTGCTTTAAAAGTATATTGAATATCTTGTTTTAGGGGCATCTGGGTGGCTCAGTCCGTTAAGAGTATGATTTGGCTCAGGTCATGATCCCAGGGTCCTGGTATGGGCCCCGCATCGGGCTCCCTGCTCCCTCTGCCCCTGCTCCCTGCTCGTGTGCATGCACACGTGCTCTCTCTCTCTCAAATAAATAAAATCTTTTTAAAAAAACAGTGTTTAAACAAATAAGTGTGTGTCAATAAGTAAATAAGGTTATGAATTAGAAAAATAAAAACAACATTTGCAGGTGGAACTGTGAGTGATTTGTCTCTATTTAGTAGATTTTATTTAATATTGTTTATGCAACTGAATATAAATGGAAGAAAAGACCATCCAGCTGATAGAGAAGTTCTGGACTGAAGGAATTAGCTTTAGGGAACTAATAAGTTGGGCATTTTCCTCTTTGTGGCATCCAGAATTCTTTATTTCCCTTTCTCTGCTTCACACATAAAAGCTGGTCACAGCAATGTTTATTTGACTCGTCGCTCCAAAGCATGAGGCTTCTATTGTGCACCTTTCCCTCTTCACCCAAATGGAAAAGCTCCCTCTGACTCCTTTCAAGAATAGATTTCTACCCTGTGAACCCTTCCAGTTTGTGACCAAAAGGTCTACTTAGAAGAGAAATGACATTTTTAAAAGAATCTCATATTTTATGCAGTTTGTTCCAAAACTACTTGGAACTAGATATAATCTACATTATCTATGTATTTGGTTTTTTTAATGTTATGTTAATCACCATACATTACATCATTAGTTTTTGATGTAGTGTTCCATGATTCCTTGTTTGCGTATAACACCCAGTGCTCCATGCAGAACATGCCCTCTTTAATATCCATCACCGGGCTAACCCATCCCCCCACCGCCCTCCCCTTTAGAACCCTTAGTTTGTTTTTCAGAGTCCATAGTCTCTCATGGTTCGTCTGGGAGAGAGAGAATCTTAAGCAGGCTCCATGCCCAGCATGGATCC
>NC_138372.1:138867470-138876308 GCF_054177405.1 Leptonychotes weddellii
TGCACAGGTGTCTTTACTAACATCAAAATGATTAGAGGACAAGTTGCAGGAAGACAGATACACTATTGGCAAATTTGTAGTGCTTTGTGGACACATAAACACTTCTATTTGAGGATAAAGTGAAAACTATATCCATCTTTAGCAAAAAGGTTCCCTCCTCCACCCACACCCTTGCCCTTAATTTCTCCCTCAATTCACTGAATAAACCTTTACTGAGCTCCTACTGTGCAACAGGCAGTGACCTAGGTGCAGGCGGCAAGCACCGACCAAGTAAGAAAATACCGGCTATTTCTTCCTTCCTTCCGTCTTGCCTGACTTCCTTCCAGTAATCTTATCACCAGAGCTTCCACAAGAAGCCAACAAAAATCTAATCCCAGTGCTCGCACTTGAGGTCCTTTTTCCACAATAGGCTCCAATCCTTAGATATAGGAGAACAGGTATAAAGATGCAACAGAAAATTGGATTGTGGAAGGCATGTATGTCATATACAGAGGCACTTCTATTTATAAACCACGAAATTAAGACAACATTGACTGACAGGCTAAACTGAGTGCCAACTATGGGCTGGTATTGCTCTGACTACTGGGATACAGTGATGAAAACCACAGACGCAGTCTCTGACCTGGTGAAGCTTTTGCAGATGAATGTATCACTGCAGATGTGACAAGGTTAATGAAGAAAACGCAGAGGGTGCCATGAGAGAAGGTGTCATGTGAATCCTGTGGGGGCCACAAACACTTCTCAGTCCTCCCACTCCAGAAAGCACAATGATCAAGGAGCCCACTGCCAGTTCCGAAATCTACCATGACATTTGTGTGGAGGCCATGCTTCCTCATGGGCTGCTCCTAGCCAGTCACTGCACATGGCAGGACTACTAGGACAGGCCCAATCCTGGAAGGCAGGGGACTCCTCTTATGGCTGACTTTGGCTTGAAGACTCCCCTGGCCTTGCCGAACCTTCCTTAGAATGCAGAGGAGTCTTGCAGGCTTCCACTCAACATTCCTTCCTTCTCTCTTCACTGGGGACCATATTTGCCTGGGGGTCTCACAGCCCTTCCCATCGCTGCCAGCTCCCTCCCCATGTTTTCTCACAGGTGGTTGCCCTAATGAAATCCTTGCATGTTTAATCCCACCTTCAAGTCTTCATCTCAGAAAGTGCAGACTAACACAGACCCTAGTTTAGATTGAGATGGACTGTTTAGGATTGGGCTACTGGGGAACTGAGATTCTGAGGTGCCTGGGTGGCTCAGTCAGTTAAATGTCCCATTCTTGATTTCAGCTCAGGTCATGATCTCAGGATAGTGAGATTGAGCCCCGCGTCAGGCTCTGTGCTGAGCACTGAGCCTGCTTAAGATTCTCTCTGTCCCAGGGTGCTTGGATGGCTCAATCAGTTAAGCATCTGCCTTCAGCTCAAGTCATGATCTCACTGTCCTGGGATCCAGCCATGTGTCACTGGGCTCCCTGCTCAGCGGGAAGTCTGCTTCTCCCTCTCACTCTGCCCGCCCCCCCATGCTCATGCTCTCTCTCTCAAATAAATAAATAAAATCTTAAAAAAAAAAAAAAAAAGATTCACTCTGTCTCTCTTCCCCTCCCTTCTCCCCCCAATCCCACTCACTCTCTCTCGTTAGGAAAAAAAAAGTGAGACTCGAAGGAGGAGAAATCAGTCAGATGGAAAAAAAAGAAAAGGAGAAATGAAGGAGGGCACTACAAGAACAGCATGTGCAAGGTCCCTGAGGCAGGATGGATCTTCTCCCAGTCGAGGAACTAAATCAAGAGCAGTGTGTATCTGGACTGCAACATTTCAACAAGGAAGAAAGCAGGGTCTGGTGAAGCCTAACAGATAGGCAGAGGCCAGATTATGCAAGGATTTGTCATTTAATTCAAGAATTTTTAACTTTTTTCTAAGTGCATGGCATAGGTAGATAGGGTCTTGAGCAATGAAACAACTTGATCAAATGTATATTTTTGGGTTCTTTTTTGAAGATTTTATTTATTTGACAGAGAGAGACACAGTGAGAGAAGGAACACAAGCAGGGGCAGAGGGAGAGGGAGAAGAAGGCTTCCCGCTGAGCAGGGAGCCCTATGCGGGGCTTGATCCCAGGACCCTGGGATCATGACCTGAGCCAAAGGCAGACGCTTAACATCTGAGCCATCCAGGCACCCCTCAAATGTGTGTTTTATAAAGATCACTGGGGCTGCAGTAGATGGATCAAAAAGAAAAGAAGCGCTAGGAAATCAAGAAGGAGGCCACTGAAATGGTCCAGTAAAGAGATAAATTAAGGATTATTTCATTCCTAACAGGAAAAAAATCATTTCACAGGGTCTGCCTTAAGATTTCATGGCCCTTTTGTTTATTCAAGGCATTCAATAGTTTATGCCTTATTCTTTATTTAGGTGCAAGTCTTCACTTTCACCATCTTTGTGCACATAGGTATCACATCTGACTCAAATTGTAATCTCACATAACACGTGAATTAGTTCTTATGCTTCAAAATTAACAGAAATACTCAATAATAAAAACGTTAGACTACACCTCTATCCTTAATAGATACGGAAATAGATTACAGACCCAGAAATGTTACACACGGAAGTAATGAGAAAGCCCATACAAAGTCCATACTAAACATACTGATTACACAGGATGTTCCTCCTCTAAAACAAAATAGGGAAAATAAGTAGGCCTTACTTTGTAATAAACTTCACCTAAAATAAAAATGCTGGAAATAATAAAAACCAGTGAAACTTTGGTTTGCCTTATTAGAGTTTAGGTGGGCTTCTGAGAACACTATCAGAAAAATAAGACCCAATTACTTTTTTTCCTCTTCTGGAAAATTATCAGAGGCACTCAGGTATTCCTCTGTGCTTGAAGTTTTAAAGGATACTCTAATTTTAAAGTTGTACACATTATGTGAATGAATATTAATATGCACATATATACACACATGTATCTTTACATAAACACACTTAGGGGTTGGGGTGTGTGATATGGGTGAAGGGGAAGAGTGCAGAAAGAAGCAACAAGAAAAGGAAAGCAAGAAAGGCACAAAAAACACTATGTATAATATAATCACACTGTGCATTTATGCAAATTATGTGCATGTATAAAATTATATACATGTAAAGAAATTTTAGAAGGAAGGAAGGAAAAAGAAGAGAAGGAAAAGAAAAGAATAAGGAAAAGAAGAAGAGTGGGAATGAGGGATGGAGGGAAGAAGGAAGGAAGGGGACTGAAAGAATTTCTCTTGCAATAAATAATGCTGGGACAAGCAGATGAGGTGTTTTATTTGTCTGTGTTGTTAGACCCTTACTTGACCATTACAATAAATTCCCGACAATTTTTAAGTGCAGTTTAGTATTCAATCACACATACAAAAATATAGAAGAATCTTTAATCTGCTCTTGGATTTGGGAAGAATTTGTTAAGCAGAGAAACAATGGAAGAATCTATGAAGAAAAAATAGGTAACTTTGACCATTTAAACATTAAAAACGTGTAGGGATTTCAAGTTAAACACATAGAAGTTGGGCTGCAATACAAACCCTCTCTCTCATAAGACCTAACAAAAATGGACAAAAAGTAGCATGTCTGTGTGTGTGTCTCAAAAATTCACCAGTGAGGGAGCACAATGCCATGTCATACAGTCCAACAGATGGTGCTAAAGAGAAGAAACAAAAGGTTCTGGTACCAATGTGCCTCACCCAGAGCAATATAGGAGACAGAAGTTAAAGCAACAAATTATGGAGCAATCTCACTAATATCTCTCTAATATGGAGAGAAGCCCAAGGACAGGTGAATAATAGCTTGGGAAAATCTTCTGAGATAAATTATTACCTCCACCATCAGACTTTAGCAGAGATGAAAAGACCTTGGGGTCTTTCTAGTCTGGGAGAAAAGACGAAAAGAAACACAGAATGATCTCAACTATGTATAGGTAACTTCCTGGTTGGCTAAGAGTGAATTATTCTGTATTGAAGGGATATTGATAGAAGGATAAGTTGTTTCAGTGACTAGCAGGGAGGCACTAGCAGAAATACCTAAGATAAAGATCCGGAGCCTGCAAACTGGTTATGTTCTTGTGACCAAACACATGAGGAGTGACTGGAACTTGGGTGGAGCTCCACCAAGGGAAGAGGAGGCTGTGTGGGCACTACTCCTGGGTGCCCCAGCAAAGTATGTTTTCTAATGGGAAAAGTCACGTGGAAGTTTAACAAGTGATAATGAGGAGGGAAGATGTACTAGAGAGTTCAGAGAAGGCATGCTATATTACAGACAAAGCATGAAATCGCAGGGGCTAACCCTGCATTATGAATAGGAGGATCATCTTGAGCCTGGAAGCTCTAGAACATCTAAGACTCTGAAGACACTTGGGACTCTTCTGCTGGCCACGTGACAGGGTCAGTGTGAATAAGCAAGGTGTTGGTGAATCTGAGTTGCCTTACCTCTTCTACCTGGTATCACTGCTGCATGAAAATGTGCAGTTCTAGTCCCTGACTTTAGTCATATTGTGTAGATGCTAGCCGAACTCATGCTAAGCCAGCTAGAAAGAGAGGTGGGGTTGCAGGAGACATAAAACTTTCTAGGAACTGTAGCTGCTTAATTACAATGCTTGTAAAGCTTGTAAAAGACTACTTCAAACATACCTGAAAGTCTGAAGAAAAGACAAATGTCAATGTGGTAATTTTGATATTATCCGACCCTCTGTGAAGACCTCATCTTGTCTGTCTTGTTGCTGAGGAAAGTGAGCATTTTAAAAAATTACACAGATTCCCCAACAGCTGTTAGAATACTGCCCAATAAAAGTGTCCTGCAGAATTCAATCAAATACAGTGCACACCCTGATTTCTCTGACAGGAAGAAAGAGGTCACCGGAGTGCTAGTCAGCACAGTCTTTTGTCCTGGTAGCTTTTGTGACCTGCGGAGATTATTGCGGCAGCTGTCTGGACCCTTTCTCTGCCAACTCTGTTGCCTGGGGGCTCTGGTCTAGCCAGAGGGGTTAGGTTGACTCGTGCTAAATACTCTCAGTAGTGAAGAGGAACTTAACAGAACTGAAAACAAAATGGTAGATAAATCCGGTAAGAACTCTCTGAAGGAGGGAAAACTGGGGAAGGGGCAGAGAGACCATTAAAAGCTCTAGATGAAGTTCATGACAATTTTCCACTGTGTATTCCTAACAATGGTGCCAACACTTCAGGTACGCTTTTCTTTTAACCCAAGTGACTGACGGGAGTGAGAACGGAAATGAGAGATGTGAACAACTAGGATGACTTTCTCTGGTAGAAGAAGAGGCCCCGGTACTCCATGGCCAGGTAGGGCTCTGACCTAAAACCCAAAGGCACCCCCCCCACACAGGAAAAGGAGGCCTTCCTACAGAGGTAGAGTCAATGCCACACAGAGCATTTAACCAAGTCATTCACAGGCTACACAAGGCCAAGCTGAGCTTTTCCATCCTGCTACATCTTCAAGGGCTCAGGCTTCAGGCTGGCTTTAAAAGGGCATGCGAACAGGTCTCAGATGGTGGGAAGACACTAAAGAAATCATTCATTTTGACTACAATATGATAAAACAAGGTTCAAGTAGAACATCTCAAGCATGAACAAAAGAAATGGCATAGAAATAGGGCAAAAAATACTACAGGATATCAAACAAATAATGAAAGAACATAGCATGCATAAGAAAACTGAACTAACCCCTCCCCCCAAAAAAGAATAAAATTCCCTTAAGTTGCTTTCTACTATAAAACATAATAAGAACATGAATTCAATAAAACAAAAGTACAAGTTGATGGCAAAACAGAATTAGGTAGAATGGGAAACTGCAGAGCTAAGAAAAGAGGAGACCAAAACAACAGCATTAGTAGTACAAAAAGAGAACTGAAAATGGAATTAATGACCCAGGAAAGGCTTGAGATAATCACAGTGAATGCAGAAGGGAGACAGAAATTAGAGTCACTAGATTATAGATAATCAGGGACAAAGAGGAACAAATATGGAGATAATAAATATCCCAGAAGTAGAACACCAAACGAAGAAAAAGGAAATAGCATTGAAAGAGTGCTAAGAGACTTTTGGTTAAATATGGCAGGTTGAATATATTATCCGAAACCCCATTAAAATGGTAGTTAAAAAGATCAAAGAATTGGGAGAGGAGGCAAAAGCCTATCAGATAATCAATTAAGTAGAGCAAGAAGTAAATTAGAAGAGTGGCAACTGCCCCAGCATAGTGGAGTAAATGAAGCTTAAATGCATACAGAGGGATATACAAGAAGCAAGTCATGCAGAACCAAAGAATAGGAAAGCCTGAGGAATTGGAAGCATTAGGGATCTTGGAATGTAGGCGTGTGGGGAGTGGCTGAAAATAGGAAGATGGGTTAAAAGTACATAGAAGAGTGAACCTCCCCCTCCCTAAATCTCTTTTCCCACCCCAGTAGCCAGGCATCTACCTCTCTGACATCTTAGCATGGATGGAAGGTTAATTCTCTGGTAATACTGAACCCAAAAGGCCCTGGGTTTGGGGGCACGAAGCACCAGAGAGAGATAAGGCCCTTGAATGAAAACAGAGGGACTGCATGACAAGACAACATAATAAACCATGAGATTCCCCTCACCCCACCAGTTTCCAAAGTCCCATCCCCTTACTTATAAGCAGACGGTCCTTCTCTGGAGACAGTCACTGGTCCCGGAGTAAAGACCTAGAGATACTGACTTTTGGGGTAACCCAAAGAAAAGGCACTGCCTGGTCATCCCCCAGGGAAATGAGCCAGTCAGAGAGCTGGCCCATTGCTGCCCTCCCTTCCACCCCCCACATACAGCTTCCAGCCAGCCACTGAGTAGCTATTGCACTCAGCCATCAAATCCGGAGCCACTGAACAGCTCAACGGAGAGGCAAGAATCATGAAGGTCAACACAGAAGCAAGCTACAATGAAAACACAAACAAGAAGTTCCAGGTAATAGAGATGCTGCAAAAAAAAAAAAAAAAAAAAAAAAACCAGAGGAAAATAAATGTAATATCCTCAGGGTGATAAAAAGAGGTTATTGCATCTATGTGGTAAAAAGAGGAGGCTGTTGGGGAAAAAAAAAAAAAGCAAGCTAGAACTCTTGTAAACTAAAAAAAAAAAAAAAGTATGACTAAAATGTCAAAAATTCTACGGGAAGTTTGGATGATGAAGATGAGGGCAACTCCAGAAAGCAGAGTAAAAAGACAGAGATAGACAATAGGAGCGGAAATGTGAGCCAAGTGGAGAATCAGTCCAAGAGGCCCGGCGTGAAAATAGTATGAATTCCGTAATGAGAAAAGAGAACTTAATGGAAAGGGATTACCACAGAAATAACATTAGAAAATGCTCCGGAACAGAAGGACCTGAATGTCCAGATCAAAAAGTCCATGGAATACCTAGTCCAAAAGTGGGGGGCGGGGGGGAGTGAGCCCTCACTAAGGCATTTATCATGAAATTTCAGAACACCAAGAATATGAAGATGATTTTATAAACTTCCAGAGAGAAAAAAGTCACACGCAAAGGGTCAGCCTCTTCGGAATCTAGCAACAACTGAAGCAGTGCTTTGAAATTCTGAGGAAAAAGAATTCCGTATCTAACCAAACTATCAGTCAAGGACGACGGCAGATAAACGTACCTCCACTCCTGCACCCCTTCTCCAGAGGCCTCCGGAGGCTGCGCGGGAGCCAACCTGGGAGGAGCACCGCACCAGCAGCCGCGCGCGTCGCCCGTCGTGCGCAGGCGCCACCGCCACCGCCCCGGGTCACAGGAGGTCACGGGGCGGTGGCGGCGGCGTGTGCGCAGGCCTGCGGGCGCCGTCGCCTCGTGACGGCTCCTCGGCGCCCGGGCCGCGGCCACGGCGGCCACGGCGGCCACGGCCTGCTTGGACAGGCTCCGGAAGGGCTGTGAGCGGGCTGCCAGGGTGGCGGGGGCTGCGGTGGAGGCCGCCTGACCTCTCTCGGTAGTACTCACCCCCCAGGCACACCCCTCAGGGGCTGGCCACCAGGCCCTGGCTGGGCCCCGCGCCCTCCTCCGCTGCTGCAGCGGCCGCCCCCTCGGGGCCCTGGACTGCTCCCTGCTTCTCTGGGCCCCACTGAGGGGCTCCGGCCTTCAAGGCCGCCCGATCCTGGTCTCCGCAGTTCTGAGGGTCCCCGTGGGAAGGTGGAGCCTTGAGGGCCAGAAGGGGCTGGGAGAATCTGAGGGGGAGCCTGCCTCAGGGGGCCCCAAAGGAGGCATCCCCAAATCTCAGGCGCCCCTAGACCTCTGCCTCAGCCCAGGTATCAGCACCGGCGGCTCACCTCCTGGAGCAGCCCCGGACAGCGCCGGCTTGGACAGCAGGGTCCTGAGAGTGGCCGGACCCTGCTGAGGAGCACAAGGCCAGGCTGCCCAGCCTCTGCCGGATCATTAGTTGTGAAGGGCCTAGTGCCCTCTAGATGCCAACTCAGGATTCAGTAGCCCTGGCCTCTGGCCCTCTCTGCTGCACCGTGGAACTGAGTGGCTTTGGCTTCCCCATGGGAACCTTGACTTCTGGCTACAGCCAGAGCACCAGAACGCAGCAGTCCAGACCTCTGACCTTGACTCGTTTCTCTTCTTAGTCCAGAGCCTGGGTTCCCCAAACTAAAGCAGGCAGCCTCCCAGTCAGGCCTGAGAAGCCAAACCCATGGCTGTTTCCCCTCGGAGCCCTGGTCAGGACTGACCTGGCCCCTGGGCCTGCTCTCCCTGCAGGGGCAGCCGTTTGACCTGGACGTGGGTCTGAAATGTGGAAGTTCCCTCCCTCCCTCCCTTCCTTTCTTCCTTCCCTCTCTCCCCCTTCCTTCCTTCCTCTCTCTTTCTCTCTCTCCCCCTTC
>NC_138372.1:138876808-138994676 GCF_054177405.1 Leptonychotes weddellii
CTGGTGGTTCATTATCATTTGATTCTAGTTCTATGAAAATATGCTTCTTTGGCTAATTGGTTCCCATCTGTTCTGTTGACCATGTAGTGCTGGAAACCAGTTTGTTGGTTTGCTTGTTTGTCCATTTATATAGCCATCTATTTATCTGTCTGTCTATCTGTATATCCATTTGTCCATCCATCCATCCAACAAATACTCACTAATCAGCTGTGACTGTCCAGCAATGGTGATAGATATGGAGGTGGAATGGATATCCAAAGGCAGAGAGGACACTTTGATGGCTCTGCTGAGAGAAGGAGCATTGCGTGTTTGAGATACAGTGTGACTATATGCATGGCAGTGATGGGGTCTGCCAAAGTTGAGGTAGGAGGTTTTTGGTGCCATGTTTTCAAGAAATGGAAAGCATTGAAGAATTTCAAGTACGAGCATAATGAGATTAGACTTGCATTTTTAAGTTCAGTCTGAATCTTCTTAATGGATTCAGAATGGATTTGCTGGGACTAAGTGAAGGAGAAGAGAGACCAGTTGGGATGCAGTGCAGTAGCCCAGGCAAGAGATGTCAGAGGCTGAACCAGGAGGCAAACATACAGAGGGGAAATGGATAGATTTGAGTCATATGGGATTTAGCATAAATGTCTTCAAGATTCATATTAGAGCATGTATCAGAATTTCATTTTTAAGGCTGAATAATATTCTGTTGTATATATATACCACATTTGATGTATTCATTATCTGTAGATAGACATTTGGGTTGTTTCTAGCTTTTGGCTATTGTGAATAATGATGCTGTGAACGTTTATGTTTATCTGTCATCTTCAGTTGATAGTAGGAGCTATGTTTCATTCAGCTCATTTCCATCTAGCACTTAGCAGTGCCTGGCACATTGTAGACCCTCAACATTGACATGTGAACAAAAGACTTAAAATTGATTTATTTTATTCTTATTTAACAAATACTTATAAAGTACCAGATACTCCAAGTGCTTTGAAAAAAATTAACTCACTTAATTTTAGTAAAAGCACTGAGTCATAGGACTGCCCTTAAGCATGGTTTAGAGAGTTTAGTTAGTGTTAGAGCTGAGTTTCAAACCCAGACAATCAGGTCTAGGTCTTGACTGGTAGCTACCCTGCTATGCTGCCTCCCTCTTCCAGCTGACTGGGTTTGCATATGTATCCAGGTGAGTGGAAACTATAAGAATTTCTAGAAGAATCTAGAAGAGGGATGTTTCTCATAAAGGCTCTTTTATATCAACATAATGAAGGCTGCATTTGGGTGCAAAGGAGTTTGGCTAGCATGAAGGTGTGGAGATGTAGCAAAAAAACACAAAAATAAAAACAAACAAAACATCCAGCCAACCAGCCAACCACACAAACAAATCTAAACCTACTATTCATGTGTTTGAAACTGTAGCAGAGATAAGCGAATGATCCGTGCTGCAGTAGGACGATTGGATGGTGGTCAGAAATGCAGCTGGTAGGGGTGTCTCTTTTCTCTAGTAGCACTTTTTCACTCATCTTTCAGGTAATGTGTTGGCATTGTGGTTGCAAAGACAATAATAAAAGTGCATTAGAAGAAAAATTGTGGAAGCAAGGCTAGAAGCTACGGAGGGGTGGTGGTTAAAGGATGGTCCAGGTATTAGATGCTCCTGTCCTGCTGCACAGTGCAGCCCCATGCCCAGTTTGCTTCCCTCTCTGTCAGCACCTGAAGTCCCTCATCAGAGTGGAGGGTCTGTCCCTGTTCTTTGAGAGGATGCTTCTTATAAATCCAAGATGATCTCTCTCTGTTCCGGGGTCCAGTTTCACCCTCCACTCATGGTGCTCCTTTCCAACCTCATTCACTCGCATGGTGGGGTGGGCTTGGGGGTGGTCAGGTCCAGGCAGAGTTGCCTGTCAGCAGGTGCACAGCAGAACCATAATCATTATGGCCTTCTGTTTATCATCACCCCTTTGTGTCTGATCCACTGTCATTGCCAGTCATGCTACTCACCTTTAACCATCACCTGCCTATCGCAAATCTGCCACCTTTTCCCAGAGAACATTCCATTTCAGTTGCTTTGCTTATGCTGGTCTCTAGCTCTGCACTTAGTCACAGTTGCATCTGTGTAAGTTTGACTGATGGTTGGTGATATTTCTAGGTTCCTCGAGACAAGAGGCTGCTATCTGTAAGCAAAGCAAGTGACAGCCAAGAAGAGCAGGATAAAAGGTATGGTGTTATGTAAAGGAATATGCCTGGCTCCCCAAATAACTCTTTCTATGTTTTTGAAAACAACAGTATTAAACTAGTTTTTGTTCTTGAGAGGAAATGGGATCAAGAAGTTTAGCTTCTTCTGTCTGTCTTTTAGAGTCTGGACCAAAACTGGATCTCTCCGTAGGGAGAGCAAATTGCATATTTTGGTTATGCACCCAAGGGGTCATCAGCAGGCTCTTGATACACCCTCTTTCAAGAAGGCTGAAAAATCCTTGGTTAGAGGTGAAATGCTGGCAAGATAGCCTATTTAGGGCTGAACTTTTCTGATCAGTCCCATGGCTGGATAATTGTAATCAAGCCCTTGAGGGAGTGAGCCATGGAGAGATTGCTTTTGATGAGGGGCAGAGGAAGGAGGCTGGACTGTTTCTCACCCCGGAGGCAGCTGGAGGAGAGCCCTGAGTAACAGCAGACACCATGAGCGTGCAGGGGCAAGAAAGATGTTAGGAGATCTTTTTGTGACACCCCTTTCCTGCAATCCTGAATCAAGAACCAATTGAAAAACAAGACACAGACAGATTAAAATTAAAAAGGAAAAAAAAAAATCAGTTTTATTTCTGATTAAGCCAACAGAGAACGAGATTTTTGAATCCACAGTTTGCAACATGTCCATCCTGGTTTAGATATGTCTACTCACCCAATCTCAGGCAGGACTCCAGTCCTCCCTGAAGGGACAGGCCACTGTGGTATGGCAGCGGTGACTAGAGTCCTTTCTCTTTGGCCAGGATGATCCAGACCTAAGGAGGGCACCAGAAGGGACTGAACCACCTTACTTAGCTACTTGTCCCAAACCCATCAATCAAATCTGTCTCCTTCCTGCAGAGGAATGGAGAGAAGCCACAGTGTTTTCCTATTGGTGATTCTTTCATATGGAAATATGAAGCCAGGAGAAATGAAATACCCTGCTAGCACGTACATCAGACTCTTAACCTGGCCTTGAGAGGAACTACTTACGACATTATGATCTTGTTATATGACTAGCAGCGAGCCACCCCACCAGCCAGCAGCCCTGGGCTGTGCATCACCTCCAGAGTATACCCTCAGTGAAGATTAAGCCTGTCTGCATCTGATTTGCAGTTTCAAAGGGATCTTGTGATGCTCCACACTGTCTTGGGGCCCTGGGGCCCTAGTTGGTAGCAGTGATGACAGGGAGAAAGAGCCTGGCACTCTTCAGGTCCTGTGACTTCACCTCCATTTTAGCCAGCATTTATTAAGCTAAGCATGTGCTGTCTGCTAAGTCGTATACTAGTAATCATAGAAGGGTCAGGGGAAAACATGTTTAAGATATGTGCTCTGCTGTCTGCATCATAATGGACAAGAGAGACCATTTTTTTGTTAACACATCTTTTAGAACAACATGAAAGAGTGATAGCCCCTCATCATATTTCAGTGGTTATTTTTGTGATTTCAGTGGAACACCTTCAAAAATACTGGCAGTGAGATATAGACAAAACCACCTTGTATAGACTAATTTTGACTTAGTAGACTTCTGGTTGAATGTAATTTGGAAGGATATCATTTGATCTGCAGTATATTCATGAATTAAGGTGCCATGTGCTAGCATACTATCATTACAACTGTCTGTTTATAGCAGTTGGTACTTGGAAAAATAACTGAAAATCTCAATGGCGTGATTGAGATTTTTTTTTAAAAGTATTCAGTTCAATTTTAAATTCTATTGCAGGTGAGTCAGTAGCTCTCAGTAATTCTTACTTTGTTCTGATCATCCATTTTTTGGATGTCTTTCTGAAGTTCTCTAGCTTCTAAAACTACTGCAGGCGGGTACATATTATAGAATGATGTTGCATCTAATATTCCCTCATCATAAGATAATGATGAATGGACTAGGTTTATACAACTCCGTAGTTCACTTATGTTTGTTTATAAGAGTGCCCCAAATATTTTTACTTGTGTTTCTTGTTTAGAATTCATGTGTTTTGCATGAATGAAAGAATTAATAAATTTGGCCTGAAATGGACTCTAACTGTAGAGGAGTTGGTTAACTTTGAGTATTTTGGCAAAGGCAGTAAGTCTTTGTGCCACGTCCAGAGGAGTGGAAACTGGACACTTGCTTTGGTAGCTAATCAATGTAGACCAGCCCCTCTTATATCCAACCTACAAGACATTATCTGCAAATATTAATAGTTAATCCTCCACAAAAGTCTGGGGTAAAATTAGTTTGGGAAATTCTGGGTTATAATTAAGCAGGTGAAGGAATGCCTGGGGGCCTTTACTGTGTTCATGATGTTTATGGCTCACACAGGCTAGTTTTGTTATGGCAATTTTTAAAAAAATACTGATTTTATCACGGACTCCTTTCTTTGAGGAACATCTATTAACATTCCATGCAATGCTCTAAACAGTGGAGTTTAGGAAATGCTGACATAAATGGGTGGTCTGGGTTTGGCATCATCTAGCTAACTGGACTCAGATTAAACGTAACTTCTAAATTTTCGCTGTATCTTATATACAGAGTCACTGTATTGCTATGACCGTGAAAGCAGGTTATTACTTAAAGCAGAATATTTGTAGACTTGCAGTTTTATTCTTTAAAGGATTACTTTCTAGAATGATTTCTACAAATTTGTGACAGACTCCAAGAAGTTTAGGTATTTTTCTGTTGGCTTTATTCATGTGAAACCATTCTTTCCTCAAGCTTCATTCACTTTGAGGTTTTGTCTGAGAAATCAAAGCTAAACTTACATAGTCCTGCTTGAGTTAGGCATGCTTAGAGGAGCTAGGAGAGCTTTATTCTGGGAAGAACCAATTTTATTCAAATATTTCTCTTTCTATGAGAGATGCCAGTTAGCCCCAGAAAGATCATGCTAGTTTAAGAGGGAAAAAAAACAGAATGAAACCCAAAACAACAGATACTGGGGACAGGGCTCCATGCAAAATATGTATTTCTTTTTGTCCATATCATTCAGAATAATCCATATATAAGTGAGAGGTGACCCCAAATTTAACTGACCACAGGGGCGTTGCTAGTAAAATCATGGTGCTATTAACCATACTCTTCCATTGTCTAATTTTTCTTTGCTTCTGCTCTCTCCCAGAATTCTGTAGTAGAAATAGAAAGCATTTTATCCCAGCCTGGCGAGAATTAATTTTCCAAACCCTCTCCTTTCTCTTTGTACCAGCCAGGAGGTCTGAGATCTGAGAGATCTTGTTTTACATAAGTCCAGTTACACCACTCCCTCAAGCCCCAAAAGTAATTCAGTGCTAAGGATATCAATGAGCTCATGTTGTTTCTCAATTCAGTGAAAACATTTTAATGATAAATTCTCATTGCCTTTTTTTTCTTGCAAGGAGTTTTGCCCACAGAACAGTGTAAAATATTCTTCCCACTGCCCCCCTTCAAATTATTGTCTCGCCCTATATGTCTCGCCCCCATCTTTTTCAAAAAGCTCTTTTGTAACTTTTTCCTTTGAAAGTTTTCAAACACATCCAGGAGTAAAGAGGACAGTATAATGAACCCCCAAATACCTGTCCAATTCTCCTGGTTCAGCAATGGTAACTTTTTGTTACACCTGCTTAATCTCTACCTTTTCTCTCTTTCCCTTCTTTTTTTTTTTTATTGCAGTGATCTTTAAAATAAGTTCCTGACATCATGTCATTTCATCTCTAACTACTTCTCATTTGTATCTCTAAATAAAAAGGATGTTTTATTATATAATCTCAAAATCATTATCACACCTACCTAAATGAACAATACTTCCTTAATACCACCTAACTCCCAGTCCATATTCAATTGCCTCAAAAATCCTATTGTCTCATAAATGCCTCTTTGGTTTTTCAGATCAGGATCCACACAAGATCTACTCATTTGATTGTTATGTCTTTCAAATCTTTTAATCTAGAACAAGCGTCCCACCCTCCTTTCTTTTTTTCATGCCTCTAACTTAACTGAAGAAACCAGGTCAGTAAGATGTGCTACATTCTGTTTGTATGCTTGTTTCCTTTTGATGTTGTTTGAGTCATTCTTCCAGCCTTCTGTATTTCCTGAGAGCTGGGAGTTAGATATGAAGCCTTGCTAAATTTAGGGTCAACTTTTTTTTTCCTAATTGTACTTTATAGGCAGGCTGATTGCATGGTACTGGGAAACACATGTCCTACTTCTAGTGATGCAGAGATCCACTGCATTCCCTTGTAAATTTCACCATCAACTTTTCCCCTAATGGCATTAACATCCACTGATATTGCTTGCATCAGTTATTTTATTAGGATTTGAAAAATAATGATTTTTCTAATTCTGTTATGTTGTGTCGGGGGGTGGGTTTCAACATGCAGAAACTGTCTTGGCACCAGTGAAGCCCAGAGTAATTTGAGTGGAGGAGAAAACCGAGTGCAGGTCCTAAAGACTGTTCCAGTGAACCTTTCCCTAAATCAAGACCACCTGGAGAATTCGAAACGGGAACAGTACAGCACAAACATCTCTGAGAGCCCAGCCATCATCCCCGTATCAGGAATCACAGTGGTGAAAGCTGAAGATTTTACACCCGTTTTCATGGCCCCACCCGTGCACTATCCCCGGGGAGACGGTGAGGAGCAACGTGTGGTTATCTTTGAACAGACTCAATATGGCATGCCCTCCATGGCCAGCCACAGCACCTACCTCAAGGATGACCAGCGCAGCACCCCAGACAGCACTTACAGCGAGAGCTTCAAGGATGGAACCACAGAGGTGAGTCCCTGGCCCCGTCATCTGCAGCCAGGACCTAAACCCAGAAACCCCAGCTAATTTTGTTTCTGTTTGCTTTTTAAGGCGGACAAATTAATTAATCTGTGAGCTTGGGGTTTAAAAAATGTGTCGGTATCTTTATAAAAAGGTTTTAATAAATCTTTGGTCTATGTGTATTGAGGAATATTTCTATTTTTCTTGACTCCTGGGCGCCTGGATGACTTAGTTAAATGTCCAACTTGTGATTTCAGCTCAGGTCATGATCTCAGGGTTGTTAGATTGAACCCTGTGTCGGGCTCCACGCTGGATGTGGAACCTGCGAAAGATTCTCTCCTCCCTCTGCCCCTTCTCCCCACCCTGCTTGCATGCTCTCTCTCTCTCAAAAAATAAAATAAAATAAATAAAATTAAATTTTTTCTTGATCCTTAAATGACATTTCTTTGTTTTAGTTTTAGTCTTAAAATTAAATATTTATGAGGAATGAGGAGATGTTTGTGTGGAAACTTCCTACTTTGTGAAGTTTTCACTTTGACCTCTTCTAGTTTATTACCTTTCAAGTGGTAGCTAAAGATGTTGACTGTGCATTTTTTGAAACAATGTAACTCTTTAAGACCTAGTCTGAATACTCAAGCAAGAATTTGTATTATCAATAATCAACTGTTGTATGTATGTACATTTTATACTTTACAGATAGAGATCATGTATTCTTTTCATGTGCCTGTAGAACTTACACAAACAAGGTTCTCGGATTGCTTGTTTTATTTTTTAATTTTTAAATTTTTTAAAAGATTTATTTATTTACTTTAAAGAGGGAGGAGAGGGACATAGGGAGAGAGAGAATCTCAAGCAGATTCCACACTCGCTCAATCACATGACCCTGAGATCATGACCTCAGCTGAAACCAAGACACTTAACCAACTGAGCCACCCAGGCACCCCTTGCTTGTTTGTTTTAAGTTCACAAGTTTTAAGTGAAGTTTGAGTATTTCGGTAATTGTATACAACATCAGAATCAATAGAAATTTCCCTCACCCTAAAAGTTTTCTTGAGCCCCCTAGCTTTGAAACCTCCTCTTTCTTGCTCTGGGTAAGCACCAATCTGCCTTCTGTCTATAGTTTCACTTTTTCGAGATTCTGTTTTGTTGCTTGTATTAAAAGATTGTTTTGTTGACTTGCTAAATAGTATTTCATGGTAAGCATATATCACAGTTTGTTGATCTGTTCACCAGTTAATGGACAGATTTGGCTGTTGCGGTCTTTTGAATAATGCTGCTGTGAACGTTCACGTGGATGCTTTCACGTGGACATGTGCTTTCGTTTCCTGGGTAAATACCTACGATTGGAATTGTAGGGTCATATGGTAAATGTGTGTGTAACTTTGTAAGATACTGCCGTACAGTGTTTCAAGTGGCCATGCCATTTTCCTTCCCACCAGCAGTGTGTGAGGGTTTCAGTTTTCCTCATCCTTGCCCAAACTTGGGGCTGTCAATCTCTTTAACAGGAGCTATTTTAGTAGATATGTGATGGTGTCTCGTGGTTTGAATTTGCTTTTCTCCAATGTGTAGTGATGTTGAACATCATTTCATGTGTCATAATTGGCCATTCTTATAACTTCTTTTGTGAAATGTCTGTTGAAATATTTTGCCCAATTTTTAAATTGGGTTATCTGTCTCCTTTAGTTAAGTTGTTAAGAGTTCCTTAAATAATGTGAGGTCAGTTACATGTTTCACAGTCTTTTGTTTTTTTAACTATGTCTTTCAAAGAGCATCCGTATTTAATCTTGATGAAGTACACTTAATCAAGTTTTTCTTTTATAGTTGATGCTTTTGATGTACTGTTTAAGAAATCTTGGTCCAGCCCAGTGTCACAAAGATTTTTCTCTAGCTTTTTTTCCCTAGGCTTTTAATAGTTTTACCTCTTACATATAGGTTTATGATCTGTCTTGAGCTAACTTTTGTAATGGCATAAGGGAAGGGTTGAGGTCCATTTTTTTTTTTTTTTTTTGTCATATCTATATCCAGTTGTTCCAGCACCACTTGTTAGAAAGACAGTCTTGTCTCCATTTAGTTGTCTTGGGATCTTTGTAGAACTGGTGTAATTGTGGATTAGTTCTTCAATTTTTGACCCAGAATATTTAATGCATTTTTTTTTTAATTGGTTCAGGTCAGCCTCTTTGACATTTAGGAGCAGTGCTTCTATGTTTGAGATGATGGTCATGGGCTTCCCATTTTTCAGTCCACCCAGGACAATAAAAGACAATAGCAAAAGGCAAAACTCGTGGTTTCTAATTTCCTAAAGAGGAGTTAGTGTGGTGGCAGCGTGCCAAATACTTACACCCTGCTGCCCACTTATTTTGCCATTGGGACAGAACGCAGCTACCTGAGATTGAGATTGCATCCCAAATAACAGTATTTAAAAATAATAAACATTTGGGGACCTTACTTACTATAGGCTGGGCATGATTCCGAGTGAAATATACTCGTTTCATCCTCGCAGAAACCCTACGAGGTATGTACTGTTTCTGTCATCTCTATTTTCCAAATGAGGAAACTGAGGCACAGAGAGCCTACTGATGCCCATGGTCACACTGCAGTAAGTGGCAGAGATGGGACTCATCACAAGCTCTCCAGCCCGGGACCAATATCCTTCCCCGTTACCTCTACTCTCTCATAGAAGACTGTGCGGGGTCTTCTAATCCTCAGTAGTTCCGTTCCTAAACACAGTGAGTGACTCACCCAAACTTTTTTTTTTTTTTAAACTGAGTGTCCTTTATCAATGTCATTAGATGTTTCTTATCTTTCAGATGGGGAGAAGAAGAGCAAAGGGACTGGCTGTCTGCAATGTTGGGGGAGAGTTAGATAGACAAGCTGCTCTGGCAGCTCCCTCTCTCCTGGTGCCAGCCATTCCTGAGCTCCTGCTCTAGTTTCTGAAACAGGGAAAAAGCAGAGTGAGGCAAGACGAATTCCCTGCCCTTAAGAGGCTGCCTTATTTCTTGGGTACTGGTAGCTTTCTAATCAAACTTTTCATGTCCTTGTAATAAAAATGTTGTCTTAAACTTAGCTTCCTGGGCCATATTGCTTGAAATAGTTAATAGTTGGAGCGCTTCTGTAGGAAAAGCAAGTTACTCCACATGGGAATGTGAGACGCATGCTTTTTCACTAAAAGTTTGCCACTGATGTTTTTCTCACCAGGTGTGGAAATAGTCCATTAGTCACAGAAGAGCCCATGGATGTGGCCCAATGTCAACAGAACCATCATGCTGTTTGGGGGATGTGTTATCAGTTGTGTTTGTGTTGTAGATAAGGAGGCTTGTGAAAGGAAACTATTGTATTTTGGGTTTTATTTGGAAGTAGATGAGAAAGTAACTTACCAGAAACTCAATGTGAAGAGTGTTCTCACTAAATTTGGTTTAGCTGCCCTCCTAGCCTTGGAAATCACTGTTTACGTTGCATATTGTATTTAAATCTGACATAAATTAAATGGAATGATCTTTAGTCATGGCATTGCTAACCCGTATTAAGATTAGGTGAGCTCAGAGTAATTTCGCCAAGTAAATTTCACTAGGAAAATTTGTCTAAAATCTAGTACTTCTTTTAGGCAAACTATTAAAATGGCTAGGATTCTTGTTGAATTAGCAAATTTCGTTTTTTTATTTGAGAGAGAGCATCAATGCAGGGAGGGGCAGAGAGAGAAGGAAAGAGAGAGGGAGAGAAGCAGACTCCCTGCTGAGGGTAGAGACGCAGGGCCCAGTCCCACGACCTGAGACCATGACCTGAGCCAAAATCAAGAGTTGGACACCCAAATGACTGAGCCACCCAGGCATCCCAGCACATTTCATTTCTTATCAGAGACTGATTCTTCTGTATGTATGTATAGGTGGGTATCAGAGAAGGGAGCAGTTTGGCTCAACTCAGGCTGGGATTTTTTTTAAGACAGTGGTAGCATTAAAAAGTTCTTTAATGGATTGATTTTAGCTAATTGGATTTACATTTTATTGTCCATCCCCTTTGTAATAACATTTGGTAAATATTTACTTCTACTGGTGTTAGGAGGACAGAAGGAAGGATGCTTTGACTTTTGTCCTGTGGAAACTTACTATCTGTCTATATTTGTAAAGAGAAATAATGATAGTTTCCATTTATTTTGTAGTGTGTGCCAGCCACCGTGGCTTACATATTTTATTTCTAATCCTTACTACAATTCCAAAAAGGTGTTATGGTTTCCATTTTACTGATGAAAAGACAGAGGTTCAGAGAGGTTAAGAAACTTGCCAAAGGTCATACAGCTAATAAGCAAAAGAGTATAACTGATACATACAAATCAGGGAGGTATTAACACCTAGGATGTTTTTAGGAAACATGTAAAACTTAAGACATGGAAGGAAGAGTTTTTATAGAAAAATTATATAGTTGTAATAAGAATCAAAATGGAAGGAAGAGTTTTCTTATTCTGTACTAAAATTTGGTTAAGTTAACATTAGTCTACCTAGCTGTATGAATAAAGGAGCACCAAAATCTCAGTGATTTAATACACTGAAAGTTTATTTCTTTTTAATAATAATCCTGATACATGTCTGTAGACCTCTTTTCTTATTAATGACTCAGGAATCCAGATTCCCTCCATTTTGTGACATTACCATCTCTATATGTGGCTTCTGGGTCACCCCTGCTGGGGAAGTGCGATCCTAAGACTTCAGACTGACTTGTAAATACTTTGACCTGGAAGTGACCTGTATCACTCTTGCTCATATTTCATTGGCTAGAACTAGTCAGATGGTCTTAACTAACTGCAAGAGGGCTGAGAAATTTAGTCCTGTTGTGTACTCAGGAATAAGAAGAACTGTATATGGGCAAACACCAGATATTTCTACCATGTATTTCGTAATTCAACCCCTGGTATATTATTTGTCAAATTAACATAGTTTGCAGAGAATCCTGAAATGAAAGCAAAGAATGAGTATTTGTCATACTCAATAGGCATATGATTGATTTTATATTCATCTGTAGACTGATACTGGAAGTAATCCTGAATTTTAAGCCCTGTCCAGCATGATTTTTAACTGGGAGTTCATTTCCTCCCACATATTTAAATAATAAAACCTTAATAAGAAAGATATGGTGTATTACACACACACACACACACACACACACACACAAATGGAATAATAAGCAATCATAAAAAAGGATGCAATCTTGTCATTTGCAACAACATGGATGGACCTAGGGGGTATTATACTAAATGAAATAAATCAGTCAGAGAAAGACAAATACCATATGGTTTCCCTCATATGTGGAATCTAAAAAACAAAGCAAATAAATAAACAAAAAGCAGCATCAGACCTATAAATACAGAGAACAAACTATTGGTTGCCAGAAGGAAGAAAAGTTGGGGATAGGCAAAATGGTTGAAGGGGAGTGGGAGATAGAGGCTTCCAGTTATGGAATGAATAAGTCATGGGGATAAAAGGCACAGCGTAAGGAATATAGTCAATGTTACTGTAAAAGTGTTGTATGGTGACAGATGATAGCTACACTTGTGGTGAGCAGGGCATAACATATATAGAAGTTGACTCACTATGTTATACACCTAAAATTAATGTAACATTGTGTGTCAACTATCCTCAGATAAAAAAAAAATTAAAGAATAAAATCTTAAAAGTGTTGAATCAGGTACTAAATTGGAACATAGTGTCACTTGTGATTAATGCACTTGATTTTACTGTTTATTTTAAACATACAGTGCATACGGTACCATCAGACATCTATCATTTTATTATGGTACCATCAGACATCTATCATTTTATTACATCAATTTGTTTTTGCATCAAGCAAAATTTTGGAAAATCCTTAGCATATACATTTTATGCTTTAGGAAGCTTGAGATTTCTCTATGTGTAGTGAAATTTGATGAGATTGGATGACCCGTTATTCAGTCATAATAGTCATTTTCCCACCTCATGAATAAAATGGCTATGGAAACCCCACATCTATTAAAGCTGGTACTTTGCAGCACCATTTGATACTTTGATCACTCTTTCCTCTTAAAAATGCTCTTGGCTTCATGTCCACAGTTTCAGTTATCATGTATATCCTAAAGACTTTCAAATTTTTTTCTCCAGCCCAGTTCTTTCCTCTTTGCTCCAAACCTTTATATCCAACTGCATATGACCCTCCACCTATCCCAAATCTGATTTACAATCTTTCCTTGTGTTCTCCACCTTAGTGGGTAGCATCACCATCCTGGTTTCTTAAGAAACCAGGATATTTTCTTGATATTTTGCTCTCCCCTCATCATCCATTATCAATTCTATCAATATTACTTTCTAAATATCTCTCAAATCCATCCATTTGTCTCCATTCTGCTTTCACCATATTGGCCCAGTCTATCATTATCTCTGGCCTAAAACGCTGCCTGCTTTTGTACACTGTACCGGGGATAATGTTTTTGACATGCTTATCTGATTTTGTCACCCCCCCCCACTTAAATCCTATTGCTTTTAGGATTAAGGTCTAAATCTTTAACAGGTATACAATGCATTGCATATTCTGCTTCTCCTTTGCCTTTCCCACCTCATCTTGTACCTCTTTCCTCCTTGTGCTCCCTGCTGTGGGCTCCATCCAGTTCCGTGAACCTGATATACTTCCTCTTGCCTCAGGACCTTTGTGCATGCTGCTCCATGTTCTAGAACTGTGCTATATAATGCCATAGCCACTGGCCACATGTGGCAATTAGAATTAAATAAAATCAAGAGTTTAGTTTCTCAGTCCCACTAATTACAATTTTAAGTGCTCATTGTGACTGGTGGCTACCATATTGGACAATGAAGATACAGAACATGTCCATCTTCACACAAAACTCTATTGGACAACACTGTTCTAGCATATTCTTCGTCACCTCCCACACCCTTTGTCCTTTGTGACTTTCTCAGGGAAGCCCTCCCCGTCCTCCCTTCAGTTCCTAGTAGAGTCAGTTTTCTTTGTATCTAAGTATCCCAGCCAAAGACTACCATGAACACTTCTGTAATCAGGATTACATTTAGTTAGCCTGCTTCAGCAGGGGACCCTTAGGGACAACTCAGTAAGACAGAGTTCGGAGGAGCTCTTCATAGTGTTTGGGCTTATACTGGGTAGGTGTTAAGGAGGGATTCTGTGACAGCCAGCTTTGGACTGGATTTGAGAAGACATTGAGGCAGCCTGGAAACTGGGTAGCCATTGTTTAGGAGATGAGATGAGCACAGCAGGACTGAGGATGTCTTTGTCAAGAAAGCGCAGTCCCTCAGAAGGAAAACGCGTTATTCACTTTTGTGGCTGTGTTACTGTTTTCTGGGCTTCTGTTGGAAACATTCCTGTTGGCCTTGTCTGTGTGCCACAGTGGGACTGATTTTTACATTCTCAGTTGTGCTGTGCTCTCCTCTCCTAGGACTCTTTGCTTTTCTCCAGAGTGCTTGCACACAGTTTGTAATTTTTTTAATGAATGACTTTTTAAGTAACATGTTTCCTCTCCTAGACCAGAAGCTTCATGAGAACAGAGGCCTCTTCTCTTTTGGTTCACTTTGGTACCCATAGCACCTAGCATGCTGCCTGATACAAAGTAGAGGCTCACTCAGTCTTTACTGGAAGAGTGGATGAATGAATAAATGAATGATAAGACCTAAAAAAACTGGTGGCTGATCAAAGACGTGGAATCAGAAAATATCTGATTTTCTGACAACTGAAGAATCATTTGTCTTTTTACAGTAGATTCTTAGCAGATGTCTCTTTCCTCACACCCAAGAAAAACACTAGAATTCTAATATTCAAAATTTAAATAGAACATTCAACTATTGCCTGATATCTCAAGTCCTTTTAGAGTAGTCTTTAAAATATGTTATAATACCTTCTTTACTATCATTTTTCTCAGTCCAAATGAAGAAATGTATGGATGCATTATATCAAATTACAGTAAGGTAAAGTCATGTTGGCTTTTGGCATCCTACAAATTATATTAAAAGGTTTCCAAATAGTTGGTAACTGTAACTGGAAAGACCCAAACATTTTGACTGTGATTCTTAGTACTAAATCATGTAGGCCATATGACCCATCAATGTGATCAGGTCTCATAAAGGATTGTGATGTTTTCCAGGTGGAATAACTTTCTTTTTTTTAATTACACAGGTAATATAAAAGAATTAAGGATGAAATTTTAAGCTTGAAAAAAGCAATATCCACATTGGTAACATGTCTACTATTTTTATTTTTTCATAGTTCTTGTCCACATGCACTCATGTTATTAGAGTAAGATTATTTTAGTCAGCATACAGTTGACAGTCTCTTTGAATCTAAACAGTTGTGGTGTATCGCACCTTCTCACATCACCTGGGGGATTAGAACCATTGAATTGATAAGTCCACTATGTTGTAGTAGGCTAGCCTATCTTCAGGCTTCAGAGTTCTGTGGCATGGACGATAAAGTCACTGAGGGCCACGTTTACTGATACTGGTTCACCATGTGTTGCTCTGGTTACTGCATATTCCTTCAAAGAAGACCTTGGAAGTGCATCTGCTCGATCTCTTCCTTAAATGCCCTTTTCATCATGCTACCCTCCTACTCCAAAATGTCCTAATTCTTAACTATACTAAATGTAAATACCTTTTCATAGATCAGCCCTTTCCAATAGAACTTTCTGCAGTGATGGAAATTTTCCTTTATTCTCTCTAATATAGTAGCCACTAGCCACGCATGGCAACTTGGTACTTAAACCATAGCCGGTTGCCTAAGGAACTAAATGTTTAGCCTAGATTTTTAGGTCCTCTCTTCATAATCAAATCAGGCCTATGTCCTTGGTCCCATGTACGTACCACATTTGTACCTATCATTTTGTCTTGACTCGTGTTGGTCCTCTTTCCGCTGGATGACTTTTTCTCAATTCCTTCATTTAATCCAGCTTCTCTGTAGCTTCCAAGGGTTAGAACAATCTCCACAATTTCTGTGAAATGTTCCTGTAATCTTGCTGACCTTCTTCCCTGGCAACGGCCATTTTGTGCTTCTCCAGCTAGGACACCTGAATGAATGAATGAATGAATGATTCAAAATAGACTTTCACATCTAGTCATTTGCTGTATTTTACTTCCATTTGTTGTTGTTGTTGTTGCTTATGTGACTGTACTCATCTCCTCAACTAGTTTTTATATCTTTGAGGCCAGGACAGTGTTTTATATATTTTCTGTATTTCTCTTGGCACCAGTCAGTTGGTGGAGCCCCAGAAAATTCCCATTGAATGCTTTGTTGATTGATTGATTGCAAAAGAAACACAAATCTGTATCTTAGATTCTTTGTCACGATTATTGAACTGGTCAACAAAACTTATGAAATGTTCCTGGGATGCACTTTGAAGGTCAAACCATTTTCTTGGATCCGGGAATTTATAAAACTGCATAAAAAGAAGGTCATATATATGTACATATGAACTGTGAATTTTAGAGATGGTGATTAGGGATTGTGAAGAAAGTTTGAAAAATAGCAGTGAGTAACCCTTTCCTGAGAAAGAAACCTTTGAACTGCTAGTCAAAGAATAGAAGTTTATGTCTGAGAAATGAGAGGCAGGAGAATTGTTTCTTTGAAAGAGGTACTACAAAAAGGTCACGTGGGAGGACCAGGTGTGTGTGGTCAGTCAAGTGCTTTTTCATTCTGTTATATTCACTTTAGGATCAAGAGTTGGGGATTTTGTGTATCTGCTTTCGAAAGAGTTTTAAAATGTAGCAAAGTGCATCCTACTTGCACTAAATCACAAATGGAGATCTCTGGATCCAAGCTTCATCGCGTGTAATACTAGGACTCAGAGTTTCCCTCCAAAACTTACTCTTATAATATTGTGATAATGACGATCTTAGAGAAGGGCACAGAATATGGTCAAGTGATTACTATATAATAGAATTTAATACACACATATAGAGCCCACTATGTCCCAGGTACTGTACTTAGTACTTCATATCTATTAACACATTTATGCCTCTAATCTCTAATCACTGTAAATGAACATTTTACAGATGGAGAAAATATGGCCCTTGCCTCAGTTTATATAGGTAGCAGGTAAAAGAGTCAGAACTTGATGCTAGATAGTCTTGCTCCAGAAATTATGTCCCTAGCCACTCTAAATACTGCCCTGTGCTATGTATGCTATGTAGTCTCTCTGTAATCAGTGTTCCATTAACTCAGAATTTGTGACTTTTGGAATGAGCATTGGAGATAATAGGAAATGGAAGAGATGTTTTATATGTTTGAAGAAACAGGTTCCAATACCTGCAGACACTTCTGAAAGACCTGCAGACATGTGAATATGGACATGTGAATAATATGCAAAGCACAAATGCCTTTTCTGTTGAGTGTAATTCTCGGTGTGCAGCTGATCTGCAAGTTCTGTGTACAAATGGTAACTATGTTCATTGTAGTTGAAAACACAATACTAAAAAATGTATTATCTTCCTTTCTGAAGTGAGGATAAAACAGTTTGGGCACATTTGTTGCCTTTTTTTAATGATGACTTACCTATTCGTTTTAATTTTGATGACTTTTAACTTTTGCAGAAATTCCGGAGTGCTTCAGTTGGGGCTGAGGAGTACATGTATGACCAGACATCAAGGTAAGCTACCAGGAGATGCCCCTAGAAACTAATGAACTGATAACACTTTAAATGTACCCCCAAGTTATACTTTTGAACCTTTAAAAGAAAATTCTTTTCTCCATACCGTGACTTCTGAATTACTGTTTCCAATCTTGCCCTGTATTCTGAGGCCTATGCCCTTTTTCTGTCCTTCTGTTGGTTAGATATCCCTTCTTAGGTGGTTCTCTGAATCTCAGACACATGGACCTCCAACACAGCATGTGAAAAAATGGAATTCTTTGCCGTTCTTTTTCTTTTCTTTCCTTCCTTCTCCACTTCTTTCACATCTGTTCTGCTTTTATTTCCTGTTGTGGCTAATGATGTAACCATCCTTCCAGCTACCCACTCTGGAGGTATAAAGATCTGCCTGACTTTTTGCTACATTTTCATCACACTTCCCAAGTGCTGAATGTTCTGTTTTACCTGTCCTGTCCCTTGCAACTTACTCTTGTTCAGGTTCTGAACTGTTGTGATATAACTGATCTTCCTGCCAACACTTTGTTTTCCCTTCTATTCCACGGTACACATATTTAGCTACCAGCTAAATACACTCTGGTGCCTTCCATACAAGCAGTGCGAGAGGTATGGGAATAAGATAGAACCTCTCCTTAAAAGAGGCCCCATAGACTTTTGGAGGGGACAAGTGTAGTGATGGACAGTTGTAATACAATTTGCTAAGTGAAGAGTCAGTCCTGCTACAGAGGTACATAAACAGAAAGCTGAAAGGACCTACAGGTCTCTGTGTGTGTGTTGGGGTTGTGGGGTGGGGGGACAAAGCTTGCAGGAAGGGGCATTTGAGCCACATGCTGAAGGACTGTGAGCAGGAGTTTTCCAGGGAAAGAAGGAAGATTAAGAACTTCCAGGTAGGGGCGCCTGGGTTGGCTCAGTTGGTTAAGCGACTGCCTTCGGCTCAGGTCATGATCCTGGAGTCCTTGGATGGAGTCCTGCATCAGGCTCCCTGCTCGGCAGGGAGTCTGCTTCTCCCTCTGACCCTCCCCCCTCTCATGTGCTCTCTCATTCTCTCTCTGTCAAATAAATAAATAAAATCTTAAAAAAAAAAAAAAAAAACTTCCAGGTAGAGGGGGTAGACGTTCAAAGACCTTGGTCATGATCATGCCCATAGACAGGAGAGAATGGCAAGAAATGAATTGATCTCTCCCATTTCACAAAACTTATCAGTTATGTCACCATTTCAGAAAGGATTAAACACAAATTACTCATGAAGGTAGTCAGGGCCCTCTACGTGCTGGTCCCTTTTTACTTTAAACCTTGTGTCTCACCGTATTTCTTGCTCCTTTGCTGTTACATGTGTGGCCCTCCTCTGTTCTCTCTTTCTACCTGAAGTCCTCCTGATCCTTCAGGATCTTGCTCCAAGCTCAGGCTCCCCAGTCATCCTCCCCCAGATCATCTGAGTCAGAATTTCAGTGTGTTGTGTTTGTGAGTGGGAGGGGTGAGGTGGGGAACATAGAGTTCCAAATCACCTTCTAAAATGTGGAAATACATATATAACTTGCATGCTATAAACCCAAATCACCATGTAATCAGCTATCAGGCTGGTGAAAAGAGCTTTGACCTACCAGTCATTTGACCTGCCTTCTCGTTCTGCTGCTGTCATTGTCCACTGGAGTGAGCAAGTTTCTCAGCCTTCCTCACCTGTGAAATGAGGAAGGTGGTTTTATTTCCTGTGTTATGGATAGGTTTGGGGAGCATGAACTCCCCTAAATGATATTCAAAACCATTTCTGTTCATATGTGCTTTTTTCTGGGGAGAGGGTTCACAGCTTTTCATGGTTTTTTTTTGTTTTTTTTTTTTTTTTTTACGCAGCCTGTGCCCTAGACAAGTTGCAAGCTGCTGATCTAGGTGATTCCTAATATCCTGTCCAGGTCTCAAATTTTATGATTCAGTGGCTGTATTGAAATTGCTTTTTCCAGGCAAAATGACAGTGAAATTGGTTCTGTCTTGAATGATTTATTTCCCACCCTGTTCTAAGATACATATTCTGGAATTTGCTTAGTTTATCAGCCTACGTGTACGGTTTTTATCATGAAAAGAGGAATATTATTGTGCCTTTCCAGTTTCTTTCTCCTTATGAAAGTTACAAAAAATTAAACGTTGCAGAAATACTTAACATAGAAAATAAGAGTCTCCCATAATCTTCTAAGTAGACCATCTTAAGAGGTGAACTTTGAGGCATTTTTACACCCAGTCTTTCAAAGACTATGAAATTAGAGAGCTAAGAAAATAGGCCCAGTGAAGAGCTTCTGATGATTAAAAAAGTGCACAAAGCGTTGGTTATTGGATTATCACTATGAGCCATCCTGCAGTGTAGCAGAAATAAATATTTCTGAATGTATTAAACAAGAAAGATTGTGGTTCATACCTGTGGTTTATTTTAAATAATTGATACATTCTTCAGCATTGGGAAAATCAGTGTTTTTATTTTGTAAATTAAGTAATATTTTAAAAATATTAGGGAAATTGTAGAGCAGAGATTTACAAACTTTATCTGCAATGGGTTAGATAGTGAATATTTTAGATTTGGCACACTATACATCACAACTACTAAACCCTCCTGTTGTAGTGTGAAAGTAACAGTAGACAAGTCCTAAATGAACGAGCATAGCTGTGTTCCAATAAAACTTTATTTACAATAATAGGCAGGGAGCTGGATTTGGCCAATGGATCAAACTTTGTTTGTAGATTCCTGATTTGGAGCAGTAGTGACCCTTTCATGAGTCTTAAAAACAGAAAACAAAAAAACAACAATCTCTATTATAGGAACTAGATTCTCAATAATGAATGTCTGAGTTTTAGATTTTCACATTCTGCAATGTTTTAAAGTGGGTTATAGCTATTTGCAACATCCTGGTGATACAAAAAGAGGGTTAAGTATAGGTATGAATTGAACAAAAGCTTTCACACATATGGCTTGCTGCTAGCTTGAAAGGGGCAAATTCTATCAATTCTTAAGCCTCAGGCATTACTGATTGCCATCCAAGACCTAACAGGTTCTCCTGGCACAGCCTTGCATAATTGGACAGGCACCTCATGGACTTTCTCCCCTTCTAAACCATCTGGTTTATGAGCCACTATTAGAAATGTTGTATACATTGTATTAGCAGTGACCTTTGGTCTGGTCGCATCTCTTTTGCCATATGCTGTGTTTTGTCTCTGAAGTAGACTAAATATTGGTTAATATTCATATAAAATGCTCCAAATGTGAAATTGATTAGGAAGGCAGAAATGTCCAAGCAAGTCAATCTGACCTCTGTTTGTTTTCTGTTCACAGTGGCACATTTCAGTACACCCTGGAAGCCACCAAATCTCTGCGTCAGAAGCAGGGGGAGGGCCCCATGACCTACCTCAACAAGGGACAGTTCTATGCCATAACGCTCAGCGAGACTGGGGACAACAAATGCTTCCGACACCCAATCAGCAAAGTCCGGGTATGAGCCTCATTTCTCAAATAAAGCGCAGAGGGATCACATGAAGGGAATTGCTACCTCGCAGTCTTGTGGAAGGGCGTGGAAAAAATTCCAAAATAAATAATTCTAGAACAAATGTCAGAGAGTTGGAGCAGGAAAACTTACTGGCTTACAGTTTATCATTTTAATCAGTAACCAATAAATGCCAGGGAGGGGACATGGTTGGGACACGCTTTCTGACTGTATCCAAGGAATTTTCCCAGCTTCCTTCATTGCCTTTGTGCTACCTAGTTGTTGTTCTTGTTTTCAGTCAATTGATCTTAATTTTTCAAGCAAGTAGCTATAAGTCAGAGCTTATTTGTGGGCAGGGAAAGAGCTGCTGCTGTCTTCCATATGGGAGGATGTGATTTATTCTGTGTCCCTGGGTCCTTTGCAACTTGGTTAAAAAAGCCTTCTGCAACCCAGTGCTTGCTTACTCAGGAGTCAAGTGAGGCATGATATGATCCCTACCAGGACTGACTTGGTGGAATTTTCACCTTCGTGAGTGTTAGTTCTGTTTGTGGGAAATGGAACTGTGCTGGAAGCCTACCAGCTTCTGGCATTCTTGCTGCTGCCAACAAGGGAGGAAACTGGTAATCCTTCTCTACTGAAATGGAAAATCATAGCACAGCTCTCTGAAAAGAGGTTGAAGGGCTTTCCTGCCCTATTGTACAATGATTTATTTTACACGCTGTGTGCATGGTGCCCACCCCACCTTATTTTGTCCATAACTACCGCCTTCTAAGCTCTTCAGCACGTTGAGAAGAATGCGTGCTGTGCCTAGAGCATAGTGAGTTTACCCCCATCCCCGACTTCCCTGCAAAGGTAACAGAGGAGGTAGAAGAGGAAGAAGAGTATTTGGTCACCTGCTGGCCAGCTTGTCTGTTACTAGCTTTAGGTAGCAATTTCAGTGGTGATCTCTGAGACAGCTGGGTTTTCTGGCTTTGTTTCAGTGAGAAAGATAAGGAAGGATTGCTGCTCATTTCTCAGTCCAGCAATTCTTCCTCCCTCCAAGCCTGTCCCTGTCCCAGATCAGAGCTGTAGGAGGCAGGGCAGTTGAGAGTGAGAGGAAGATGTGAAGCTCACGTCCCACCCAAGGCTGAGCCCGTTGCAGGTGGAAAGGTGCCTGGTTTGTTGTGTGCCTGCCAGGGGGAATTGGTGTGTTCCTACCCTGTGGTCAAGGCTGTGGTGGAAGGATGCTTTCCTCCTCCTCCTCTACCTCCTCCTCCTCATCTTAATGGTGGAGGGATATAATAATAATAACCATAATAGTAATAACAGCAATAATGGCAGAGAGATGCCATAATAATAACAACAAGAGCCACAAAATAACAAGTAATATTTATTGGTGTATCTTCCATGTGCCAGGCACTATGTTAAGTGCCATATATCTAGCAATTCATTTGAAACTGAAACTGCCTATGAAATAGGCACTATTTTTATAATATTACAGATGAGGAAACTTGGCCTTTTAGAGGCTAGTAACTGGTCAAGGTTACACAGCTAAAATGTGAAGGAACCAGGATATAGCCCAGGCAGTCAGATTCCTGGATTTATTCTCTTAACCACGAAGGTACACTGTGTTGAGTCACATGGAGGGCTAAAAGCCAGAGGCATTTTAGCCTGGGATCCACCTCTGGATATATATGCCGGACTTCACACCCCTACACCCTCACATGTGGGTGCCTGGTAAGAAGACTCTGGATAAACCTACTTTTTAAAAAACAGTTCTGTAAATTACAAGGAAGCATATAACTCATAGACACCCTCTTAACAGCACCATTTCAGCACCCTGAAAAGATGGTGGATGGTTTGCATTCTAAGGCCATGACAGTAGTTTTGAGTGCGGAGACTTTTCCAAGAATTTTGCTTCATTGAAATCATGTAAATAATTTATTATGGAAGTTTTCTTTCCATCTGTTTCATTTTGGCTAAAACAAGCCATCCTTTCTTAAGGATTTCAATCTAACACCCTTGGAAAGTTAGAATGATGCCTCTCAGAGGGGATCTTTCTTACTCCTCAGCTCTGGGAGAGCAAGCAATCTGGAGGAAAGAGGGATACACTTGGAACTTACCTGCATTAATTTTGGAGCACAGTGTTTCATTCTGAGTTGAAGCACGTATGCTTGATAATAGCATTTTCAAACTGCCTTTCTTTTTATCACTGAAGACATAAACTTACAGACTGAGAATATGCCATTACTTAGGCTAAGATAGTCATTTGCTAGAAAAAAAAATTATCTGTTATTTTTATTTTGGAACAAAAAGAAATAAACACTAGGAGGCCACGCAATGAACTTTTACATATACAGTAGTCCCTGCCCCCTTATGTGTGGGGAATACATTCTAGGGCCCCCCCAGTGGATGCCTGAAACCATGGATGGTACCAAGCCATATAAATGCTATGGTTTTTCCTCTACCTACATCTCTGCGATAAAGTTTAACTTATACATTAGCACAGTAAGAGATGAACAACAACAGTCACAAAATAGAACAGTTATAACAATGCACTGCCATAAAAATTATGTGACTGTGGTATCTCGGGCTCTAAATATCTTCTTGTACTGTACTCACCCTTCTTCTCATGATGATGTGAGATGATAAAATACCTATGTGATGAGATGCAGTGACATGAATGATGTGGCCATTGTGACCGTAATGTTAGGCTACTACTGACCTTTGGATGATAGATCAGAAGGCACTCATCTGCTTCTAGGTTATGGTTGACCAAATGTGGGTAACCGAAACCACGGGGAAGGGGGCAACTGTAAGTGGCAAAGTTTGAGGCAGGGGGAGAGAGAAGAATGAAGAGCTTGTAGCTCATAGTTCTGTGAGCCCAGAAGCGGTTCCCCTTCTTGTCATTTCTCCATACCTTGGAGGTTCACGCTGCTTGTGAATTCGAATGATATGGATACATATTTCTAAACTAGTTTTCCTAACAGACATCTGCTTTCTTGTGTAACAAATGTTCGCACATACTTTGGGAAGAAGCCAGATTTTGAATGGACAGTACACCTGCAAGCATGTATATGGTATCTATTTTTTGTCAGGCAGCAGGGCCTCTGTCCTTATTCTCTTTGAGTTTGAAGTCAATGGGAAGACATTGCTGTCAACTGAGTAATTAAAACTAATTAAGTAAATGACTTCAAGTGTGCAAAATGCTACGAAGAAGTTATTAAAGAATGAGAGTCAATGAAATATTCTGGAATAGTAGGAAAATGTCTAAGAAATATTTTAGCTTTGGAATAAGAAGGAGAGCCGGTATCCCTGATACTGCAGTTGTAGGGATTTTTGGGGTTTGTTTGTGTTGGTAACTTCTCCATCTCATAAGCGATAGCCAATTAATGTGTATTTAGTTTAATGAGGGTTTTTATAATTTAGAACCAAAACGGGCTTTGGATTCTTATTTCTACAAGATGTAATTAGTTTCTCAAGCAAGTACATCCAAATTGTGTTGAAATAAATAAAATAGTTGACCTTGTCTCTTTTGGTCTGTGAAATATCTGTAGCTTAGATCTGTGTTCCTCAGTATGAACTCATCTTGTAGTATTTCACTCATTACCTTAGTATTTCTCTCATTACTCCCGTATTTCAGCCTGAGGCACTTAATTAGGCTAGAAACAGATGCTTGCTTCTTTACAAAAGGTGCCAAATTCTACATTTAAGAATACAAAATTTCAAAAATGTGTTTGTTTTCAGTACAAAAAAAAGATTTTTTGGTATTCCCACTCACCTCACAAAACAATAAACGTGCTCTTAGTTAATTTGGTTGTTTATGACTCATGGTAAAAATGATGTGGGGAGCGCCTGGGTGGCTCAGTTGGTTAAGTGTCCAACCTCAGCTCAGTCTTGATCTCAGCTTGGTCTTGATCTCAGGGTCGTGAGTTCAAGCCCTGCATTAGGCTCCATGCTGGGGTGGAGCCTACTTAAAACAAAAAATGACGTAGGATTCTTTTTTCTGTGTACTGTTCTCATTCTCCAAGCATTTTTTAAGTGGGCCCGTTTTTACACCAAAACCGTACAGCTGAGCTTGTCTGGACTTTTGTCAAGCAACCTTATAGAAACACAGCTCTGGTAGAACTGCCGGAAGTGGAGGCTGTGAAGGAAGCAACCGAGGCGCCCAACAGAAAGTAAGATGCATGGTTCTCCCCTCTGCAGAGCGTGGTAATGGTGGTCTTCAGTGAAGACAAAAACCGAGATGAACAGCTGAAATACTGGAAGTACTGGCACTCCCGGCAGCATACGGCAAAGCAGAGGGTCCTTGACATTGGTAAGTTGACCTTGACCTCCCTGTGCTGTCTTAGGTAAACTGACATGTTGTCATGATGCCAAGGAGAGCCCAGCACACAACTCACAGCTGGGACCCACATAGCTCTTGGGAAGATGTGCCAGGCACCAGTCTGGGCACTTTTCCTTTGTTAGTACATTTAGTACAAATTAGGTGGAGACAGCAAAATCAGGCCAAGCTGAGTGCAAAGCACTGTTTGTTCTATGGAAGCCAGCTGTGACTCGTATAATAATAGTGGTACATTTGGATTTGCAAGGACTATGTCAGTTTCTAAAATACTTTTCCATGCCCTCCTGTGTTTGGGCGTAGTGGCCAGTCCGGCAGACCAGATGAACTCTTACCCCCATGACATGAGTAACCTCAGGATCATTTATCTCTAAGGTACTAGTGAAAGTCATATGACTGGAAAGTGGGTCTGGTTCTCTGATTCTCCATGTAGTGTCCCTTCAGCTCCAACACACGCCTGTTGCTGCTAGAACTAGGTGGTCTGGCAAATGAAACCTTTGAGAGATCTTTTCCAGCAATAGAGGCAGAACGGCCCCAGCAAGTCCATTTTCTGGACTCTGTATATTCTTAAACACCAGGTCTGTTCTCTGGAGACCAGTAGTCCCCTGGGTGGGACTCAGGGTTTGGCCAGGAAGGTAGAGCCCATGCCAGGTGGTCCCATGGAGGGAATTTGTTGCAAAGATTGGGAGGGCTGAAGGCACCGTGAGGCAGTCCAGAGATGAGCAACAGCAGGAGTCTGCTGCTATTAGCTGTAGGCCTGGAGGATCAAAGAGAGGAGGTTGTGGGTGTTGGGGAAGCCACCCAGCAAGAGCTCGAACCATAGTGGGGGCTGCCTCAGCAGGAGCTGGGACCACAGACAGAGCAGATTTGCAAGAGGAGGAAGAACCACAGAGGAGTCACTGCCAGACACACCTCTCAAAGAATGCCAAGAGGGAGGAGGAGAAGGAATGCCCGGTCTTCTCCCTGTGTCCCACACTCCCACCAGTGCTTCCCAAGGGCCAAATTTACCCTGAAGCCATTGGGTACATGATCCTCGCAAATGTGGTTTGCAGGAATCAACCTCTGGGAAGTCAGGGATTGAATCTTAAAATTTCTAGAGATTACTTAAAAACCCTGACAGTAATATGTGTTTCTCAGTAATTTTAACACTTTCTATGCTGTTTTTTTAAGAAATAAGTAATTTCTCATCTGTGGGCTTTCTTACCTCATTTTGCAGGCCAAGAGGCTGCAGTCCCAGTGAGTGTAGGCAAAGTAAAGGTCTCCATCATGTTGGGTATCAGAAGGCATTCTGATACCTGAGCCCTTACACGGTATTACTGAGCCATTGCTTTGATTTCGTACACACTGCGATGATTGTTTTTTTTTAGACCTTCCATCTCACCCTTGCCAAGGTCCCTTGACCAATGGCAGAGAGGTTAGTTATTACGTTAGGGTGAGAGACTCACCATAGAACACATTGAAACTAATTGTTGGTTTATCCTGCAAGATGGTTACACCTCTCCTTGCCCCAGTGCATGCACACACACACACACACACACACACACACACACACCTCCTATTAACTAGTCAAACATATTTATCTAATAAACCAGGAAACTGAGGCCCAGTGAGGCTCACTGACCCACTTTTCCAAGTGACTTATCCTCAGATAATCAGTGCAAGAGCTAGGATAAGACAATCTTCTTCACCCAGCTCATACACAGAAACTACAAGATCAATTGACTAGGACAAGGGGTTGGGGATACTTGCCTTAACCTGCTTTGTAGCCAATCTGCATAGAGCAGAGGAACAATTTTATTTTATTTGAAAAGTTAGCCTTATAATTATTACCCAAGAAAATCAGAGGAGCAATTAAATAGAAATATGCACTAGGTCCAAATAAGGCAAATAATAAAAGCATTTTACTGGCTTACCTGTTGGTTCAACTTTGATATTGTTGTAAGGTTTACTTTTCTTAGACCAGAATGATTTCTCAGCTCTCACAGGACTTCACTTCTTATCTCTCTTCTTGATCGCCTCTTGCCTGCCTTCGGACTTTCCCTATAACCCTTTACACATGCATTTGCACACATATGCACACACATGATTTATCTTTGAGATTTAGTTACTGAGAAGCTTTGTGGCTCCTTGGGCTGCCTGCTCTGAACCCAAACCCGAGGAGTATTAAATCAGTCCCTTAGCTTCAAAGGACAAATTGATTTTTCTAACCACAACCTCGACCTGACAGCTACTCACAGAGGATGAGGAAATATGCAAAAATCTTATAGAATTCATTCCTTTACTAGACTTACAAAAAAATCAAACCATGTGTTCCTCTGCCGGTGGATGGTTAATGCCATCTCCAAAATAAAGAGGGAGCTGATGCTGGGATGGTGTGTACATCTGTTTGCACCGTCAGCAGGTAGCTTTGGAGTGCGGTGCTGAGGACGTTGATGAAGGCTCCACCTTGCTTCCACCAGGGGGTTAGCAATGCCTGCTGACAGTGGAGGGAGGCTGAAGGGTGCATGTGCCATGTAGTTGCCAGTGTGGGTCGAGAACCTTCTAGTAGCCTAAAGAAAAAAAGGAAGAATCCAACGTTTTAAAATACATTACCTTTCTTAACTTCCATGAAGCTGGAGGTTACAGTCAGGGCTCATGGTTGCAGTTTGCAAATCTCCACCAGTCACTATGGTCACCAAGTTCAACTGGGCCCTCTAGGTAGTGACCTTGAAGCTGAAGTTAAAGACTGAGATAGGGCCCCTTTCATTAAAGCAGAGATTCATAACTTGTGGTCTTCGGAGTCTGTGGGTGGACTTAGTGGCTCCTCCAGCTCCTCAAGTTCTTAACAACACAGTTTTGTCTGTAGAGGTGTGCGTATTCTTTCTTCTCATTTTTTCAGGGTTCCTGGGATAACCAGCCCTCCTCCAGCTCCCTGCCTCTCTACCTCCACTCCAAGCAAAGCCCAGTGGAGCTTTCACCTCTCTTCGTATCTTTCCTTATTCTGCATCCCCTCAGCATTCATGGTCAAGGATTGCTCTGTTGTCTCTTGTACCCTGTAATGATGGCTGGCGAACATTCTACATCTTTCCTGCCATACATTTATCTCACTTGGATTAGAATGTTGGTTGCTCTTCAAGGCTGCTCCTCATCTCCCACATACTTCTGATCCTCTGAGGAGCTCCTACCAACCAGTAGTGCTGGTGGTTGCCAAATGGGGAGAGGACCCTCAGTGTCCCTGAAGGAGTCCTTTCTGTGGGTCTGTGCAAAGGAGAGTGGGAGCCCGAGGGCCTAGGGTGCAGAGAAGCAGGCTGCTCCTCAGAGCCCGTGGAGCCTTGGCTCCCAGGTTCCTTGTATCCTGATTGGAGTTCACGTGAGGCTGTGCTTGCATCACACCAAGCACGGCTCTCCTTGGGCAGATCCTCACACATTACATGGTTTGTTCCCTCACTTTTTGCAGGTCTTTGCTTGTCATCTTATCAGAGACCTTCCCTGTCACCTTACCTAAATGGCGCACCCTCATCACTCTCCAGCTCTTTTACCTTTATTGTATTGCAGAGCGTTTATCACTACCCTACATGTTACTTATGTATATATATTTCTATTTCTCATTGTGCCCAACTAGAAGGTAAAGCCCATGAGGGCAGACCCTTGTCTGGTTTAGCACAGGGCCTGAGACATAGTGAGCTGTCAATAAATATTTCCTAAATGAATGAGTGACCGAATGAATGAAGAAACGTGTGGATAAAACTCTTATTATACTGACAGAAGGCAGGCCACTGGAGGGAATGAACTGTATCTTAATAATACCCATGTATTCCTTGTCTTCTGTGTACTAGGCTCTTTCTATATATCATATATAAACATTCTGTCCTTCGTCCTCAAAACAACTCATTTTGTTGTTTAAAAACTGAGGTGGTGAACGGTAAAGAATTCTACCCAAGGTCATGTACCTGGTAAGGGGTGTCGGTGGGATGGAAACCCAGGAATGCCTGAGTTTGCACTCCTTGTTTTTTATTATTCTCTGTCCTTGCTCCACAGTACATCCTCTTTGTATGGCAACCCCTAGGTAGGTCTTGGCCCCACTAGGCCCTGATGACTTGTAGAGTGACTGCAGACATCCATGACCTGACCTTGTGCTGATGTACTGCCTCTCCCCACTGTGCTTTCCTTTCCAGACATTGAGAACGTTTTGCAATCTGGGGGGGTGGGACTCTTGGCTGCTGCTAGTTCTGACATTTCTGAAAGCCAGTTCAGCCATGTGGTTCTTGTACATTAGGCCTTAAACTATTTTGTTTGGGGGGAGGGGGGAAGGAAACATTAGCAATTAGTTCTTACTTGATAAAAGTAAAACAAACAGACCTTGGCCCTAGTGGCCCTTGCTGCTTTTTCAGAGCACACGAGCGGAGTTCTCCAAGCCTCACAAGTTCTTTCTTGTGAGCTCGTTGAAGAACAACAATTACGCCAGGTCATAAATGAGTTTACATTCTGCAGCCCAAGGAGCATTCCTGCGCCAATTAGACCTCAGACCTCCTCTATGGCAGAGCCACTTAGATTGTTTCTGTTGTTTGCTCGTCCCTGATTGTGGACGTCCCTCTTTAAGGACATGGAGTTAATGCTGGTCCCATGTTAGTTCCCATGCCTTGCGGAAAGGCATAATTACTCCATATTCATTCAGCAAATAGGCCAGACCCTTCATTAGGGACTAGTGATTCAGAGGTAATTAGGACAGAGCCCCTGTCCTTAAGCTGCTCGAATCTGGAGGCAAGACGATGAGTGGCTAAGATGTCACACAGTGAGTGGCGTCTTGGAGGAGCGCTTCCCTGAGAGGTGTTTCTGAGACCCTTCTGAAAGGACGACAGGAGTGCGTGAGGTCAACAAGGTGGGGGAGGGTGCTGCAAGCTAAGGAAACAGCACATGCTCATATAGGAACCAAGGCAGAAGAACCAAAATGAGATTGGCAGATAAATTTTATCAAGTCTGATGAAATTGTTAGCCTGAATGGCAGGGGGTGGAAACTGTCATAGGTACTGGTGAGAGTGTTCCTTGATTGAACTAATACGGACAGTAAGACGAAGGAAGGAAGTCCTGAGTAAATGAGGTTGAGGGGCTAAGAAAGAAGGGTTTAGTAGCTGTAGAAGGGCTTGCTTTTTAAAGAGGAATCGTAGGGGCGCCTGGGTGGCTCAGTCGGTTAAGTGTCTGACTCTTGGTTTCGGCTCAGGTTGTGATTTTCGTGTTGTGAGATCGAGCCCTGCATTGGGCTCCATGCTGAGCATGGAGTCTGCTGGAGATTCTATCTCCCTCTTCCTCTGCCCCTCCCGCTTGTGCTCTCTTTCTCTCTCTAAAATAAATAAACAAACCTTTAAAAAATAAATAAATAAAGGGGAATCGTAGGGTGAAACTCCAGGCCTCCTTTGGTACCGGCTGAAACTCCAGGCCTCCTATGGAGGCTAGTCAAGCCTAGCGGGGTATGTGGGGTCCAGGCCCTGGAAGGCTGTAGGCAGTAGAGGGCCATTGACTCGGGCCACCCGTGTCCCGGCAGCAAACCTGCCCTGCAGGCGGAAAGCTTGCGAAGTGCTGCCTCAGGATCTTCACAGAGGAGCATCACCACGGCCACATCACAGGTGTTGAGGGTCATTAAGCTCAGGGGTTTTCTCCCTTGGCTGCTTTAACACTATCTTGGCTCCATAAAGTCTTGTTGTATAGTTTTATTGGGGAGATATTCAAATGTCTGTGTGTGTACTTTTTTATATTGAGCTGTAGCATGCATGCATTGTTTTTAGTTAACCCATGTTTTTCTATTGTTGAACTGAGTGGATTTTAGAAATCCAAGAGTACGTAAGAGAGGGATAATAAAAATTGTACCTTTGTGTTGTCATTCATCCAAGCGGGTGTATTCCATTTGTACATCCGTCTTCCCAGATTGCTGATAAGGACAGATGGAGGGGAGTGTGCAGAAATAACAAGCAAATAGATACTGTAATGAAATGACATTTTTCTGTAATGAGTTTCAGGACTTGAATTCAGAGGCTTTGGATAACCATTGAGGTTTTTGGCAGCACTGTTGGTGTGGGATGATATCTGTACTGCAGAGAGGTGATTCCAGGCCAGCATGGAGGTGAAGAGAGGGAGAGACGGGCAGTGGGAAGACCAGTCGGAGCCAGGTGAACGATGGAGTGCACCCAGAGGAGTGCATTGTAAGCGGGGGATACAGAGGTATCCCAGGAACAAGAGACAAATTCTAGAACTGATAGATCCCCTGTGATGACTGGCTTTGGAGATAAAGGAGAAGTAAAGGATCACAGAAGAAAAGTGCGGCCTTGCTAACTAAATGGGTGCCCTGCTCCTAGGTAGGGGTGTCAGGAGGAGGGACATGGCCAGGAACGGCAGGTTGGCCAGGGGCTGTGTTCAGCCAGGGGCATGATGACGTTGAGGCACCATCTGTACACAGAGTAGGTGGGACTTACCCTCGACTCGTCTGCACCATGGGGTTATCCAGTTTTGCACAGTGTGAGCCATGTAACAACATATTTCAAATGAACCACAAATGACAAAATGAACTGGACTACATATCAAGCTTCCTCAAGCAGTGGATAATTCCAAAACCACTCTCTGGGGAAGGCACATTTTTCTCTTTGTTTCCTTTCAAGGAGGGAAGGAAAGTTAGAAGAGGTTCAACAACTAAAATTAACTTTATAGAATGAGAGCCAGAAGCTACGATAGATAGAATGAAGCACATTCACATGTAATTTCTCTCTTCTGAACAGAATTAAGACTTACTTTACTACCTTACAGTGCAGATGTTCCAAAATAAGAACCGTGTGGTTTTTGTCTTTTCGCAGTGGGTGGCGTGGATTGTAATGTAATGACGCTGATACCACAAGCAACATCAAAATAAGCCTCCTTACTTTACAGTCACATCCAATGAACCATTATCGATAAAAATTTGTAGTTAATTGTGAAACCGACTATTTGCTCTTTATTCCGTCTCTGTCTTCAGTTTTGATTTGCAGTAATCTTTCCCTGTATGTGGGATGTGTCAGTTATGTTGTTACTATTAATCCTGTAGTTTTCCATGGTAATTAGCAGGCAATTATAGTTCATCTTTGATTATTAGCATGTGATTATCGGATTTTCATCTGTGCCCTCATGCAAATCTCTTTCTTTAGAGCCAATTTTTAAATACCAGTTTTATGTTAAGGTAAAGCTTTTCTTGAAAACTTTAGTTCCAACGAAATGGAAACATTTCTTGAAGTTTAGTTCTCAAGACCTTTCAGAAGACTCTCCAGCACGGAATTTTGCTGTGAAGTCCAGGCCTGGGAGCTCTCTTCAGTCTGGAATCATATTCCACTTTCAGATAGGAATTGTGATTAAAATTAAGTAACATGATTTATTTTTTCCCCTCTCTTTGAGTTTTCTAGAGGAGGCTGGCTTCAGATGTGCCCTACAAGGGTGCTTTCTTGCAGGTTTTATCACCAACCCTGGGCTGGGCCACCCAGCGCTGTGCAGAAATGTGGGAGGGTGAAGATTTGGGTGGTGGGTGGGAGACAGCTGCTGCCTCTCTGAGGGTCGGGTGAGTCACGTAGCCAGGTCATCTGTGCACGGTCGAGGCCTAGGAGACAAGAGTGCCCTACAGCTTGCCTTTCTCTTGGCTAGGCTGTCCCACCTGCCCTTTAGTTTTGTTCTGTGGAAGGCTCTACTGTAGAGTCAAATGAACCTGCTCTCTCCCTGCAGTCAGGAAGATGTGGGTCTTCCTTCCTTTAAAGATAACGCAATTAAGTGGAATTTCGAATTTTGATCCTGGATGATTTTCACACTTCTGAATAGATATGAAAAGTAAATTTGACTCAGAATAAAACAAAACCTCTTGAGGGGCGCCTGGGTGGCTCAGTCGTTTAGCGTCTGCCTTCGGCTCAGGTCATGATCCCAGGGTCCTGGGATCAAGCCCCGTGTCGGGCTCCCTGCTCAGTGGGAAGCCTGCTTCTCCCTCTCCCACTCCCCCTGCTTGTGTTCCTTCTCTCCCTATCAAATAAATAAATAAAAATCTTAAAAAACAAAACAAAACAAAAAAACAAAACCTCTCGAGAGCCCCTAACGTTAAGAATGAAATCACAGGGCTGCTGCAGTCAGGGCCATGAGTCAGAGCTGAGTTGGAAGGGCGGCCTTGAGCCCTGCTTCCTCCACAGGAGGGAGGAGGTGTGGGTGGACCAGCACTACCCAACAGGGGTCCTCCTCTCCTCCGCTCTAGACACATGTGGGGCACCTTCTGCTTTGAGTGAAGTGCCGTAGCCACAGTGACTGAAAATTCCTTTCATCTTCAACTTTCGTTAGAAAAACATTTATGTGATAAAAGTGTAGGAGGCTAATTAAGGTTATATGTTTTAAAACATTATAAAATGCTTTAAAATGCATTATAAAAAACTTTAAAGTTTATTCTTAGTTCAGACAGAACATACTGATTTTCAATAACCACTGAGCCACTGTGGGTTTTCATTTATTGCCTTGTATGTTTCAGTATGAGTCCTAGAAGCTCATTCTGTTGGGGAAAACAGCTCTGGGGAGAAGCACTTCCTGCTCCGCATGTGTGCTTAGTGTGACCCAGGGGTACCCCTCACCTTCCCACCAGCAAAGGGTCCAGAACAGAGCCAGAGTTCACAAACTGCCCATGTCCAGGCCCTGATTCTTGGAGACTCCCTTTTAAATTATTAGCTGGGTCTTCCTCTTTCCTTCCACTCTACGTTTCTTAAAAAAGGTATCCACTAGCCCACATCCTGTACTCCTAATGTCTCTCCATCCAGTACAGCCTGTCTTTTATTTAAAAAATTTTTAAAAGATTTTATTTATTTATTTATTTGAGAGAGAGAGAGAGCCCAAGCAGGGGGAGCGGCAGGCAGAGGGAGAAGCAGGCTCCCTGCTGAGCAAGGAGCCTGACATGGGACCATGACCTGAGCCCCAGGCAGACGCTTAACTGACTGAGCCACCCAGGCGTCCCTTATTAAAGTTTCTTAATGCCAAGTCTACAGGTCCTTTTTTGCCCCTCACTAGTTTTCCTAGTTACTTGCAACCTCTTCTTTGTTCCTTTCTATGGCTCTCCTTGCCTAGAATGTCCCTCCCTCTCTCCTTGACCTGGCAGACATTTTACCCCTTAAGACCTGGTTTCTCTGTCCCCACTTGCATGGGATCTTCTTCATCTTTCAGGCAGAGTCAGCTGCTTCCACTATGGGTTTTGGTTTGTATCTAGTCAATAGCATTTCACTATGTTTCACTTGGTTCATCAGTGTACATTCTGTCCATCCCACTAGGTGCTGAACTTCTTGAGTGGAGAGAGAATTTTTTTAACCTTTGTATATACCCCCAGCACCTGGTACAGAGCCTGACATAGCTTAGATTCTCAACAGTGTCGACCAGTCAATGAACAAATGCCGTGTATGTTTTGTGTGTAGGTAATAACAGTTATGATAAGCAGGCACAGGTCTCGTTACCGGAGAAATCAGGCTGGGCTTGCACTTTCTCCTCTTCCATGCTGAAAGAATAATTTTTGGTAGTATTTTTTCTGATGTCAGGAGGCTAACTGTGCATTTGGTACCTTAATTTCTTAGATTTTAAATATTTATTACACTACAGCCATTTTGATGAAACTAGTTTAATAACTAAGACTAATTGCTAACATAAAAACAGAATACATACACTAATAAAGCCGGGGAAAAATGTCCCATTTTTAACTTAACTAGAAATTATTACTGTTTCCTGGAAGCAAACAAATAGGAAATTGTTTCAAAGCAAACTTAAAAAAAAAAAAGTAGCTAGATTTGGAAATTAAAAATTATAAGGAATGTGGTGGCCCTTAATCATTTTTCTTCACTGCTTCTAGGAAGTGTGTTTACCTGGTTCCAAGACATTGCTGTTTACTAAACCTTTCCCTGCAAATGATTTCCTTACTGCTGACAATTTTAAAGCCCTGAGTAGTTAACCAGAAGAAATGTTACAGAAAGGATTAAGGCATGGAATGGATGCTTAGAGACCCCTCTGAGAATCTTAGTAGACCCTCTACTTAATACTGTAAAATGCTTTATTTCCTGTTTTATTCCCCCCCCCCCCCATTTACTGGACACTCTACTGTCTTTCCCTTACTTGGTGGGACCTTTTCTGTATCTTTAGCTATGGAAGACCACCATGCTTTCTTGTCAAACATGTAATCTGTGCTTTGATTTGATTTCATGTCTTTCGTTTGGGCCCTAATTATTTTCTTCAGAGATGCTTTTAATGAGACTGCAAGTAACCTGATAGTCTCGTGTTTTTAGCATTATTTGATTGGCTTAAAAATTACAAGAAAAAATAGCTGGAGATACACTCTGATAGTTTCATGAGGCTCATCTATATACCAAACAAAACTACAGAGCTGGTATTGTCAGCCTTCCGTTAGCATTTACTAGAAGCCTCTCTCTTGCTGCACACTTCAACATAAACAAATTTACGTCTTTGCAATAGCCCCAAGTGTGAAATTGGGCAAATGTAAAGTTTTCCTTCTTTGTTTACACAACCGAAAACTTGCCAAGAGAGAGTTTTTCCAAAATTAAATTAAGCTCTTTGAGGTTGGAGAAACCAAAATAAGGTGAAGCTAATCTGAAGGAAAGTCTCTGAACAGGCTCCAGGAATCTGGAGCTGCCACTAGTTTTCATGCTCTTGAAAAGGCAAGTACTGAAATGAGGGGGCGCTAAAGAAATGAGGGGTCTCGTCATTGTTCACTGATCCTGTGACGCAGGTGCTCATATTCTCTCCATTTTGCAGATAGGGAAACCAGCTCAGAGCAGTTACGCAGCTTTACTTAGGTGGCTTCTGATCCTGTTGAACCCTGACTGTAGTCCCCGGATGCTGTGGTCCACATTACAACGGAAAACAGTAACAGAAGCAACAGCTTCCCTCCTTCGAAGGGCAAATTCATCTTGAAGAAATATATTTAAGAGAATTGGAATTTCAATTTCAAAATGATATCTAAATCCTCCAATAACTGGTGGAAAATAAGGAAACAGGAATAGCAGCATGAGTAATTCAAGTAGCAGTTAATGCAGAAATCATTCATGTAATGAACTAGAATAGCTCATGCGGTCCCCCCGGCCCTGCACCCATCACACACATAACAGACTCACCTTCCTATGTCTGGTAACCAGTTTAGTGTGTGTGACTGGGCAGCCAGGGTCAGTTGGGGAGGTTGAAAAGGGAGGTTAATCTACAAGAAACAGTAAGTGTTGGCGAGGATGTGGAGAAAAAGGAACTCTTGTGCACTACTGGAGAGAATGCAAACTGGTGTAGCCGCTGTGGAAAACAGTATGCAGGTTCCTCAGAAAGTTAAGAACAGAATTACTGTATGATCCAGTAATCGCAGTAGTGGGTATTTACCCAAAGAATACAAGAGCACTAATTCAGAAGGACATATGCACCCCTGTCTTTATTGCAGCATTATTTGCAACAACCGAATTATGGAAGCAGCCCAAGTGTCTACTGATAGATGAATGGATAAAGATGTGGTGTATGTATATGTATGTGTGTTATATATATATGTGTGTGTGTGTATATATATGTGTGTGTATATATATATATGAATATTATTTAGCCATAAATAAGAATGAAATCTTCCCATTTGCAGCAACATTGGATGGATCTAGAGAGAGTAATGTTAAGCAAAAATAAGTCAGTCAGAGAAAGACAAATACTATATGATTTCACTCATATGTGGAATTTAAGAAACAAAACAAATGGAGAAAAAAAGTGAGAAACCAAAAAACAGACTCTTAGCTATAATGAACAGATGCTTTCCAGAAGGGAGGTGGGTGAGGGGATGGGTGAAATAGGTGAAGGGGATTAAGAGTATACTTATCTTGGTGAGCACTGAGTAATATATGGAATTGTTCAATCACTATATTGTACACATGAAAGTAATAAAACACTGTATGTTAACTACACTGGAATTAAAATTTTTTTAAAATGGAGGTTAATCTTAGTGGAACTTGAGCAGCTGGAGGGATTGGGTTTGTGGTTCAGATTTAGCAGAAGATAATCCATGTGAGGATTTACAGTTCTTGTAATGTTGTCTGTGTTCTGTACCACCCGTTGCCAAAAAGTCATTTCTTTTATTTGAATTTCTTCAGTCCGCAACTCAAAAGTACAATTGTATGTATTTGAAACTTCTTTCTAACGTTGAAGGCTGCTAGGCACTAGAATGGGTCTTTGAGAGAGACTGGAATATCTTCCAATAGAAGTATAGAGTATCTGCCAATAGAATGGCAATTCTCAAGTTTCTTACTAATGATAAAGTACCATCATCTGAGCATGAGTTCAGTTCTCTTTTATAAGTCAGAGTTGGTTTAACTGGGAAGTTACAATGTCTGGAGATATCATCTGGGCTGGGAAAATATTGGGGGCTGTTGTCCTGGAGGGAGGGAGACCCATTTGTAGGTCTGAGATGATTATGGTGGATTGGCCACTGTGGGCAGTAACTTGTAATCCTGTGTGCCTATAACTTCTTGTCCCCACACCTACGTATATCAAGTAAGAAGATGAAGAATGAACAACCAAAATTAAACTTGAGTAGTTCATGCAGTATACAAGAATAAATGATTTACCAAAGCACTTATCCATGCCTTCATTCATTCAGCAAACTGTCAGAAAGTACTAGGCACTATTTTTCAAGAGACAGAATAGTTTGAGTTAAAAATAGACCGAAGTTAAATCTCACTGAATAACATAGACTAATGAGAAGAGCTTAATTTTAAGCCCATCCAAGCTTATTTAAATTTGGAGCCAGAAGCCATAGTGCATATATAGGTCCTATATAAGCATATATGTTTGTGTGTCTACACATAGGATCTGACTTATTCTCAATTTGAAATCAAGTTTACGGATCAAGACCAGCATTTGTAAAAAAAGGAATCAGAATAAAAAATGCCAGCATAGATGGAACACAGTAATAGGCTACAAGCAAAATGCTTTCCTTACTGTAAGTTTATTGTCACTACAACTGAAAGCTAGAACATTGGTTTATAAATTTCTTTGCTAGAAGCAGAAGGGTGAATCAAACAAATAAAGTATTAGGTTTTGCTCAAAAGGAGAATTCCAAGAAAGATTCCTTCTTAAATGATGTCTGTGAAGGTAATATCATCAACCATGAAAAGTAAACAGGAATATATTTTAATTTATTTTAATATCAAAGTCACTTGATACTGGTCACATTCTATGAGTCACAAATGATGTTTTCATAATTTCAGCCATTATTGTTCTAGATTATGTGTGGAAAGGTGCTCATTTGAAAGGTCGTATGTCACAGAAATCAAAGGGCTCTGCTTGTATGTAGACAGAACTTCTTGGGTTCCAATCCTGGCTTGGCCGCTGAAAAACTAAGTGATTATCAGGGAGGCGAGGTGCTTAACATGTTAGCCTGTTTTCTATGCTACAGAGTAAGGATAACGTAAAAAGCTACTGATCAGAATTGTGTGAGGTGATGTTTGTGAAGTATGCCTATTTAGCACACACTTGACTCTCAAAAACTGGTGGCTGATCCTATTATTTGCTCAGGAGCCAGGACCAAATGATGGAAATACATTCAGAGCCTCTAAAAATCAGCTCAAGTGTCAACACACTTAAGGAAACCCAGGTTACCTCTGACTAGGGAAAAGCATGATAAAGAATATAATGGACTCATTAGAGTTCTTATGAGTCATCCAGGCTTTAAGAAGCTGCTTCTTTGATTTCAAAAAACAAAAAAAAATCTCAAAACCTACTTGGACTAGGGTTTATTTATTCTGCCTATTTTAAGTCAGAGCGAATACTTCTAGAATGACCCTCGAGCGTTTCCTGAATTTGAGCTGGTTCTGTTTGGTCTTTGCAGACAGAGGGAAGCAGATGTTTGAGGACAGGTGGGATGGGGGAGTAGGGACCAGTGTTGTTCCCCTCACCCACTAAAGGATTAGCGGGTTTGTTCTTAGATATTGTCTCTCTCTCTCTTCTTCTTCTTCTTTTTTTTTAAAGATTTATTTATTTTAGTGAGAGAGTGCGAGCATGGGGAGGGGTGGAAGAAAAGGGAGAGAGAAACCCCAGCAGACTCCTCTTTAAGCTTGGAGCCTGAAGCGGGGCTCTATCCCATGACCCCGAGATCACAGACCAAGCTGAAACCAAGGACCCAAGCTGAAACCAAGAGTCAGACGCTTAACCGACTGCACCACCCAGGGGCTCCATATATTGTCTCTCTTTTGTAGATGAGGAAATAGCAGGTTCAGAGAGCTTCTGTAACTCATTCAAGGTCACAGGGCTTGTTGAGAGGAGGACAGAAATTAAATTCTGGTTGGTGTGTCTCTACCCCCACTGTCCTTTCTTCGTATGCTTTGGGCACCGCCATATAGATTGACCCCCTGTATGTCCCAACCCCAAATATAAACTACCTCAAATCTTTGGCTTTTTAAAAACAAAACAAAACAAAACAACATCTTCTTAGGCTGCGGTGTAGCTCACTGAATTGGTAATCGTGCCCTGAGCCATTTTCAGCATTCCAGGCTCATTATTTCACTAGTCCAGACAGAATCCATACCTTTCGGAAGAGCAACAGTTTTTATATTAATTATACCATTCTTTTTAATCTCCAACAATATATACAAAAAATAATTAAAAGGGATAGTTATAATTTACCAAGCACGTGAAGCTTAATTAAGGTGAAGGAATTAAGAGTTCCTTTGACGGCATTCCAGAATCACACACACACAGTTTGAAGAAGACTCAACCTACAAAAGTCTGAGTCTAAAAACCTATTAACAGACCACTGATTATATACAAAAAATAAAAGAATAAGACAGCAAAAGGATTCACCATCATGCTTTCCATAACAATTAAAATAGGATTGAATCCCATAATTCCTCTGCTGAACATAACTTGCCAGAACATATGTGAAAAGCATTGCTCATTCACCCATGCTCAGCGGCCCTTCACTGAGACACTGTAGTTTGTCATCTTTCTTCCTCAAACCTCTTGTTTTCTCAGAAGGGCTAACTTCTGAACTTTTCTTTCCATCTTCATGGTGCCTTCAGGATATGGAGCTGCTTTCTTTGCTTCCTTTCCACTGCAGCACCCAACCCTGCCCTGCTTTGTCAAGGAATGGTCCCCAAATGTGCAGTCTCTGCCTCATGGAACTTCCCCAAGTGCTTCTGTCCCAGCTAGTTACCATGCAGGATGTGCTGTGATTTTTCTCTACAAGGTATTCATATCTGGTGACAATTTATTATTTAATTTGCAAGATAAATATAGGCAGTGATTAATAGTATGACCTTTAGCATCAGACAGACCCAGATTCAAATCACAGGTTGGCCAGTTACCAGCCATGTGATTTTCTACAAGACACTTAACTTCCCTGTAGGACGAGGATGCTAACACCTACCTCACAGAGATGAGGTAATGTTGGTAAAAGACTTGGCACAGGCTTGGCACTCAGTAAGCTCTTGGTTTGTGACACTTATTATTATCCCAAGAGCATTTGCATTTTAATGTCAGGAGATGACAATATCCTTACCCAAAGGAATGGATGTTTCAGGATGGGATTCCAGGCATGAGAACAAGCAGACATCTTCGAGCAGGTGGTACTCAGGGCTCACCATGTAGGTAACTACCTGATTCTCCTATATGTGTGGTTATTGTCCACTGAGGGGAAATCTTTGAGGAGAAAGAACAATCTGTCACACGGATTTCATCGATAATTGATAGAGGACCTCAATGACAGATGTCACTTTCTCTAAGATTGTATGTGGACCGAATGAGGTGCACCCAGAGGACAGAACAGTGCTACCCAAAATGTAGACCCCAGGCCAGCAACATCAGTCCTATCTGGGAGCTTGTTAGAATGGCACATTCTTTGCCACATCCCAGACCTACTGAGTCATAATCTCTGGGAGTGGGCCCAGACATCTACATTTTACCAAAGCCCTCCAGGTGATTTCTGATGCACCCCAGCATTTAAGAAGCACTGTTACAGAACATCCATACAAGCCTATAAGCTTTGGGAATCCGGAAATACTGTACATTTGGGGGGGGAGTGTCCTAACAGGCCTTAGAGAATGTATACAGCTTTGCATTCCCATACACTTCACTCTGACATTCCAAGGACACACATACCCTTAGAGAGGACCCTGAAAAGTTTGATTGTCACCAGCCATATGACATTAACAATGAAATAAACTTAGTTCTTATTTCATTAGATAGACTCCCATTTCTTCTTTCATGGTTTCGTTCTTTTGGATGCTTCAAGTTAGTTGTATACTTTAGGGTTGTTCTTTTGTGTATGAATTTTTTTTTTTAATTTTTTTTTTAAAGATTTTATTTATTTATTTGACACAGAGAGAAACACAGCGAGAGAGGGAACACAAGCAGGGGCAGAGGGAGAGGGAGAAGCAGGCTCCCCGCTGAGCAGGGAGCCCGATGCAGGGCTCGATCCCAGGATCCTGGGATCATGACCTGAGCCGAAGGCAGATGCTTAACGACTGAGCCACCCAGGCGCCCCTTGTGTATGAATTATTAAGATTAATAAGAACTACCTTTAAAACTCAGATTAAGTTGGAATACATTTTTTTAGAAACCTGTTTCAGCCAATTATAATTTTGTTCCATCATATCATGCTGGTTTTTGGAAACATCTAAGCCATTTTCCTATTTTTATCCTCATTCTCACTAAGTAGATGTTAGTATTCTACAGATATTTACAAACCAGGGTACAAAACATGTAGTTTTTATGTTGCCTTGTCATCTTTTAGGGGGGAAAAAGTCCATTCAAAATGTAATATGTTCATAATTAAGTGTTTTATGATTTTTTTTGAATGGGGTGATTACTTTTCAGCTGTGATGGCTCTTGTGCAAGAATAAAGCCATACACTCAAATCACCTGACTTGTAGTCATAGAAGGGGATCCCAGGTTCAGGAGGTTGAATGGTGACCTTCAAAAATGATCTGTCCATGTCCTAATTCCCAGAACCTACAAATAGGACCTTATTTGGGAAAAAGGTTTTTACAGATAGGTTTGCAAGATGAAATCATCCTAGATTTGGGTGAACCCTAAATCCAATGACAAATCCTTAGAAGAGAAGAGAAGAGGGGAACAGACACAGAGACACAGAAGAGAAGACCATGTGAAGACAGAGGCAGAGAAAAGAGGGATGGGTCTATAGGTTAAGGGACACTAAGAATTGCCAGCAACCACCAGAAGCTAGGAGGGAGGCATGGAGCCTATCAACCTGCAGAGCCTCCAGAAGGAACCAGCTCTGCCAACACCTTGATTTGGAACGTCTGGCCTCCAGAACTGTGAGAGAATAAATTTCCCTTGTTTTAAACTACCAAGTTTGTCATAGTTTGTTATGGCAGCCCTAGGAAACAAAGCTTATTACACCAGCTCATCACAGTTCCTTTTACTAGTTGAGCAGCTATCCACATTAACAAAATTTGGGTTTGAAAAACTTTCTTGAGGAAATAAGTTAAGGAAGGCTTAACACCAGACTGCTGAGCTACTGTTTCTATCCCATGAGTCATAAGCCTTTAAGCAAACATTAACACAGTTTTTAGAAATGGGAGATATATCTATTAGCATATTATTCATTGGACAAAAAGCATGTGGACAAAACAACATCAGGGTGCATAAGCTGTTTAGTCTTAGAAAACTTTCATAGTTATAAATAATTGCAGAGCTATTTACCACCTATAGGAATAGCTTAGAGACTAAAGATGAACGGACATTTCTTGTATTGCATAAGGCTAAGGAAAAAGGCGTGGGCACCTGGATGGCTCAGTCGTTAAGCGTCTGCCTTCAGCTCAGGTGGAGATCCCAGGGTCTTGGGATCCAGCCCCACGTCGGGCTCCCTGCTCGGCAGGGAGCCTGCTTCTCCCTCTCCCACTCCCCCTGCTTGTGTTCCCTCTCTCGCTGTCTCTCTCTCTGTCAAATAAATCAATAAAATCTTTAAAAAAAAGAGCAAATAGCTAATGGGAAATGCTGGTGATAAATAAGTAAACAAATAAATAAGATATTGGCACATGGTATAAAGGAAATAAACAAGGTAATCTAACCATCTAGTAAAAAGTAGCCTTGCCAATCTTTTTGTTTTTTTTGTTATTGGCATAAAAAAGCTATTAAACTTAATTGTGTTATTTATTTATTTGTCTACTTATTTATTTTCTCCTACTGGACTGTAAAAGCCACATGATCAGGAACCTCATCTTGTTTCCTGCTCTTTCCCCAGTGTGAGGACACTGCCTGGCACATAGCAGACACACAGTACCTATTTGTTCAGTACATTTGCTGATGAAGTGAATATGGTAGAAACTGACAGAGGCCCTGTGCCAGATGAGGGGACCCAGAAAGCATTGTATTTGTATTTGTGTTTGCAGTGCATTTGTTTTTAAAATCCTTGGTTGAAATGTTTGACCAAACCGCTTTGGTTTGTCTTTATTTCTAAATATGACACTTGTGTTTTAAATTTACAGTTGACCTAAAGCTGTTTAACAATTGCTTATTAAAAACTTACTAAAAAGCTGTTAAAATGCTTATTAAAAACTTCAAACAAAATTACAAGACTATCTTTTAAAACAAATAGGTATGAAGAATTAGGGAACTCACTTCCTTTAAATTCCACAGTCTACTTCTCACTTCAGAATTTTAAGAGATTGGCTGGCCTGCTGAAATCACAGGTTTGCATTTAAATCATCCTAAATAAAGCCAGAAAGCCTTATTCTAAATTTCTAGGGTGTGAAATTATTTTCCTTTGCTTTCTTTTTTATCTCTTAGCTTTAGATATTTACTTTAAACTCAATAAGAAAATTTGAATACCCTAAGAGAAAAATGAGCAAAGGATAGAACAAGAAGCTGTTGTGATAAATGAATAAATTTTAAAAACGAAGAGAAAGAATATAAAAAACACAAAGAGCCAGACAGTAAAGGAAAGCCTGTTCTACCTCTTTTGCAATTAGGGAATTGCAAATTAAAATAATGGGTACCACGTGTTGCATATCATTTTGGAAAGAAACCGTTTGGGGAAACAGGAACTCATATACTGTTATTGTGACTATGTATTGTTTCAACCTTTCCAGGAGCAATTTGACAAAATGAATTAAAAGCCTTAAAAGTACATTTGCCTTTGACCTATTAATTTCACTTCTGAGAGTATATCTTAATGAAATAATGAAGTATGTGTGAATATTTAGCCATAAAGATAATTAAATGAAGTACTGTTTAAGGTAGCAAAGTATTGGACATCATTTAAGTGACCAACAAGAGCAAAATAAAGTTATGGCACTTTTTAAAATTCAATATCATCGTATTTGGCAACTATAAGTATTTTCCACAAGTTTACTTATTGACTTGGAAAGATGCTGAAGGAGTATTAAGGGGGAAAAAAAGCAAATTAAAAATAATTGTTCCAGTACTGTGTAAAAATATTTACATATCTTGGAGAAAGGGAGATAGAGACTGAGGTAGGAAAGACATGAAGTCTATGCATGGAAGTGTTTTTAGTGGTTGTTTGTGGATGAGTAGATTGTCTATGGTGAACACACAGGCTTTTGTAATATAGTGTGTATGCTTTATTTAAAATGTAAAGATACATAATTTTGCTCTAAAGTTTCCCTGGGGTAACCAATAGAAATGTGGACAGAGGCCATGAACAGGCAGTTTATATAAACAGACACCGGGTTAGGTATCCTGGATGTGAAAAGATGCTTGAACTCACAAGTGAAAGAAGAAATGCGAATATTACATCAATAGGATACCACTTTGTATCCTTTGGATTGGCAAAAAAAAAAGGTAGAAATTTGGTGAGAAAAAGGGGAAATAGAATTCTGTTGGAAGTCTCTATTGGCACAACTCATTCTAGAGAATGGGTCTGGAGGGCCATTCTGGAGAGCACATTAAGTGGGTTTTTCTGGGATTAGCCATCAATCCAGGTCCTGGTAATAAGGAGAAAACCAAATCAAACTGACTTTATTTTATTATGGGTTAATATGGATCTGTTAATATTATGGACTTTGTTTTATTATTTATATCATGGATAGAAAAAGCAGATAGGAGTGCTGCTTCTCTCAACATAATTCATACAAACACAATGAGTTGTCTTACTAAAAGAAAGTAGTTAAAATCTTGATAAAGGATCCCATGAACTTAGATTTTATAATAAATGAGGAGGAAATGGATAAAAATGATGAGATCTGTGAACTTCAGGAAAGCAGACTTCAGAATGGCCCAGCATTAACATAGCTTGTTTAAGCCTCAAAGAAGCTGCCAGCCCAGGGGTGACACAGCAGCTTAGAAGGACACAGGAAATGACGATTTGGCCAGAACTATGTCAGATTTTGTAGACAACGACCACTTTATACATCCTGGAAGTTGGGCATAATACCTACTCCTGTCCTAGCTCAGTAAGAAAAATATTCAGAAAGATTTTATAAACAAAAAGACCTCCAAGTATCATTAGCATTGAATCTTCCTCTGGCCCCCATTGTGGGGCCAGAGGTGAGGATTAAAACTAGGAATATCATGTCCAGACCTTAATGCCAGGTAAGGCAGTGACAGTGGAGACCGTAATAAGTAAGGCAACGTAGTCTGTGTACCAGAAAGCTGGAGACCACTGAAGGGTCTGTATCTGGAGAGAGGGCATAAGTAAATAGTGGCCGATGGTTACCACGGAATTCTTTGCAGCTGATGTTAGAAATAAGCATGCAACCTGCAATGTGATTAGATCTGAGGAGGTTCATAGATAGGGTTGCCAGATAAAATATAGGGTGCCCAATTCAATTTGAATTACTGACAAATAACAGGTACTTTTTCAGGGTAAGTATATCCCAAATAATTGCTAAATCTGCTCATTCTAGCCATTGCACAACACAGTTTCTGAAAATAAAAGCTATGCACACAGGCAAATCAACCCAACTTATTTCCTAAGAATATATAGCAAACACAGGGATAGCTGTTGTGTTTGTGGTAGAGGATAGTGGGGATACAAATGAATACATGAATATTACATAAACAATGAAATAAGTGAGGACCTTGAATGGACAAGTGGTGATAGTGAGCTGAGTATGATGAACTCCACTCTCTGTGCCTAAATCCAAAAAGAAGTAAAAAAGGTTTGCCTGCACTCTCCTGGAATTTCTTCCCTGAAGTCCTGCTGACGCTGTCTGGCTGATATCTGTTCTACAGAACAATGCCTGTGGAATACTCTGGCACTTCCAGCAAAATTAAGCCACGGGAAAGTGAGTAGGTGAGGGAGTGGGTAGGTGGCAAAGGATTCAGGCGGGGAAAAAATTAATAACTTTATAAACCTCGTAAAAAAAATGAAACCAGTAGACAAATCTCTTAGGAACATTGCTTCACCTAGATTTACTTTTCTAATAGAGGAACATTCTTATAGAGTAAATATTAGTGAAAGAATATCAGCGAGCACAAATCCTTAACTGTTGCTGACAGTCAGCTGGAAGAGTAGGCAAAGTTTAAACTCTCCCCATTGAAAAATGACAGTTCAGTACATGTCACCAAGTAACCCTTACTTTCTTAAAACCTTTTTCTTTTTTAATGTTACAGCTGATTACAAGGAGAGCTTTAATACGATTGGAAACATCGAGGAGATTGCATATAATGCTGTTTCCTTCACCTGGGACGTGAACGAAGAGGCGAAGGTGAGTGGAAAAATAGTATTGATTCATTCCTCATGCCTTTTGAATAATGCCACCATTCTCTGCAGATGATTCTTTCACAAAAGCCTCTGTAAGTAGGGGAAGACCTGTTAACTCCAGCCAGAAAAAAAGGAACTGAACCTGTTATCTTTCTCTAGAAGTTACGTGCATTCAGTTATGTGCAGTTAAATTGCCCTTCGGGGGGTAAAGGAGAAAAGGGAGTGTGCGTGTTTTGCTGTGGCCTCCTGCAGGACAGGCCAAGCTACGTGTCCCTCCCAAATCCTCCAGCTCCCCATGCTTCATTTTAGCATGTGGGGCTGGCAAGGCTGGGACAGAGAACCCTTTTTACCTATACTGCAGGTTCCCCCAAACAGCCCTGACTGCTGTCTTCTACAGAGGCAGGAAAGTGTTCAGAGCTAAAGCCCCATAGGTAAGTGACTGGGCAGGCCTCTGGCCACATGAGTCCCTCCAGGCATACCCTGGTTGAGGGAGAGGTACAGAAGGCTGGGCTGCAGGTCTCTGACCTTCACTCCCTGCAGTATAGCCACCACCGTGACCTTGAGCCAAGTCTTTCGTGCTGACTGCTTTAGCTTTTCCAATTTTTCTCTGGTTAGAAAGGGCAGTGGTAAAATCTCTGGCTAGTTGTGCCCTGAAGATAGACGTCCACCACTACAATACTTTGGGTAAAAAAAGTAAGACTTGCTGATACTTCGATTTGCTTTCCAGACATGAGTCTCTTTGATTTTATGAAAACTACAGACTTTCTGCTTATGCTCACTTTTCTGTGTTCTTTAGCTTCTGACCTTTGATCTTTATTTTTCACTGAAAAAAGGTTCCAGATGAAACCTAAGCTTATTTTCTGTCTCAGTTATGTACCATTTAGGAGGGTGTTAGAAGACTCTGTCTTCAAACTAATGAAAAGGTCAATGTAAACAGTTCCCTTCAATGCTTCATTGTCTGCGAGCAGGGGGAAGGCTGGGTGAGAAAGGAAACTGGATGGGAGTTTGTGGGCGTGAGTTATGGAAGAAGAAGAATTGCTCAGTGTCTCGTTTCACTCAGGTATGAAACAATGTAAGTGAAATTGGCTTTAGGCCCAAGAAAGGTGACCCAAATGGGTAAGCAGCAACAGAGTGCCAGAACAGCCTGGAGAATGTTCCAGTGGCTCAGTGCATCCAAAGGAAGGAAGTAGGCCTTGCAGTGGGTGGGAGGTCAGGTCCCACACAAACCCGTAGGAGAAATTTGTCTCTGCGATCCACTCTGCCTCCATCTGTAGCTCCTCGTGCAAACCTTGTGATCTCTCCTCATGCCCCACTCTCTCAGAGACCAGATGACGGGGGTAGATAATGAAAGGCCGCCTCTGCAATGGCACCATGGGGCGGGGGTTGGAGTCCTTAGTGAGCCATCTGACCTCCCTGGGCTTCAGTTCCCTCCCACATAACAAACTCAACACTTCCAGTTGTCTCTGGGGCACCATGAGTGGTGCTGGGGTTATGATGGGTGAAGATGTGGTGCTCAGGGAGAGAGGACAGGGGATCCAGTAACCCTCCAGGAGTGTGAGGGGTGAGAGGCAGGCCCACCACATGGTGAGCACAGGGCTCAGGAAGACGGTGGGATCCTACCATCAAAAGTGCCTTGTCACTGTAAAGCGAGCTATAAATGTGAGCTGCCGTCGTATCTCCAGTTTTCATCATCAGGCAGTCTGTGACAATGAGTGCTAGGGAGTGAATGTGTCAGTGGAGGCCTTATAAAGAAATTGCCTAACCAGAAGGGACAGCTTAAATGATGGAGGCTCTGTGGTGAACCAGCAAGGTAGTCACAGTGGGGTTGAATTGACCTTTCTTTTAGCCCAGTTCAGACGATAGCGCTCATTTCCCATAGGTAGGAGCGCACTTCTCTTCTTTCAGTATGTGCGGTTGTGCCCTTGTGTTCTGACAGGTTTAAGCCCACATAGACTTTGACAAATGGCAGTGGAGAATACTTTATATTGCCTATTGGGGCAAAATTTGTTTGTTTAGTATATATTTTTAGTGACTGTTACTTGGTTGTTGCAGTTGTATGCAGTCTGGCTTAATCAATAAGCAATAAAAAAAATAATAATTTCCCTCAAACTACTGGAAGGATTTTTTTAAAAAGAAAAACCATGCAAGTTAAATTCACTTCATTAAGGAGGCAAGAATATTTTTTTGTTCAACCTGTAGACCCTAAGGTATTTCTTTAAAATATTATTGATTTTAGGGGTGCCTGGGTGGCTCAGTTGGTTAAGCGTCTGACTCTTGATTTCAGCTCAGGTTCTGATCTCAGGGTTGTGAGATTGAGCCCTGCTTGGTGGGGAGTCTGAGATTCTTTCCATCTGACCCTCCCCCCGCTCGCACACACGTACTCTCTCTCTCTCTCAAAATAAGTGAATAAATCTTTAAAAAATAACATAAAATATTATTGTTTTTAAAATAAGCAGATTGCAAAAAACAAAGTTGTGTGTTTGTTGAGGAAATAGTTTCAACAAAGCAAGAAGTAAAAGTGTCCTTCTCACAGAAGAGTTGTGATTTTTATAACGTGGACTTCTCAGGAGCTGTTGTACTTGCCTTCAAGTTCCTATTTGTAACATCCACAGAGAAATCTTCTGTGGGCTTCCAGGCTGGGGCTCCATTCAGTGTCACATGTTATTTTGGTTTACATGGCCAGAGGACACAAAGTTATGACCTACAGCTTTTGTGCGGCCCAAAGAATGTTTACATATATGTGTGTGTGTGTGTGTGTGTGTATGTATCATGCATTTTTGTTTATATTTCAATTTAAAAATTTTTAGCTCATATTTAATAATCAGGAGATTATGGTTTTTTAAATCTAGGCTTCCAGATTCTTTTAGATAATGAAAGATTCTGGCACCCATGAGCCCAAGTGTTTGCCCGGCCATGAGTGGCTCTTGTGAGGTAGTGGCTGTTCTTTTTAATACTTTTTCTAGTCTTTTCCATTCTGGAAATTTCCTTACTTGGTCCTCAAGGACATCTGAGTTTTTATGCCTCAACCACACCCCCCAAACAACTGAATATGCAGTTTACATCTTCACTGGTTGTCAGAGTTGGGGAAAGTAGTGACCCAATGGAGGTTGACACAGTATGTCAGAGAGGAGTGGGCCAGGAGCGCCTCCAGGATTCCCTGGTTCCTTGGGCCAGGCCCTTGGCAGCAGGCCAGAGGTCGACTTGTGTTGGCACTGTTCAAGAGAGTTGCTGTGGCCTTTCAAATGCCCACGATGGTGATAAATCTTGATCTTTGAAGATGTTTAAAGAAAAACATCAGAAATCACTTGGGTACAAATATAAATACATATCAACAAGTTGGATAACATCACTCCATGGTTAAAAATGAGATTTCTCTTGCACAAGACCAGCTTTAAAGACAACAAGGTCAGAAGAAATACTAGAAATATACTTTGAGTCACAGCAGCATCATTTGAGAAAACCATATGTTTTCCTGTGGTAGCTATGTTAAAGGGTAGCTTTTATTTGGAGATTTAAGTTTTGGGACATTTGTTAAAAAAAAAAACAGTCTGGTATTTGGTAGTCTTACCATATATGTATACTTATAAGATCTGATGATATTTATGGCTTTTTCTAGAGCATGGTTCCTACTTCTTTCTTTTGTTGCCACCTTACATTTTATTTCTAGCTCTCCTTTAGCATGAGTAGAAGAAAGGAAAGGTGAAACTCTAATTGTTTAATATAGGAGGGCGCCTGGGTGGCTCAGTCGGTTAAGCGTCTGCCTTCAGCTCAGGTCATGATCCCAGGGTCCTGGAATCGAGTCCCGCATCAGGCTCCCTGCTCAGTGGGGAGCCTGCTTCTCCCTCTCCTCCCTGCTTATACTCTCTCTCGCTATCTCTGTCACTCTCTCTCAAATAAATAAATAAAAATAGTAAAAAAAAAATTTTTATCTATAGGAAAAAGTTGGGCTAGGGAAGGTGTTAAAACTGTTAGTTAAAATGAGGTCTGGGGATTAACTCCAGATTCTCAGCCTCAATTACAACATGGTTCTGGCATAAGGATCAGCGTTCTACCCAGAACCGGTTTTGCTGGTTGTGCCACAGTGTCCCTCTGTGCAGTGACCCAAGCAGCAGAGATAGTCTTCAACAGGACATTCTTTTCCCCTCAGGATCTGTGCAGTTTGCATGCTCATGTAACATTAACTGATATCCCTGCATCCCCGGGAACGACTCAGGTGATATCTGGGTGTCTGAGGGTCTCAGTGTACACACAATCACAAATTGGAAATGGATGGGGGATCATAGGGTGGTATAGAAGAAACAGCCCTGAAATGGAGTTCAGACAGTTGGGGACCAGTCGTGGCCCTGGAAGAGCTGGCTTTGTGACTTTCCCCTCCTGAGCTTCAGTTTCCTCAGTGGGAAGATGGCAGGAAGGGGGGGCGAGTTGACAGAGGATTAAGGTCCAATCCATGTGATTCTAATGGGAAGATCACAGTGCTACATTCTTTCACCTGACTCCCGTTTACAAGGTCATTTCCATTTTTCTTTTTTCCCTTAGCCAAACATTGGTATCTACAAAGTAGATTTGTTGCTCACTAATCCCCAAGATGAGGAATTCCCATGCAAGACCCTATTGAATTATTGAAGAGTGGTGAGCTCAGATGCCTTGCATGAAACACTGCCCTTCTCCAGGCGATGACATGACCCCCAGAGCAGGAGTGCCGCAAACCCTAATGACAGACTCCCCTTTCTCCCAGATTTCTAAAGAGATCCTTGAAACCAGGCCCCTTATTTTTGTCCAGTGCTGTTTTCTCTTTTTCACTGTGATTTCAAGATTAAACCAACTCGATGTGCTACAAAGGCCTCTCTCATGTGACCACAGACAATTACTTGAGCATTAAGATGCTACTTAGTTCTTTGAAGAACAAGTTTCCTTTTTGTGTCTTTCCACCGGAACACTGTAGCAATTCCCCCTTTACCCCCATTTCTATCTTCATTCTTCTTATGGTTTATAAACTTAGATGAAGGAAGCTTCTTCCCATGAAGCCGTTTTTTAATCCCTCTGAATCCAAGCCTTTGGAATGATCTTAATCCAGTAAAAATGTTCCTCCTCCCTCACTACCAGCACCACTAAATAATCAAGCAGTCACATACACCCACTATTACCCTATCTCCTATCTCTGATTTTTAAAAGAATCTATAATAATTCAATAACATGAAATTCTGTCTCTCCTGGGTTCCTCTTTGCCGCCTGTCACCTGTTTGCAGAAGCAGTGATTACCCTCCAGAGTGATGCCTACCCCATGCGTCCTTCCCCTCTCTGTGCTGAACTGCAGGAAGGGCTTCGGGCGATTGGTTAGTCCAGCCTTCTGCTCTGCCATATCAGCAGTGAATGTTCTTCCTGCATTTGGGGGTTCAGGGAGGAACTCTTAGACCGGAAGTTGTTGCAATTTTAGAAAGGGTCAAGGACACAGATAAGGCATATGTTTTTATCCCTGTTAACAAAGTTTTGTGCTGAGATTGGGTGGGGGGCAGGGTTGAGACCTGGTCAGGATGGGGTGGGGAGCAGAGAGGCTATGAGATGTCAGGGGTCATTTTCCTGTGTATCTCAGGTTCTGATTCCACTAAATACCCGACTTTCTACATAGCAAGCATTGCAAGATTAGGCAAGTGGACAAGGTGGACTTTTTAAACGTATGTCCCTCAGAGTCCAGAGTCCATGCTCTTAATCATCCCAAGAGAGGGAAATCTGCATTTTTTTAATTTATTTTTTTTTAGACCAAAGCACACAATGATTTTCCTTCTCGAAGAAGTTTATGGAGTACAGGTCCAGAAAAAAAGAAAACAAATGATGAGCTCCATCTCCTTGAGCAAAGCAGTTCAATCAAGCTACCCTACTTTTTCCACCCTCTGTCTCCTCTCTTTCCTGACCACCAATGAAGATGGTCTCACTGGTCCAGTATTTCTAGCACACAGGTCTCACCCTGTCCTTGGCTTTGGTTGCCCTGGTGTATATTATCTATTGATATCATACATATTATTGATTAGAATGAATATGGGCGTGAGGACAGTTCAACTGGGTGTGCGTGTGTGTTAGCCTAACATTAGTGATCTCATTTGCATAATTATTACCTCACTCTGTATTAATTAAAGATCAGTGCATGCTTTGTAATGTAACTTCTTCACCATAGTGGGATACATTTGTACTCCATGTTCCTCACTTCTCTAGCTCCTTTCTCTGGTATCCTGAATTTCATTTTCATACTCATTTACATTATTTTTGTACGCTTTTCTTTTACACTTTTTCTTCTGTTATGTGTTATTACACTGTTATGAACCATGAAGACTGTTCTTTTCCCTTTTTTTTTTTTTTTTTAAGATTTTATTTATTTATTTGACAGAGAGAGACATAGTGAGAGCAGGAACACAAGCAGGGGGAGTGGGAGAGGGAGAAGCAGGCTTCCCACGGAGCAGGGAGCCCGATGTGGGACTCGATCCCAGGACCCTGGGATCATGACCTGAGCCGAAGGCAGACGCTTAACGACTGAGCCACCAGGCGCCCTGTTCTTTTCCCTTTTTTACAATACCGGGCAGGAAGCACAACATAAAAAAATTCCAAGCAAGCATGATGGTTATTATTAGAGAAAATGAGGGTTGCAGAAGGCACACATTGGCTGTTAGCTTTATGTCTGCAATGTGAGAAATCCAGTAAATGAAAGTCCACGTTTCCCAGTCTATAAATTCGAAGGAAATATTTACACATAAGCAATACTCATTTTAGAGATAGATTCCTCTAACTTTGGGTCCCTTTGGATGCCTTAAATGAACTGGATTTACGAAAGACATTTCCCGTAATTTTTGAAATTGTGAGGAAATTCAAGGTGAGGGGATGCATGTTGATATTTCTTTCTGGGCCCTATTTCCCTTAATATTTGTGCCTTTTATTTATTGCCTTTGTGTCTGATTTTGCTCTGATCCCAAGGGGATATCATATGAGAACTGAGACCCAGTCTGAGCAATGGAAATACGGATGTGCTGTGAGATGAGTCAGCTGGTTGAGCCAGAAAATCAAAGTGGAGGTTGGAAGTAAAAAGTTACCTCCTGTATTTGTAAATCCATCCTTAAGAAAATGAAGTTCCTTTAATGTCCCAGCATGGCCCTGCAGCTGCCCTGGACTTAAGGACATTTGGTGTGGCCTGAGTCACAAATTCTTTCATGTTGTGAGACATAAATAGAGCTGTCAGGTAGGGTGACTTTACTCTGTCCATATGAAGTCCAGGGTTCTTCCTTTTCTCTCTGGATGGGTCAACCCTTTCCCTTCCCATGCTGTCAAATGAAAAGCACTAACACTAGCACTAGCTAGTGATCACAACTAGTCTAGTGCTAGTCTAGTGGTCAGCAGGCGAAGCCTAGCTCTTTGCTCCATCAGCTGCTAATGGGTGGGGAAGACAGCCATTCTGTCCTCATCATCTCAATTTTAGTGGCTTAAAAGACAGGCTGGTAGAAACACCAGTGCTTTGATCACAGCCTATGTAAAAGTAGTAAGTTGGAGAAAATATAAGTGTTCTAACCATCATGTACATTGCATAGTATTCAGTTTCTTTTTTGTGGAAAATAAGGTTATGCTGATTGAAAGACTGGCTTGAAATTCACCAGATCATGGTAGATCCACTAAATGGTTCCAATTTTATTGTATCTCTCCCTCCTTCCTTCTCTTTCCCTTCCAATAATTCTATTTGGTGTAAAATATTTAATCAGTTTTTATTGGGCCACCTTACAGCACTTAGAAAATTACAGTCTTGATAGTCTTGAGAAATCTTGCTTTCCAGGGGGATGTTTCTAAATGGACTGTGTTCTCTTTCTGCCAAATTCCAGTGCTGGACACCAAGAGAGAAGACAAGATATGTAAATATTGATTTTCAGGATGAAAAAAGAAACCAAAGGAGTGGCCAAAGAAGACCATACTCCTGATGTCCTGTGGGTTCATGACCTAGTTCATGTCCCCAGCCCCCTGCCAGCAGTCTGGGAGCTCTCTTTCTGCTTATAAAACAGTCTAGGATGAAATCAGGTTGATAGATATTACTGATTAAGAAAAAGTTACATCCCAATTTTTTGTCTAAGTAGGACCCAATTTTAAACAAGTCATCTAATGGAAGATTAGAGAATATTATAAGGCATCTTTCATGGTCTTAAAAGTAAAACAAGGTTTGGGGGAGGCTCCTGGGAGGGGTCTTGAAAGGTCAAGATACACACTGTGAAGCAGGGCAAATGGCATTTTTATGTGTTTGCTGGGGCGTGGTGTGGGTGAAGGAAGTTTTAGAAGGGAAAGGTAAACATTTGCTGGAGTCTTTGGTATTGAACTTAAACAAAGCCATGCCTTTGTTCCAGTTTTATAAGGTAATGGATGGCAAGAAAACCTTAAAGCTAGACTTAATTCGTATATAGAAGGAATAATCAGTGGAAGGCATCTCACTGAAGATATCGACGGCCTGATCTTTGGTTAGGATGTGGTGTATCCATGGTTTCTGGACTGAACTCTGTTTAGGGCTCTGTAACTTCCATGCGTGAACTGTTGTATGTGCTCAGAGAATTAAGTTACAGATTTGGATATCATAGGCTGATGTGTGCGTGCATATGGGTGTGTGCACACACCCACATGCACCACAGTTAATATTTGTTCAGTGATTACTATATACTAGGCATTCTGCCCACTGCTTTATATACATTATGCAATATTCATATTTTAAGTGGTATCATTTTTCATTTAAATAATGAAGAATTTGAAGCCCAGAGAGGTTAGCTAGCTTAACTAAAGTTGCACAGCTAGAGCACAGCAGAGGCGGAACTCCCACCTTGGACTATCTAAAACATGTGCTCTTTCAACAGTGCCTTTTTGTATGGGAAGGATCTAGCAGTACTATATTCTACATTATTTCTTTTTTTTTTTTTTTAAAGATTTTATTTATTTATTTGAGAGAGAGAGAATGAGAGAGAGCACATGAGAGGGGGGAGGGTCAGAGGAAGAAGCAGACTCCCTGCCGAGCAGGGAGCCCGATGCGGGACTCGATCCAGGGACTCCAGGATCATGACCTGAGCCGAAGGCAGTCGCTTAACCACCCAGGCGCCCAGTTCTACATTATTTCTGACAAAGGGCAGTCACTCCTTCGAAGCAGCTTGCCTGCTGCATATCATGTGCTGGTCCAGGCAGTGGACGTTCATGGACACACATAAGCCAGGCAGAGTGTCTGCTCTCAGAGAACATTTTGGCCAGGTTGAGAAGTAAGACGTAGCTGTTAATAATGTAATATGAGGAGAAGAGTGACAAAGACTCTAATGAAAATAGAGGTAAAGTGCCAGGAAAGTTCTGGAAAGGGAGAGAACTCTGTTTTTTATTTAAAAATGTCCCCAACTTTTACTTAAAAAATTACAAATGAAAAGTTGAAAAAATAATACAATTGATGCCACATACCCTTCACCAAGACTGATTCATTGTTAATATTTTGCCAGATTTCCTTTATCTTTTCTCTCTCTTACACACACATACATGGACACACACGCTTATACTTCACTTCTAAATATTCCAGCACTTAGAGATCTCCTTTCTGTGAGATCAGGGAAGATGTGGGGGAGAATTTGGCTTATGAACTATGTCTTAAGGGTCAGTTGTAATTTAAGCATGTGGAAGTTGGAAAGAAGAGCATGCCAGGTGGTAGAACAGGATGCTCGAAGATGCAGAGTGGGAAGCACAAGAAGAGCAGGAAATTGTGGAGCTTAGGAGAGAAGTTCAGAGCTGTTTGTAAAGAGAGGAGAATAGAAGTTATGAGAAAGGAGGAGGTTGTCATGGAGACAATTGGGCCATGGGCAAGAGAGGGTTAAGGATGGGACTTTAGACTCACCCCATTTAGGGATGGTGAAAGAGGGACCAGACGAGGAAGGGGTGGTCAGTAGGATGAGTACAGAAGAAGGAAGAGGTGGGGAGGTGGAGAGAGAAGGAAGAACTGGCCAATGAAGTCAGTGCTGTAGGCAGTGGTTTCTCAAATATGGTCCTCCACATGTGTCATCCAGCTCATCTGGGGAAGGAATTAGAAATGCAAATACTTGGATCTTTCACCTCAGACTTACTGAATTGGAAACTCTGGTGATAGGGCCCTACAATCCATATTTTAAGACCTCTTGGATGCTAAATTCAAGAACCCCTCCTTAATAAATTTGCTGTAGAGAAGGCTGGCCTTGAAGCAAGCAATTTCAGTAAAATAGTGAGGAACAAAAGTCATACTAAAAAGTCAATGACATGGCCTATATACTGCCAATAATTTATGTGTGTACATGTGTACAAAATCCATGTTGAAAGACATGCATTGTGCCATTATAAGATGAAAAGACTGGAAACAACCCAATGTTAAAGAAATCATTATTCCATATTTCATGGCTCTTTAAAAAAGAAAAGAGCTATCTTCAAAATATATTTAGTAAAGCAAGATGCAGAACTGTATGTTTACTGTGGTACCATTTGTATGAAAAAGAATAATGATATGTATTGCATAGCATATTTCTAGAAGGATACACAAGAAACTGTGAAGGATCCTCAAGAAATTGTTGAGTTGTTTGGGGAGCTATGCAGGGTAGGGGGGTGCTTTTACAGTTTAACTCTTTTGTGCCTTTTGAATTTTGTGTGATAGTATTACAAACTCACTACAAGTTTTAAGTGTTAAACATGAACCGAAAAGGATCAAAACAGCAGCAAATGATCAGCAAGTTGAGTGAGTGAATCTTTCAGCCTATGCTTACATTCTTCCTCTGACCAGGAACTCATTATTTATGAAATAGTCCAACCCCCTGTTATGCAAGGTTCGAATTCTTCCTTATCCTGAGGTGCTGTTTCCCAAGCTGTGTTCAGGTGATGGAGCAGAGTGGCGGAATCCTGCAATCTGAAGAGCAATAAAGGTTCTGTCGGAGAGATTTCTCTCTTGCCCTCTCCCCATCAAAGCCTGTGACTCCAACCCTCCAAAAGTGTGCAGAGATCGATTTTCTGTTTCAAATCAATTCACTGCAATTAAAGTCTTTTTGCTCAAATTAATGTGAATCATAACTTAACCTGCCTTTGAATCATTTGGTGATAGTACCACAAAGTGCCCTGAGAGAGAATCCAGAGAGGAATGGGGGCTTGAACTGGGGAACTGGTGAGCCACAAAGCAGCAGCCTTGCAGGAGCAGTTGGGGAGGCAAAGTGGGTGGGGCTTTGTGGCTGTGCCCTGGGGGTGAGGAAGGGCCCACGGTCAGAGAGTAGGAGCAATTGGGAGACCAGTTATCTGAAGATGGACACCATGTGATGAGGATGAACTCCCTTAGATTTTCAGAGCACTTTACAGTTTAAAACATCATCTCATTTTAAAGTGTCACACTACCAAGGTAGGGATTGTTGTACCTATTTAGAAATGAAGCCATGAGCCTCAGAAAGGTCAAATAATTAGTCCAAGGCCACACTGCTGGGATCTGTACCAGCTACATAATTCTGAGTTTGTTTGTTTGTTTGTTTATTTGCTGTGCTTTCATCTCATTTGACTTCCAGTTTCAGAAAAAGCTCTGTCTTTTTTCTTACAGAACTTCACTTTTGAGTTGGTCCTATTTAATCCTTGCTTCCGAGGCTTTTCAAGTCCCACACTCCACCTTTCTGCTGCCTCTTATATTCATCCTCTCTTATTGTGTGAACACCTCTTCCATCTTGGAAGAACACCTGTGTTTGGCCCTGCCATCTGCTACCTGCTACCCGTGTTCCTGTTCATGCCTCCTTCCTCCATCAGACTTCCCAGCTGAGATGCCTTCTCTCCATCTCCAAGTCCTGTCTCCCCCAGCAGTTTAGCTTCCTGCCTTTCTCTCCATCAGTCTGGCCTCTCAGAGGGGTGCAGATCCTCCTTACTTCTTAACCTGGTGGCCTTTGCTCAGCGTCACTTTCCTTGTCCTCTTTGTATCTTGGATGTTGGATACTATGGCCAGAGTTCTATCTGTCCCGGCCCCGATAATACACACTTGACCTCATTACTTGATCACAGTGACATAAACATCTTGGTTGGCCTCTTCCTTCACCAACCCCCTTCCTTCAGGCTCCTTCTTAACCTCCTCAACACAAACCCTCCTTTCCCATTAGGCTGGTCTCTTCGCTCTTTTCAGAGTCAGCATCCATCTCTCTTCTAGCCCAAGACTTCTACATCAGATCTTCCCTGGCTGACTTTCTGATTTCTCAACTTTTCATCAAGTCTTATAGCATGTATAGTCTGGGATTGTCTGTTTAGTATCAAATGATATACATTCCACAATAGCAAAAACTGTTATGTCTCTCCTTGCCCTTGAGGTAGGGCTGTACTCTACACTTCTGTATTTCCCATAGCATCTATAAATAGCATCCTCCATGGCATATATACATGTATATACATACACATATATATTCATACTGAATATATAGTTGGTGCTCAATTTACATGTGTTGATATACAAACAGATAACAAATTTTGAGGATAAATCTGGTTAGAGTGGCTAACTCTGCTGTATTATCTTGATGACTTCAGCTACTCAAAGCAATCCCGCCTCCTAGAAGGTTTGGCTTTTGAAGGCAAGAGCATGAATAAAGAGGGAAATGTGTATTTAGAAAGGCAATTTTCTCTTAATTCATTGGATGAATATTTGTTGAGTGTCTATCATGGGATTGGCACTAGGAATAGAGTGACCTTGAGACAGACAAGGACCTTCTCTTACGAGCTTGTAGCCTCATGGAGCAGACAGATAACTAAGCACTAAACAGATAAACAATAAGATAAATCCAAACAATGTTAAGTACTCTGAAGAAAATGGAAAAGAGCAGTGTGATAGTGTTTGCTTCTGGTCATGGGCTGAGGTGGGAAGAGGAGGAGGAAGACAACTCTAGATGGGGTGGTCAGAGCCCGTATTTCTGAAGAGTTGACATTGGACTGGAACCTGAATGAGAAGAAGGAGTTGGCAGTGTGTGGGGCAATCGTGGCAACAGCACTGGAGATAGAGGGCACAGCAACTAGCAGAGGCTGTCACCTGGGAACAGACTTGGTATGTTCTCGAAATGGAAAGAGTCTAAGGCTAAAAGAATATGGAGAACTATGATAGACTATGTGAGTTAACCCAATGTGTATGTATGTATATACAGGTATACCCAGAGTATCTGTAGGAGAAAATAAAGAAATACATTGTCAGGTTTTAAATCATTCCCTAAAAGTGCTATATAAATGGAGGTGTCAGTAAATCTAAGAGTTTCTTAGCTCTTCAACAAAATAGCAAGCTCTCTGAGGGTAGGGAGTCTATCTCATCATTCTTTTTTTTTTTTTATTTTTTTTTATTTTTTTTTTTTTATCTCATCATTCTTGTGTCCCATTGTGTAGCATAATGCCAGGCACAGACAGAAGATACTTGATAAATATTTGATAAATTAATGCATGAAGGCAATGAATGAATTCCCAAGGCTGAGATTTCACGTGTTTCATATTGTCTACTTTTAGGCTATCTTTCTGTCTCAATTTGGTGTTGCATTTGCAACCAAATACTATCATATAAAATGGAATAAAAATGCTGATATTTAAGAAAACCATCCATATGGTCTTTAATAATTCCAAGAGCCAAGAAGAAAACAGAGTGGGGAAATTGGCAAGAGCACACTTATGTATTTATATATTGTTTGTGTTTTAGATTGAAAATGCTGATTTCTTGGTGTAGGCTATGCTGCTGTAATTTGGAGGTTAATGCATGTGCAATTTCTCCGAAAAGAGCTCTTCAGAGTCTCAAAATAAGGAAATAAGTAGCTTTCTTTGTCTTTGATCAGAAGATTCTTGAAAATGCAAAATACAATTGTTTAAAGAGGAAAAAATAAATGTTTTTCATCAAGTGAGGGACATTTGGATTTTGTAAATCCCAAATCATTTTGTAAATCAAAGATAGACCCATTTATTTTAAAGGCAAGCTCTTGGAAAAAGTCTTAGGAGTTAATAATCCAGTTAATGTAGTAATTCTAAAGCCCATTGATCTGTATTTATTTTAATAAATCTTACTATATGCATAGTGCACAACTGAGAATTATTATAACCTGGACAAAGTCACTTGTCTTATGTAGGAACTACAAAATGGAAATTGCAATTCATATGTAAAAAAAAGATCCTATTAAGAAATGTCAGTCGTCGTGAGACTGCCTCTGTTTCTGGAAAGGTGTTGGTATACTTAGAAACAATCTATCTGAATCAATTTTTGAGCCAATGACAAAATTTAAATACTGTCTATTATCTGCCTAGATACACCTGGTTTAATGAATATTTTTCCAAAGAATAAATTATGTACTGTCAGAATTATAGGAAAATTAATAACAGATTTTGAAAACATTATATGAACATATGTAACATTCATAATTATTGGGTGACAGACCCAATTGTTCATGGCATTTATACGCGCTTTACATAATCAGGGCTCCTACGGAATTAAGGATTTACTGTGCTTGAAATTTGGCTGAACATTTGGCGGGGGGGAAGCATACCTTTCCCCTAAGTTTCTGTAATACACATTTGCAAACAGTGCTTTGTAGATAAACTTCCAAGAAATTGGCTTTCACGTTTGCCTGCTGTGCATGGAACTGGGACATGGTTGGGTTTGCAAGATGAAACAAATGCTTATCAGTTCTCAAGCCAAGGTTTTAGTTAATGCCTTTCCATACCTTCCCAACCCCTCTACCCCCCAACTGCAGTTAAAGTTCAACCATTTAGGTTTTGAGTGCAGCACAGCGAGACTATGATTGATACCATCAGGCACTGAAACTGTGCTTTGCTATTGGTTTAGGCAGCCAGGCAAGAGGAGAGCAGTGCCAACTCTATTATAAAATCGCTGCCTGTTAGGATAATTCTGGGAGCTGCTAACTTAATGTAGCAGAGAAGGCAGATTCTCATGTTTACTTTCTATAGAATCAAGATGCCATGAGTCAGAGCCCATTGGCCCTTCTACTAAGAATCTTCCTCTATTAAAAGAACCTAATCTAAGTGTGTCCAGGTAGAATCTAGTGTACTGTAGCTCATTTGACCTTTAAAGACCTTGCTATTGAGTGGCTGACTGTTTCAGTTCCTCCAAAGAGGATTTAGTCTATTTCTTGTAGTACATAGCCGGTGGATCTGTCCTACTCAAGTGGCCCTTGTAAATATATACGTTCCATCAACCCAGCTCTTAGTTGTGATTGGAGCTGGCAAAGGCCACAGTGAATATTGCATCCTGCCTGTCTGAGTGTGGTCCACTGTGTGTGAGGTATGGATAACTCACTGACCTGACTGTGAATCCTAATACCTTAGGAAATATGCCTGCATTGTTCTCTTCTGGCTTCTGTAGTGCTACGCAGGTGTTATGAGGGAGGGGAAAAAAACAGTCTGCATGGATTACAGTCACTACAGGAAGATTTCTCTATGAAATACATGGTCAAAAATATGGACAACTGCATAGCTCCCCAGAGTGATCACTGATTTGCTGACATAACGTTGTGTTTTATACATTCTAGCCAAGATAACCCCATTATCAGTAATAATAATAACAATAAAAGGAGTCAGGTGTTCCCAGGAAAGTTGCTTTTATTTGTTTGTTTGACCTAGAGATAGATCAGCATTTGATGAAGTTACTGTAATCTTTAGAGCACCATCATATTGCCTCTTTCTCCCCATGTAGCCTCTGACTTCTGTGATTATAGAACCGTAACTAGTGCATCCAAGCTAGTACCTAGCACGATCTCAGGAACATAGTAGGCATTTAAAAATATTGGTGTTGTGCATGAATGTTCTCTGTAGTTAGGGCATCTCCAGGAGCAGCAGAACAGCATTTTCTGTCTACTTTTACCCTGAAAGTTCAGGAGGAGAAACAGGCATGGCATGCTCTTAGTGGTCTTTACCACTCAGCTCCTCTGAATCACTTGACATTTGCATTTTTAGTCATTCTTTTTCTCTGTCATTCCGAAATAATTCACAAGCATTTATGGAGTCCATTGTCTCATCACGGTGTCTGCGAGGGTTTTGTTTCACACGTCTCCCAGGTTTGATGCTGTGTTCTGTGTCCTCACTGCCTCTGTACACAGCTCTCTCTGGAGAGCCTCGACCACCCTGCGGTGGTTATTACTGGATTCTCATCTGTCTTCCTCTTGGACTGCCCACTCACTCCGTGAGGCAAGGGTCTGGCTTTCTTCTCTGTCCGCAGTGTATAGTTGTGTTTGACCCACGGTGGGCTTGTGTTGATGTTTATAGGATGAATGAATAAGCAAATGAATAGAAAGAAAGAATGAATGAAGTGAATGTATCCATTGTTAGATCATCTCTAGGCACTTGTTTTCAGATGGTGGCTGGCAAAGAGGGTCTGTGGCACATTGCACAAGGTTGTCGTAACTAGCATGTCACTAAGACCTTTCATCTTAGCCTTATTATTGATGTGGTGCTTTACTGAGGTGTTTCTCATTATCAAGTAAGAGGTTCAAAAATAAAATTCAAAATGATCTTTATAGAAGATATAACACTAAAAATGAGATATCTGCTTGTATAAGTTATCAAAAGCCTACAGGCAATAGAGCTTGAAATGAATTAGATCAGTCCTGGTAGTAAAATCAAAGATTTGAATGGCCTTTAAAATGTAGCTCATGCCTGTAGCTCTTTGCTTTTGCAGGGCTGTTCTTTTTGATATTGCTGTGACACACAAGGTCAAGGGTTTGAGAGTGAATGAAAATTTCAGTGGGACCAAACTTGGGTCACATAGTGCATCGATGAAATGGTTTTTAGAATACATAACTGTACCGTTTAAGAACAATGAGTGATTTAAAGTTTTATGTTAAACAAAAATAATAAATGTGGTATAAATGAAAAAAAAAGCTTGGTTTTTCCCAGAGACCACTTCTAAATATTGATGTACTTACCACATAAATATAGGTAAATATAGGTGCTGCACCCATTCCTTTATTCCATGGTAAATCAACTGTAAATGATACACCCACGATGTAAAATAAGGATAAATTTAGTCATTTATGCTCCTTTTATTCCTTCCAACATTTTATGACAAATTATTATTTTTAGTTCTTCTGTTGGTCAGTGCTATAATCTTTAGTAATTTATTGGAGCTTCCATTTTTTTTTTTTTTTGTATTCATGTTATTTCTGTTGTATCTCTTGATGCCCCTTGTTTTAAGATGAGAATGCCAGTGAGTTTACGACATTTCCTCCCTCCTATTTTATGTCTTACCTTCACTAGCTCTTCTTTTGCTTTTTCAGTAACCTGGAAGTATATTAGTATTTACATTCTGCCCTTCAGGAAAGGATTTTTAAAGTGATTTAAAGAAAAAGTTGAAAACCAAAGCCAAGAAGTGACTTGTCCTAGGTCTCTTAGCTTGTTAATGTTAGAGCTAGAACTAAAGCTTAGGGCTTTTAGGGGGCACCTGGCTGGCTCAGTTGGAGGAGCATGCAATTCTTGATCTCGGGATCATCAGTTCAAGCCCACACTGGGTGTAGAGATTACTAAAAATATTAAATAAACTTAAAAAAAATAAAAGTAAAAAATAAAACTTAGGGCCTTTGACTACCAATCTCTAGGGGGTTTTCTATGGATAAACTCACTAATTGATTCATTACATATTTATTGAACGCCTGCTCTCTGCTGCACACTACATTAGGTACCACTAATACAAAAACATAAGAAATGGTCTCAAATCTCAAAGTTAAGAGTCAGGTAGGAAAAACAGATATATAAACAAATCACTGTTTCAATGCAGTAGTGTGCAAGGGAAGATGCTACATAGTTTTGTTTTTGTTTTTGTTTTAACCCCAGGTCAGAGATATGAGAGAGTGATATAATTAGAAGTGACAGCTTTAATATGTTGCAGAGATAGTGTTTTACACATCTGATTTATGCATGTTTGAAAAATAAGTAAGACTTTGCTGATACACTTGAAGGAAAGTATTGATTGTCTATTTCAAGATTTAATGTGAAAACAATTTTTATATATTTAAATTATAAATTATGTATTACATCAAGTTTTATGTGCTCAGCATGTTCTTATTTCAGAGTACCCAAATATTCTTAAGTTGTCCTTAGAAGATTGTGTAGTATTTTGATTCCAAGTCTAAGGCTTATGCATTTTTTAATAGACCCTTTTTATGGTGACTTGTGAACTTTTTCCTTTCTTTCTCCCACCCTCAGATTTTCATCACTGTGAATTGCCTGAGTACAGATTTCTCCTCCCAGAAAGGGGTGAAAGGACTTCCTTTGATGATTCAGATTGATACGTACAGTTATAATAATCGTAGCAATAAACCCATTCATAGAGCTTACTGCCAGATCAAGGTCTTCTGCGACAAAGTGAGTAAAGATCATAAAGGTATCTTTGTTATTAGATATTACTTTTAATGACATTTCCTCCTTATCACCTTCTCTTGTCTAGTGGTGTCAAATTAATCACCTTATAAGCACACTGGGAGTTGTAACCTTTCATTTTCAATTCCTATTAGATATCTAGGGAGTCATCAGTCAACTGTATTTTTTTTTTTTTTTAGTCAGTCATTTTACCACTAATTTAATGGCTGATTGACATTGCACTGTGCTACTCACGTAGGTAAGTTTTTACTGGGTATAAGCCTGTCCCAGAGCATATCAGTATAACCTTTATTATTTTATGGGTTAAATGGGGTCGCATCCAGAGCTTTTTGGAATAGAAATGGCACCTATAAAATAAGTTCATTAGTCAACATGCACTCAGGAGGAGATATAGTTTTTTAATCTCTCTGAATCCCACCATAAGATGATAGAGCAAGTAGAATAGCAAAGCTTAAAATCCTGTGGTTATGTGACATGAGATCCTTACAAATCCCAAATATGAGTGGGAGTAAACAGCCAGTAGTTTTGAGACCTGTATGATATCAGCATCATGAGGGAAAGCAATGGGGCTACTTGATAACCGAAGAACAGGAAACCTAAAAAATTGCCCCAAGGTACTCACTAGAGAATGAAGTGTGCCATCTGAGGACAGCATGTGAAGCCAGGGTGGGAGGGTACAGATCCTCTAGATTCCAGTTTGCTATTGCTGGGAGATGCAAAGGGATGGAATATTGAAGTGTTTGGGGCTCTGAAAACTCTGGAAAGTTATAAAGTTCCCTTCTAGGGCAAAACTGGGCTCCAAGAAAAAGCTGTTGGGAGTAGAATCCAAGTTGAATTGGACTCCCTCCACTCCTCCAAAAAAAGGGGCAAGGAAAGAGAAGTTCCCAATAAAAAGGACGAGGAGAAAGGATACAGAGTAGACAGATCTCAGGAAATACAGACTATTTTTTTTTATCACTTTGTGAACACATCAGAAAAGAGAGCATGAGAACCGTGAAGTCGGCAGAACTATCTTGGTCCACTCATTTCACTTAAAAATAACCATCAGAAAAGAAAAACAGTTGAATCCCATACAGTGTCTCATGAAAAAAGAGATTAAGAACAGCCTGAATTCCTTGGGGACAATGGGTACCTGCCCATGAAACAGATGATACCTATAACCTATTATTCCAAAATGAGCTAAATGAAATTAAGAAAATCATAGAAGTCATGAAGATCAATATAAATATAATTTTTCACATAGAAAAATTCGTGAGTTGTTTTGAAAAGAATTGTGATAGAATTCAAGAAAGAATTCAGAAATAAAAGATTAAAATATTTCAGAAGTAAAGACTACATTAGATGTAAAACAAGAATGAATAAATACACCAGGGAATGCCTTAAGAGAAATGATAAATCAGGAAAACTGAAAGTATAAACTATATATATAAATAAGTATATGTAGATTTAAACAGCCTACTACTTACTTGGGAAAATTAACCCAGGATAACCAATACCTGGTTGTTAACTTATGAAACTTTAAAAATATTCTTTGGGCATCTAAGTAAAATAGAATAGAACAGAATAGAACAGAATAGAATAAAAAAACCACTTGTAAAGAAACTTTTATCATCAGACTTTCAACAGCACTCTCAGGGACAATTAGGTAGCCTCCCCAGTATGGGGGCCAGTTAAGTCAATAGACACAGCTGTTGTGTAAATGAGAAAACAGTGGGTCAGTTGCCAGAATCACACAGCAAAAAAGTAGGGGAGCTGGATGCAAATATACTATAGGGTTTGATTCCAAACCCATACTCCTTGAATTGATAAACAACTGTACACATAAAAAGCCAAAATGACAACTGATGATTCAAAACCTCAACAAAGAGCCAAGGTAGCCTTTAAAAACAAAAGAAAACATATAAAAATCAGTTAATATCTTTAAATCAGCATATTAAACATTAAAAAAGCATTTTCAGATGATGTACAACATGGAAATTCTAAAGTACAAATGGGACAGCATTTAAATAATTTGAATTGCCTCACTGTATTCCAAATACTTTAAGGGAGATTGTAGAATCCCCCTCCAGGAATCTCCTTCTTGGAAGTGGGGAGTGGGATTAGGGGCAAGGAGAAACAGAGGGAAGGATGAGATAGAGACTGGGCAGTCCATTTACCTTTACATTGCAGCTGGAATTGAATGTGGGAAAGAGCAGCCTTAAGGGATGCTCATATAATTATTTTTTTCAACAGTGTTGATATGACAAATACTAAAACTCAGAACAGAAGGAAAATGCAGGATGAATAGAGAGAGTGTTCCATTGTTGTTCACCTATGCCCTAGGACTCTAAGAAACTAGTGCTATACGGTGTTTCCAGGGGTTGGTTTTTCGTTTACTTATCCTGATGCTAAGGATAAGGAAGAAATCTCAAGCAGGGTGTATTAACCTTAACTGCTAGTCATTTTTCTAATAAGCTAGATACAAAATGTTGTGCTGTAATTTGCCATATTTGCAGCTCTTATTTCAAAACCCAGGCAAAACTTACTCCTGGGAGATTAAAAAGAGAAAAAGTTTAATTTTTCCACTTTTCAAATGGATGTATAAATGCAAATGATTATTTTGAATTCTCCTCTAAAGCAAAAGAACTAAGAGCTATTCCATTTTAAAATCATTACGTTTCCCAGTCACAATCAAGAATCTTAAACAGATGGAGTTCTGCACTATTTGTAGTTCTCCAGCTTTATTTATAATTAACACACCTGTGAGAATCAAATAAAGACTTACTCTGATTTTTTTTGATATTATGATATTACTATGGAAATACATGTTTTTGCATTAAAAAAAATTTGGGATCTGTCTATATATCTACCTGTGTTAATACCTATGTCTGTGTCTTTATATCTATATTTAATTACTTCCATTATCTTTCCTGAAAAACAAGAATTATAGTAGTATAAATAGTAAGTACATATTGAGCAAAACTTGAGAAATAAAGCCATGTTCTTTTTTTAATAATAGTTTTTTTCTCTTTATTAATTCTTGTTTGGAAAGTGATGGCTATTTGGAGGTGATGACTATTGAAGATTATGAAAAGCTAAAGATACCCCTGCAAACCATCTCGGTACCTTGGCCAACTTTCAACTGGTTATGGACACACTCTTAAAATAAATTTAAGAGAAATTATTGAAGTGTCAAATAAAGATAGCCATCACCTCTCAAGAGGTGGCAAGAGTGATCACAATATAATCAGGAAATCTTCAGGCATACTTTTTAAATCTAACACTCCAAAGTGAACATTTAGGTAGGGGAAATTATTTTCAAATGATAAATTTGGTCTTTGTAGCAAATTATACTGTTCTGGAAGAGCTAGACTTTTTTGCACTTTGATAAGAGTGGAAAGAAGATCTTTTCGAAGACTTAGGTCACAAATAATCAAAGGAAGTAAAGGAATTCATGGAAGGTCATGTTCAAGGAAGCTTTCTCCATCTTAATTAAATATATCTAAGCTTCCCTGGGGCATTATGAAGTCAAAGCTTTATTTTAGAAATAGGAACTGTGGTTCTCCTAGAAATGTTTGGATACTATCCAGACTTGTTTTGTCATGCTGATATCTGAGCATTCTGGGCAGGAAATTTCTTATATAGACATGGCACCAAGACTAGGCTCTGTGGGGAGCCACTCTAGCTTTTATGTTAATCTATTTGGTTTGGCATATCAGAGAATGCCTGTAAAATAATAAGCAGACTTTATTGCCCAAAAATTGACACTGAACATATATAAGTCTTGAAACAAATTAATTGCAGGCTTTTTCCTCAAAGTAATAATACAAAATAAGGCACCAATTTAGAAATAAATTAATTAATAGTTTAACCTGAAATAAAAACTGCTTGACAGTTTTAGAAATAAAACTGCTTGACAAACCTTGGCGTATATCTTCAGTGAGTTGTAATTTATATAGATAGAAAAAGTTTTACGTTTTTATTTATATTAAACAATATGTTGTACAGAACTCCAGGTACATAGAAAGATGTTTTATGGACTCAACAAAAAATGAATAATAGGAGACTTTTGCTTATATCTCACATCAATTTCAACAAGGCAATGTCTGTACATTTAACACTTTATTTTCTCAAAATATTGTATGTTATCTAGATACAAAACCTCTGCAAAACCTTAATATATCATGAAGAAACTTCCAAAGGGTATATTTCTATATTTTATCTCCCTCTTGCTCTGAATTTCCATGGTTTATAATTATCCATGACAGTTCAAAACTTATAAGTGAAGCACTATAAAATAATTACTCCCTTTGGGTAGTAAGAAGTTTTTTGACATAAAAACATATTTAAAATATCTGGTTAAACTATTAAATCTGTTCAGATCTTATCTATGTAAAGCTCTTAGAACTCACCTGGCACAGAGTAAGTGCTATGTAAATATTAGCTGTAATTACTCATTTTTCAAGAATTAGCTCTAATGCTATCTCCTTTTGATGCCTTCGTTGCCCACAAATCTCCACATCTCTTGTGTTGTGCATTTACTTTGGCCAGAATTGGGAATCTGCTTTTTTTTTTTTTTAAGCCAATTTAATAAACAAAACATGTATTTCATTGTTTTGATTCAAAGCTTTGTAAGTCTTTTTCTGTAAAGTGCCTATTTCATGACTCTTGTCCATTTTTTAAATTGGTGCATTAGTTGTCTTTTAAATTTGAATCATTATTTATATTAAGGATTTAGTACCTCATGATATTTTGTTGCAAATATTTTCACAATTTTGTCCTTTGCCTACTAATGGATTTTTTTTTTTTGCATAACAGGATTAAATTTTTATATTTTTAAAATCTCTCTTTTTTGTGTGATGAGTTAGGGGCAATTTTTAATTAGAGGTTGCCAGCCAGTGTGTGCTTCACCACTCCTTAAGTATACTGTCACAAAGGGCAGGAACTGTAAATGTGTATCTGAAATCTAGGGCAGGAGTCTAGTCTGAGGTGTCTGTCTGGATGTCACCTGTCTAGAACATCATGGAAATAAGGGTGCAGGTGAACTCTTTGCAGCAAGAATGGAGAGAGAGAAAGGAAAAGAAAACCACTGGAACATATGTATTTGGGGGTTGGGAAGAGGAAAATGAGTTGGCAAAGCGGACACAGAAGAGTGACAATAATAATAATAATAATAATAATAATAATCAGGGAATCCTTGAAGGCCAAGAAGGAAAGAGATACAAGGTGATGGTCAATTGGTTAAGTAGAGTGTGATTTGGCAAGAGAAGCCAATGAAAAAGTCAGATTACCAGGAACAGAGGAGCAAAAAGGAAGTGAATAGACCAAACTTTTTTCTATTTGGTTGAACAAGTACCATCTCCAAGCACTTATGAACATATTAAAACGAAAACCAAAATCATACTTGTATGTGCAAAGCGATCATACATCTTTTGTAGTTTCCTTAGGCCCCCCCTCGTTTCCACTACTGTAATGATTTTTGAAAGTTCCATGACATCGAGCAAAGGAAAAGTTTTATAGGGAATTCAAATTCAACTTTAATGCTCTCTCGGTGCCTAGGAATGATGTTAACAGGCCAGTGCTTTATCTTAATGACATTTTATTATAATCGCTAAAGTTACTTAACCGGCCTCACTGGGATAGGAACCTGGGCCTGGTCTTTCTGTGTGGATTCAAAATTGAAGTTGTATAAATAGGCAGGATTTCAAAAAAAGGGGGAAATCTGGAAGAAGTGGGATCACTCGGAGGTTGAAATGTAATACAGACTAAGGATCTGTCTCAGCCTTCAGAACCGAGGCCTGACCTCCCTGGAGGCACAGAAATGGGGCTGCCTGCTCTCTCTTTACCCCTGGTTTGTTTCTTATCCTAGAGACTCGTATGTGGACACTGTTTTTGCATGCTCTGGTAACATAGCTGGCATTGTTTGTTTTTCCCTGGTAGGGAGCAGAAAGGAAAATCCGAGACGAAGAGAGGAAGCAGAACAGGAAGAAGGGGAAAGGCCAGGCCTCCCAAACCCCCTGCAACAACTGTGAGTGTTGCTAAGGAGGGGTGGGCTCTGGACAGGCCACACCCACTAGGGGAACAGGTGGAAAGAAGTGGATGGTGGGTGAAACTATGGATATGTGAGGGGGTGGCTTGCTTTTCCCTAGCCTCGAAGACTGGGTGAATTGTCTCGGTGAAAAGCAAGTGGAATCACATGATCACAGATTCCTTGTGCTGGGAGGGACTGTAATATGGAGACCAACATCTTCCTCCTCCAGACGAGGAATCTAGGGTGCAGAGAGGGACGGGAGTGCACGAGGGGCTTCACCTCAAGAATGCTCACCCGAAGTTCACGCTCTTTCTGTTGGTTTGGCAGTGGAAGAGGGGGCGATTGTAAAGTGTGTTCACATCTGTGGCTTTTGGAAAGCTTCAGAGGAGAAAACAGGGAACTCAGACTAGGGCTCACAGCTGAGAGTTCTTAGTCATGCATAACCCTCTCACATCCAGCCTCTGATGGGAAGTTGGCGGCGATACCTTTACAGAAGAAGAGTGACATCACCTACTTCAAAACGATGCCTGACCTGCACTCACAGCCGGTCCTCTTCATACCTGATGTTCACTTTGCAAACCTGCAGAGGACGGGACAGGTAGGACCTACCTTCTAACATCCACCTGCCATCCCTCCCCAGGGCCGGTGGAGCTTTAAGACAGAATCACATCAGGCAGTGTTGACCTTGAAAATAACCTCTGCACTCCATGCATTCCGCGGAAAGCCAGTCATTCCATAACAAAACGGATTTTTATAGAAAGGAGTGTCTCAGGAGAGGAAACTGACTTAGTAAGGGGAAGAAGAGAGTGAGCTGGTAGTAGTGAAGTGTTGACAAAGCAATGAAAGAGGAAGAAAGTAAGGAGGCTGATAAACCCAGAGAATTTTTGTGTTGTTGGTTTGGTCATGTGGGATCAACCTGGTGCAATAGAGCTCCATCTAATGGTGGGAAATTGAACTGCACCTATAACTTCAGAAAGTTGCCCAAGAGGAAAACTTTTTGATTACATAAAACCGTATCAACAGTTTTTCCCCCTAGTAAGTTAACAGTTCCCATTGAATATGTAAATTATTCCACACCAAAAGAAAAATGAGATTGTAGACAAGCCTTTTTAAAAGTAATTCCTGTGTTCTAGTTACATCTACAAGCGAAATTAAAGAGCTAAAATTAAAATAACATGAATACCCAAATAATTAACTCATTATGGTAGCTCAAGTTGATGAAATATTAGGTGGTCACTAAAATTATAATTATGTAAATTATGTAGCAACATAGGAACTAGTTATGATAATGTTCAGTGCAAGAAAAAATTAGAATACCCATTTGTGTCTGTACCGTGATTCTAGATATATACCTGAACTTGAAGGTAACAAAAATTGTAACACTTGGTGTGTAGGATTAAATGATGGATGATTTTTTCTTTCTTTAATATTTTTAGTATTATTTATTTTTGTGATAAATTAAAATAGAGTAGGAAAAAAAATGTACTTCCCTAGCATTAGCCAGATTTGTCTTTCACTAAATCAGTTGGGTTTTAGTGAAACTTGTATGGGTTAGTTTTCTTTTAAACTCAAAATCCTCTGAGGAAAAGTTTGTTTTGAGAAACAGAGGCATAGTTTTTCTCCCATTCTAAGTGTTCAGACACTCAGTGGAATTGACCTTAGTCAGGAGGGGAAATCGTTATTGGCTCTACTTGCTCCTTCTGAAGAATATACTGTCCCTCCCCGTGTTGTTTCATTATAGGTCTGAGACAAACAGTTATACAAGCAGGGCTTCTTTGTTGCTGCTCATGACAGAACATGGTAACAAAATAGTATAGTTTTTTCTTAGAGTGCCTTCCACTAAAAACTAATTTAACAATCCCATCTTGTTTTACTTGTTCGATAGGAAAAAGGTCACAAAGGGGAAAGAAGATTTATCAAACTATGAGTGCCAGCACCTCATTTTATTTATTTTTTTAATTCCCAAGAGTATGGTGATTTGTTTATTTACAGTCTTAGCCCCATAGGATTTTATGAAGCTGGGTATCCATACTTTCCAGAAGAAGGGATAATTGAGTTAAATTGTTCTTTCTGTTTACCGTCATGATTCTGGCTTCAGCTCTGTGTCAAAGCTGACAGCCTGACCTGTTCTCTTGGCAACATTTCCCTGAAATATACAAAGCTGTAAATGAATCTTCAGAGGAAAAGTGACCAAGTCTGTGAGTCTTCTGGCCTCACTTGGCCTCTCCATGTTGGAACTGGGTTCCTAGCCTGTGGCCGAATCACAAGGGAAATATAGCCTGTACAGTCTTTTGGTTTTAGCAGTTGCAAAGCAGCTCAGTCAGTGCCCCTAGGTCATTGGCGAAGTTAAGTTCTGCAATCTGGGGCCACCCTTGCAGAGCCCTCAGGCTTCCCCTGTGGCCTTGGAGTCAAAGTTAGGGGGGTCAGTGAGGGAGGGAGCCTGCCTAAGCTCTGGGCAACAAAGGAACACAGTCAGCTGTGCTCTGGAACAGTGTGTGAATATTCTATGGTTGATCAACTTACTTGGCCCAAGGACAGGAGCACCTACAGTGTGGCTAGCTGGGACTTAGAGTCTGCCTTTTTTTGGAAGAGCTAGAAAGCAGGGAGATGGGTCCAGAGGTAGGAGGGAAGCCGGCAGTGCCATGATATTAGAAGTGGGTGTGGGAAGGTGGCTGATTTTGACATGCGAAACAGGATCCAGCCGTGGCGGGTCAAAATGTGGGCCAGTTGTACCATAAATGGGGCCCCGGGGAGGGGGAAAGGCAGGTGATGGTGCGCAGCTCAGTGACCACAGCAGACACAAGCCTTGTCAAAATCAGCTACATCAAAGCTCTGTTCCGGCTCTCAGGGTCAGTGAGAGACCCCCAGTCACATTGAGGGCTCAGGAGCTATGGCACAGTGATTCCTAGTCACCCAAGAACATGGGCTGGGGAGTGGGTATTTTCACTGACAGCCCACATGTTCCCTCCGCCTCTGTTACCGATTCACGTGTGGATTCATCAGACAATTATCAAAAACTAATATGAGTGAATGAACCCAATGTGCAGGCACTATGGAGATCTTAGTCTCCTTCTCTTCACATCAAATCCCAGATAGTCACTGGGGCTTTTCTCTGGAATGCCTTTAAAAACAAGTGATAGGGGATCTTGGGAGAAACTGTGAGATACAGAGGCATCATCTTTCTGATCAGACTGCCTCAAGGCACCTGACCCCAAGGAGGACTTTGCTCTTCCCTCATAGCCTCGAAGCTGTCTTCCCCATTGTGGTTTGTAAACTGCCTTCCCCCAAAGAATTCAGGTTCCCAAGTTCCATTCCAAGTCTTTTAAATCAGAATCTCTGAAGAGGGTTCCATATTTTTTATGCACTCTATAAAGTTTGAGAAATACTCTCTAAACATTAAATCCATGCAATAAGACCTACAGCCAACAAGGAAGAAACAGTGGGTCATTGTGAGAGAAGTGACCAGTGCAAGGACAGGGATAGGGACAGTGTAGTAGAGGCCATTTAGGAGGGCAGGAAAACACTTAAGAGAAGGCTGCTTCATTTTGGGGTCACCAGTCAACTTTGCAGAGAGCCCTCCGTGACCCTGTCATATAGTCAGGGCAGATGCATTATGCCACATTTAAAGAAGCTAGCAAAAAACAGGCCAACATCAGGAACTTTTTCCCAAAAATCCAGTTCTGTGGCCACTGCTACGGCCCAGGCTCCCTCACTTATGTGGGTCACTCCATATGCACCTAAATAGTCCCACTTCTAGAATATCGCCGTGGTGGATGCTCCAGTGCCACATTGAAACCTGGGATATGGTGGAAGAAAACATCTTGCCTGTGCTGTTTTCTGTTAAAAAGAAACGAAGTATACAACAGTAGACATAAAAAGTTTTAAGAGGATAAGTTCCCTGTGGAAATCTTGCTAATGACTAGAATGGCTGACGCCCAAAGAGTCCCCGGGAACCGGCTCTGTTATACCGTGAAGTCTGGGTGTGACAGCATTCCAGGCACTGCCAGGAGCCTTTGAGAAGGTTTGTAAGGCGGGTGTCAGTCTAGGCAGAGCTTTTCTCCTGGGCAACTGGGGCAGGGACAGTGACGAAGTATACTAGCACCAGAAGTGACTGCTGAAGTTAAAACGTAAATGTCTGATGCTAACTTGGGTCCTGTCCTTCACCCAAGTAAAAATGGTCCTGAAGCACATGGATAAAGCTCAGGAAAGGCCTGCAATTAATTTTTATAAATAACTGGGTCAAGAGGACCTACATGCATATAAGATCCCCTATGGATTTCTGTAGTTTCATAAAATAATAGGGATGCTTCATAATTTCCTTAAACCTGATTCTGCCTGCCACCATGCTGACCACCTAAAGAAATCTGTTCTCAGAGGTCTTCTGGCCTGGAGCACCTCCTAGAGCTGCATGACCTTTTCCCAGCCTGAAGACAGTCGACTCTAAATGTTTGTGGCTGTGGGATGCCAGAATAACCCAGGCCCTTTCGGGGAACAGACGGGGGCCTGGGGTCGCTGCTGCACTGCCTTGGGACTCTCTTGCTCCCCTCCCTTCGCCAGAGCACATTATCTGTGGTCAGCTCACCTGTGGACCCGATGGGATTGGATACTCACACGCCTTGCTCCAGAGCCTTTCTAAACAATGATTTGTAGGTCCTGCTAAAATATTTCTTTAATGTCAAGGCAAGAGCTGGTTTAGTAGGTAATCTGATCAGAATGATTTCCAGTTTTACTTCCTTAAAATCCAAGAATTAACCCTAGGAAGAATATGATGTAAAATTTGTATTTCCTTGGACACACACACACAGCATCATTAAACAGATCTGCCTTTTGTCTTCTTTAAGACAGTGTAAGAGCCTAGGAAAGTCAGTGCATCACGTAATCTATTTCCATTTCTTGGTCTAACCCACAGTAAGCCTGTTGTTTTGTTCCACAGGTGTATTACAACACGGATGATGAACGAGAAGGGTAAGACACTCAGTTCTTTCTCTTTACATCCAAAGTCAGTTCATGTCAGTAGAAATGGCTGTTGGAGCACAGGATAACCATGGACTTAGAGCTGAGAAATGAGAAAGGCTTGACTCTGGGGCTGTCTGAGAGGAAGTTTGGGGAAATGCTGTTCTCCTTCCACCCCTTCTTTATCTCTCTCCTTTCTGTGATCTGCCTTTGAATAACTAGCTATTTTTCTAAGTGACACATCGCTTCAAGATTCTGCCTTTTCACCAATAATCCAGTGACTGAAATCTCTGGCCCCAACACAGGGTCAAGGTGAGCTTGAGGTGGGAGCCAGGGAGACAGCCTGCCCTGCTTAGTTAGTAGTGCTCGGGTCACCCATGTGGACCTCTTGAAGCCCTCACTCTGGGAAATGGGCCCAAGGCTAGTGGTGAGGCTGGTGAGAATGAAGCTAGGGAGGCTGAGAACCTAGTCACTGTCCTTGGGATTGTAGGTAAGAGAGGGTTTACATGGGGTCACTAGGGCTCCCAAGTGTCTTGCACATCAAGTTTCTGCATGGTGCTTTCTGTGCATTTACTCATTTTATGCACTCCTGGAATTTTAGAGACAAAAAGGAATCTTCAAGGTCATTTAGCTGACTCTCTCTTTTAAGCAGTTTAACAGTACACCACATGTTTGATAGGTAGTCAGGCAGCTTCTACTTGAACACTCTCACTGTATGTAAGCTAACTCATGACACCATTGGACAGTTGCAGCTCTCAGAAAGTTAGCTTATTGAATTGATGTCTACCTTCTTTTGACTTTCACCCATTGGCTGTAGTTCTGCTCTTTAGATAAGCCCCATCCATTCCTCCTCATTCAAACACAGTTTTACCTTTCAGTATCTCCACTCCAGGGGATACCACCAAATTTTTAATAGTTTGTTTCCCTAGAATTGGCTCTCAGAAATAAATATCTGTTCTCAACCATATGAGCTGGAGATTATATTGGGATAATTTCTTCTTGTGACCTGGACCCTTTTTTCTCTTAAAGCAACCTAGAACTACATTCATTTTTCTTTTCTTTTTTTTAAGATTTCATTTATTTTTGAGAGAGAGCGTGTGCATGAGAGAGAGAGAGAGAGCACACACAAGCAGGGGAGAGGGGTAGAGGGAGAGGGAGAAGCAGACTCCCTGCTGAGCAGGGAGCCCGATGTGGGGCTTGATCCCAGGACCCTGAGATCATGACCTGAGCCGAAGGCGGACGCTTAACCAACTGAGCCACCCAGGCGCCCCTCATTTTTCAATATCTATGTTACATTACATATATACCACTAAAATCTTGGTTTGCATTATATCTGTATAACTAAAATCTCTAGATAGTTTTTTTCAGACTATAGTCAAACTGGGGCTTCCCTATGCTTATGCAATTAATATATTTATTTATAAAACATTTCAAGGTGATGTAAGTGGAGCAGATATTGCTGAGTTCATTTCCTAGAGCAGAGTTTGGTAAACTACAGCCAGAGGGCCAAGTCAACCCATCACCTGTCTTTGAACAGTCCATAAACGTTTTTGTTTTTTTTTTTCTTTTTAAAGTAGGCTCCATGCCTAGCGTGGAGCCCAGTGCAGGGCTTGAATTCATGACCCTGAGATCAAGACCTGAGCTGAGATCAAGAGTTGGACGCTTAACCAGTTGAGCCACCCAGGCGCCCCTGTCTCTAAACATTTTTAAATGGTCAAAAAAAAAAGAAAAATCCAAAAGAAGAATAATATTGTGTGACAAGTGAAAATTAAATGAGATTCAAGTGTCCATAAAGTTTAATTGGAACACAGACATGTTAATTCCCTTATGTCTTATCTGTGGCTGCCTTCCTGCCCCAGGAGCAGAGCTGAGTAGTTATAACAGAGACCCGTGTAGGCTGGAAAGCCAAAATATTTACTAATCTGACCCTTTACATAAGAAAAAGTGTGCCACCCTCTGGTCTAAGGGTAGAGAATTAGGTGCAGAACCTTGCCCAGGATCTGACCTCTAAATTCAGAGTTCTGAGTTTTCTAAATACCTAATTAGATTGTTCTTTTTATGTTGGCACATAGGTAATAGATTCCCAGTGGCTGGAAGGAGCAGAAAGATTAGCACTATCGATTCTAATCTGTTACTCACATATTTTGCCAGGGACCGTGTGGCGTCACGGGAAGAACAGGGACTCTGAGCTTAGGAAGCCCACGTTCTGCCCCAAGGCCATTGCTTACCAGTGTGAGGCCTTGGGCTGGCTCCTTGACCTCTGGCCTTCGGTTTCCTCAGCTGTAAAATGAGGATTTTGGATGAGGTGATCTTCGAGGTCTCATGTAGCACTAACATTCTACTCTTCCCTTCTCTGGGAGAAGTTAGCCTCATAAGGGAGAAGTGCCTGAGACCCGAGTGCTGCTTCACGTGCAGACCTCCCTTGGCAACCAACCTCAGCCTACACTGTCCTTCCTAGCAAGCTGGCAACGTTTAGGTGGCCAGGTGACCTATTTCTAACTCGTGTGGCTTGGCCTCTCTGTAAGAATTACCCTCTGTTCTTGCATAATCATGAGGCCCGAGGCCCGAGTCTCTGTCTCTCCTACATCTAATTCAACTTCAGTTGAGCACGTGGGTGGCCTTGGAGCCTCAGTGTTAATACACGGTTGGTACTTGGCTATTGTTATGTGTGAAAGTAATAATTAGCATTCACTGGATATCTTGGCTAGGCACAGGACTAGGTAGGCTTTCTGTGTTGTGTTGAATTCTCCCAAAATTCCCATGGGGAAGATGCTGTAATTGCATCCACTTTATAAAGAGCAGTGGAACGTTGGACGGGACAGTGTTCTAAGTCACACGGCTGGTGGTGATAGCGACAGGATCGGAGCCCGGCCTAGCGGCACTCCCCACATCCCACTTTAGCCATCATGCCCTGGCACCTCATTCTCTTCATTCTTGATCTGTGGCTGCCAGTGCGGCAGAGACGGGCCCCCGTCGTGATAGCTTTCTGACCTTGACAAAGGCACATCCTTGGCTCAGCCTCTTGAGTGCGGGACCCAGATTGTGACAAGCCCGGAGGGGTGTACCTGGCTGAGGGGGTCAGGGCAGAGTCCTGAGGGGTGTGCCACCTTCCTTGGCGTTCACATGGCCTCCATCAGGACTGTCTCTGGCCAGTTCGTCACTCCCTGCCAGGCAGAATCAGTTAGTATGAAAGCATCTGGTTAAGCGCCGGAGAGCAGCATTCACTGAACCAGCAGCCGGAGGAGGCGTAGCAGAGGCACTCCACTCCCTCCGCCCGCAACTCCGAGGCCAACGTGGTGGTCGGACACAGACTTGTTCACAAGTACAGCCTGCTGGCCTCAAGTGCCGGCCAACCCGAGTGTGATTCAGGAGGGAAAGTAGAGGAAATGCAGATGAGGTGGGATGGGGAGCCATCATCAGCCAAGTGCCTAAATGGAACAAAAAGGGGAACACCTGTTTGCTCCTGCCTCTTTGATGATAAAGTGAGTATTGGGGGTGACTTCGGGTGCTGAGTTTGGGCATCGACAGACCCGCGCAGGTTTGTTTCATAGGCAGGGGATCCAAGTTAGATACAGAGGCTTTGGACGCCCCTTCTCAGCAGCAGGCCTCTTGCTGCAATTTGGAATCACCTGGGGAATTGAAAAATAACTCACATACAGGTAGCACCCCCATGGCTTTTGATTTAATTGGCATGGGATGCAGTGTAGGTACGGAGACCTTTTTAAAGTCCCCAGGTGATTCTAAAGCTCAGCAGTGTTTGAGAACCACTGCTTTGGAGCCAGGCGCCATGATTTGAATCAGGCCTTTACAAGCTCTGTAACTTTATAACAACTTTTTGGAGTCTCATCTAAAAATAGCAAATAATAATACCTACCTGATAGAGTTATAAGCATTAGTATGCCAAATGTCCTGGCATGTGGAAGGTGCTTTCAAAAAAAAAATCATAGCTGTAATTATTGTCGTTAAGGTTCCTTTACTGTCCTTCAGTAAATGATACTTAATTGAGAAATGGAAGAGAGGGAGAGGAAGAAGGATGGAAAGAACAAGCCAGAGAGGAAGAATTTTCTGTGGAATATGGGCCCTTAACAAGGGATTCATGAATGGCTCTTATGGGGAAGAGGGAAGGGCTTTAAACTCCTTGAAATCATATGTAAGTTGCTATGCAAATGTCACATATGGTGGGAAATGCTATTCTGTTCCATTACTTCAGGGGATCTGGTCTTCATCCCCATCTGACCTCTAGTTCCTAGAAAACCCTTCTTGCCTTAATCTCTTGTCCACGGTCACCCCATGGTGGTGCCCCCATTCCAGCCTGCAGTGAGGTCCCTTCAAGTTCAGCAGCTCTGTAGCTTTCACACTGCATTTGGGGCACAGGGATCCTTGGCAAGTTCGGCAGTCCTGTGTGTGGAGGACAGTGGTATCCCTCCAAGAATCTGCCATCACCATGGTGCTGCCGGGGATCCTCAGACCACAATCCTCTCCAAAAATTTCTCTTATCCCCTTGCTTCTTCTCAAAGGCACACCATCTTGGGGCCGCATTGTATTATCTCCTCAAAAGCTGAAACTTTAGGAAAACAAAAGCCAGGAGAAGGTAAAGGTTGGGCAGGGCAACCCTGTGGATTGGTCCCATACCAGCTCAGAGAGACAGCTCCCCAGAGTGACTTCACTGGTCATGCTGAGTGACGCCAGCAGAGGGCCCTCCCATTCCTCTTGCAGGAGGGAGAGTCCCATAGGTGTTGCCAGACCGAACCATGAGCTTGGTTACAGTGTTGCTGAGGAAAAGAGCCAGTTCTGGTGCTCATCTACCATGGAAGCCAACACTTTGGCTCAAATTCAATACCCTTTGGAGAAGTTAGAGATTACTAACCAATCACCAGTGAGTGCATTTAATCAACATGATACTAAATCTAAAAAGTCATCACCCTGTGTTCATCAGCACAAAATAAATATCTTCTAGAATTCTGCACTACTTCTTTCAAAGGAGCACTTTACAGAGCTCCAGATACTTTTCTTTGATAAGATTCTCAGGGATGCTAAGCAAACTATGAAATCATAGCAAGGTATGATGGGCTCTGTTTTACCACAAAAACATAAATATAAGGTGGTTAAAAATAAAGGACCACTTCCCCAATTTCCCAAGGAGGAGCTGAAAACATAAAGCTTTGGGGCCGGTTTGAATAGTTAAACCATTATGGATATCGCCAAAAGAATCAATGATTTACTGATACTTGCTTGGTTAATTAACATAATTCAGAAATGTCTGTTACATTTACACTTTCTTCAAATTCTTTACAATTCATCTTTGACATCGGGTCTTTCTTATCACTAAAATTATGTTTTATGTCCTCTCACACTGTTTATCAGGGTTATTCTTTCCCACTACTGTGAGAGTGGACATACAGCACTTAAATCCTTATCTTCAAGTCTGTCCTTGGAAATTTTATCCAAAGCCACGGATACTGATTCTCATAACATAGAAATAGTTACACAAGTGTCTGCCACAATGTTGCCTCCCATTTTCAATTGTTTTTAATTAAAATTTTTATTTCATGATAATGGCAGATCCATATGCAGTTGTTAAGAAGCCTAACCCCTTTCTGATTGATATATTTTTATTTTTTACTGTTAGATATTGCATTAAAAAACCCACCCAGTAATACTGAAATCTGCATCGGATAAGCAAGGGAGGTTTTAAAAAATATTTAAAATATTTTCATCAGTTTCTTACATTCGTATCAGTTATTCTCACTTGTATACTAGTTTCCTATTTTGCAAACTGGAAGATTGGAACTAAAGACTCCTTTTATAAATTTAACCCATATTTACTCTTTCCACTGCTCTTCGTTTCTTCCTCGACTTCTGTGTTTTTCCTTGGGATTTTTTTTCCTGCTGAGTGAAGAACTCTGTTTAATATTTTTGTTGCTGTTGTTGCTATGGAACTTTTGGCAAAGAATTCTCTCATATTGTTTGTTTATTATAAATGTTTTTATTTCACGGTCACTTTTATAGGATATTCTTGCTAGATACCAAATTCCAGGTTGTCAATTACTTTCTTTCAGTTTTGGTTTCCATCATTACTGTTGAGAAATCATATATCTGCCTTATTGTCGCTGTTTCAAATGTGATCTTCCTTCCTTCCTTCCTTCCTTCCTTCCTTCCTTCCTTCCTTCCTTCCTTTCCTTCCTTCCTTCCCTCACTCCCTCTCTCCCTCCCTCCTTCCCTTTCTTATTGTTTGAGAGGGCTGCTTTAAAATGTTCTTCTTTCTTTTAGTTTTTCAGAATTTTTATTAATATGTTCCTACATGTAGGTTTTCTTTATTTTTTCTGGCTTGGTATCTTATAGCACTTATTGAATCTGTGGGTTGATGTCTTTCATTAGTTTGGGAACAATATCAGCTATTATCTCTTCAAACAGTGCTTCTTATCTGTTCCCTCTCTACACTCCTTTGAGATTTGAAATGTGTATTAGAACGTTTTATTGTGTCCCTGTGTTTTTTATGTGCTTTGCTGAAACGTCCATCTTCTTTGCTCACCCTGTGTCAGCCTGGATATTTTTTATTGACCTAACTTTCCACTCTGTTAAATTCATCTATTGAGTTCTTAATTTCTGTTATTGTACTTTTTAGTTCTAGGGTTTCCACTTAATTGGTTTATTTATTTTAATAGACTCCAGCTCTGTATGTCTTGTCATTTGTATTCATGAACACAATAATAACAGTTATTTTTAAGTTCACATTGGTAACTCAATAATATGCTGTGAGTGTGTTTTCTGTGGGCCTGTTTCTATTGTCTGTTTTTCTCTTGGTCCTTTTTATTAGTATATTTAATAAGCATTAGTTGAATGATGAATAATGTATGTAAAAATTACAGAAGATCTAGATGACCATGTTTTTCTCTTGTGAAGGTTTTCCCTATCCTCTGGTGTGTGGCCTGAGTGAATGCAGATCACTGTACTCCAGTCAGGGCAGAACTGACCCTAAGCTCAGTTTCAATTTGTATTAGCCTCAGACTACTTCATCCTAACCCCTAGACTGTAGCTCTGAGGGACTTTCTATGGGCCCTCTTCCTTGGTGGGATCTGATATGTGATTTCTGTCTCTTTAGCATGGGGAAACTACTAAGGCCTCCTCTATGATTTTCAAGGACTTTCTGCTCAATTTCTTAGTTTCTTGTCCTGTGCAGTTTAGGGACTTGGCAAGTATCTAGGAAGGAGTACTGCATTGTCTGGTTCACTTTTCTGTGCTTCCTTACTCTCTGGAAGTTTTTCCATAAGTCCTAGATGCCTTTGCAGCCCCAAACAAAAACTTCTGTTTTTCTAGCACTGTGAGATTGCCAGAAGCTGTGCAGACTTTATTTTTTTTCCCCCTTGCATATGTGCCTTAGCTGGGGTTATCACCTTCTGCTCCCAAACAAGAACTGGCAAATGCTCTGAGGGAACAGTGGCTCACTGATTACCAGCTCATCTCTCTGCATTCTCTTCCCTGAGACCTCAGCTCCTCAAGCCCTGACTGCCCCATCAGCAGTCTCCACTACTTTCAGGAGGTCTTCTGTTTGTTTAATTTTATATAGTTTTCACATTGTTCCTGGCTAGAACATTGGCTTGCCACAAGCTACATCTTATCAGGAACAGAAATATCTGTATTTCCTCTTCAAATGATCCTTCTGGGGCCTACTAACCTAGTCATTTATTACTTGCATTTTAGAGCGCTTAACTATGGTAATCATTACCAAATCTATGTGTGGGTTCTGTTTGTTTGTTTTGCTAATTCTGCCAGATGAATTCTATCAGTACCCCAAATTAGCACTGATTAAAGTCATTTTGGAATGGTTACCCATAGAGTAATTTGTTACTGAAATTGAGATCCTACTCCATACTGTGAGAGACCTTATAAGGACTTGAACATAAGGGAGCCTCCTCTTTTCTGAGGCTAACGGGGGGAGGGGAGGAAGGTCAATTTATTTGGGGGCATACATGGTAATTGGCGCATGTAGACCATAAGCAGAGCTGTGAAATAGACAAACTATGTCTCCATGCTGCCTGCGACTCATTTCTGTCCTTTATTTCGGTGCCTCCTCACTAGGCGCAAATGGCTAGTGCAGCTCAGCCTGGCGGGTATGGCCGGAGACCCAGGCTTCAGACCTGAACACCTTCACAAATGGTTTTTCTGATGAGACTTAGCAGTTCTTGGTTCATACCTCAGAGACTCTCTTTCCCTGACATTGACCCCACAAGGCAATGGCTTCAAATGCTGCTGAACCCGGAGTCACCCCATATATTAGCCACACATTTGCCAGTGAGATTGAGATTGGCATCAGAGAAAGTGCCTTCTCCTAGTTATACAGTCCTTCAGTGGTACAGTGCAGTATAATTGGACAGGACATTAGGAGACCTGACGTTTGTGTTCTTTTCATCTATCAAATGGGTCTGTCATACCTGCTCCTCTTTTCTTGCTTTGCTTTGAAAATAAATGAAACATTTGAATCCAGACCACACAAACTTATTGACTCCTGCTGGGTTTATAGATTTGAAAGTGTGAAAAGGCATTTTGAACTCCCCAGAGACGTGTGGCTTATCCAAGATGTTATTTTAATGGCAGAGTTTGTCATGACTCAGAATGGGGTGCTATCAAAAGTCAGCAGGACTGTAAGAATATAAATAAATGTTGCTTGATGAGAAAAAGAAAATCACTAGTTTAGGAACCCTCACACAGCATGAGAGCATGTCTGGTGATATTTCAGGCTATTTACCTATTATTAACCTACTGGTCACTGGCAGTTGTATGAATTCATTTTTAATCTTCTGCTCCTGAGGTCATTGTCACCCCATTTCCAAGACACAATGGAATAACATGAGCTGCTTTTATGATAAGGTAGTGAAGTTGTCACAGTGCCCTAACAACTTATTACCACCGTGAACTGGGACTTGAGTTTGAGTTTTCCCTCTAGTTGTTTTCACAGTTTGACTTGGGAATAAAAGAGAATGCTGACTCTTACTATCATTTCTCATACCTTCACATCATCATCTCAGATTTATTAGGTATCTTTATCATGAGTTTGTCCTTCAAAGCTGCGTTCTCTTAACAGCCTGTTTTACTTGTTAGTCACATCACCCTACCCTTACACACATTGAGCCTGAGTTTGGTTTTCACTAATATAAGGATAAGATTAGCCCTGGCTGGCTCACATGGTGTTCCTGAGACCTAACTGACCAAGATGAAAAGTACTTTGTAAAATGTGAAGTCTTTTTAAAAAATTGATAGACCTTTTTGGAGCACTTAACATATGAGATGATAACTTAAAGCATTGTTGGTTTAATAATTTAAACTATTAGAATTAATAGAAATACTTTCTGGATCATCCAAAGCTTTGTACCTTATGCTCTTTGTACCACTGGACCCCACCACTAACTTGACTTGAGAACTGACAAATAGCTTCATAATGACAGTGATGCCAATGAAGAATTGTCTTTGAAGCAGGGTTTTGTATTACCTTGGAAGCTTGGCATTGATGTAATGTCCACCTCCCATGCAGGAAGCTTTTCCAACGTGGGTCCTTAAATTGCACCAAAGCAGACTCTTTGCTCTCTGAGGGTATATGGAAACTTTGGCGTCTTTCAAGCTCTGTGCCATATTTATTCTTCTCCATATCTCTCTTTCTCTGATCTCTCCACCTTTATCGTCACTGTCATCATCTTCTCTAACACTTCGGTAGCACTTACGGTATATCCAGCCGCTGTGTGAGTGGTTTACGTTTGTCAAATTTATTTAATTCTTTCAACAGCTTTCTTTTAAAGACAAGGAATCTGAGGCTCAGGGCAGTTGAGGAGCTTGTCCATGTTCCCATAGCTAGTAAATTATAAAGCAGGGGTTTAAACCAAAGTAATCTGGACCCAGAGTTCATGTCTTAATAATCCTGTTGGGGGCGCCTGGGTGGCTCAGTCGGTTAAGCGTCTGCCTTCGGCTCGGGTCGTGATCCCGGGGTCCTGGGATCGAGCCCCGCATCGGGCTCCCTGATCAGCGGGGAGCCTGCTTCTCCCTCTCTGCTGCTCCCCCTGCTTGTGCTCTATCCCTCTTTCTCTCAGATAAATAATAAAATCTTAAAAAAAAATTATAAAAAAAAAATAATCCTGTTGAACTGCCTGTTTGGCGTTGCTTCATGTGCCTAGTAGTTCTAGGCATCTCCAAAGAAAGTAAAAATGTCTAAAAACCTGTCTACTCCCTTGAGGGCTTGAAGAATAGCAAGACTCCATTCAGGAGCATTTTCTCCATGTCTAAGCCAGTTCGGGCTGCTCTAACAAAATACCACAAACGGGGCGGGGCGGGGGGGGTGGCGCTTAAAACAACAGAAATGTATTTCTCAGAGTTCTGGAGGCTGGAAGTGTGAGATCAGATGCCCGTATGGTTGGTGTCTGGTGAGAACCCTCCTCTGGCTTGCAGATGGCCAACTTCTCACCGTGTCTTCACTGTGTCCTCTTAGGATGCTAATCCCATCATGGCCGCTCCACCTTCATGTCCTAATTACCTTTCAAAGGCCTCACCCCTGAATAACATCTTACTGAAGACTGGGGTTTAAACATATGAATTTGGGAAGACACACACAGGTAGCCCACAACACTTAGCACCAGTGACTTCTCTCCAATGATAGTCTGTGCTTCCAATTTCCATTCCTCTCAAAGACTCCTCCCCTTCCTTGGACAGGAACTTTGGGGGGAAAATGCAGAACCACCAGCACTGGCTCAGGTGGGGACATGTGGGGACTCAGCACCATATGGGGTCCAGGGGATACTAAAACCCCCTCCCAAGGAGGAGGGAAGGGCTGGGCGGCCAAGGTCTGGGTCTCTGGAGAACTTCCACTGCTGCAGTCTCATCTGCTCCAATCAGATGGAGCCATAGAACAGCAGGAAATCAGGGCAGCCTCAGAACTGAGAACCAGCCAGGGAAGCCCATCCCATTTCCAGAGGTCCCTGCTGTGCCCTTAAAGGGGCTGGCAAGAGAGTGTAGGACACTCAGGCCCTAGCTAAATGGGAGGAGCTAATAACTTGGAGATCATACAGACCCCAGGGTACATTCCTGCTGTCCCCACCCCAGCCCTGATCTTTTGAGCAGGAAGGGGGTTAGGTGCAGGATAGAGTGGGTAAAACCCAGGGGTCTCATCTTTGTGGATCCATATGCAGTAATAGGCAGTATGTCCTTGGTCCATGCCCTAAAGATATTGGCGTGTGTGTTCTGCCCCAGGCAGGGATGACTTGGGACCTGCAGGGGAGAGGAAGGAGGTTGCTGAGTGGATCCAGTTGTAGAGAACTAGGGATGGTACAAACAAAGGAAAAAGGTAGTGCCAGACACATACATGAACCTTTCTTTTGACTCCCTGCATGCTTTACTTAACAATTTCTGCTCATCTTTTCTAGCAGCAGTGTCCTTGTTAAACGGATGTTCAGGCCCATGGAAGAGGAATTTGGTCCAGCACCTTCTAAGCAGATGAAAGAAGAAGGGATGAAGCGAGGTATTTCCCCTCTGGCATTGCAGGGTTACCCACCCTCCCATCATGAATGGTGGGGGCACTTCACACAGAAGACTGTGCAGCCCCGCCCAGACCCGTGGTTCAAGGCTGGCCTGGGGATTGGTTATTGACGAAGGAAGTCCACAGTCTTCCCCTTCACTTTCAGCCCTGTCCTTTTAAGCACCTTAAGCAAATATATATTCTTTCTAGGCACTGGTTCTTTCTTTTGCCTTGGGAGCAAGGTAATGAGGGTACCAATCAGCCAGCAGTGAGGTCTGAGGTCAGAAGGAAACTTCTGCTGCACGTGAGACAGTAACGTCTCCCAAGCAGCAGCGGTTGAGAATCGTTCCAGAGATGCAAACGACTCATCTCAGACAGATAAATGAGCCTGTTTTCTGACATCACAACTTCTTCACTTTCTCTGTCAAGGGTCTTATTCTGCTTCATCAAGAGACTAAGAAACGAAGTGAGAGTGAGTCAGTGTTTTGCTCTGCCTTTCGATACTGTACATAACTCACTGTCCTTCATTGGAGGAAGAGGAGAGTGTGGGGAATGGCCATTGCCCTTCCTGTCCTGCTGTAGCCAACACCAAGAGCTTCCAGAGATCTTAGACGTAATGTGCTGGACTTCCAGTGAGTCAGGCTACCCTGTTAAATATGTTCGCCGTCCATACAGACTTGAATTTTTTGTTACCGAGAAATAGTATTTCTTTTCTACTTGTAGCGGGATTTGCATAGTGGTCAAGAACATCCCCTCTGTAGCCTTCCTCAGCCTTTCAGAGTTGTAGGACCTTGGGGAGACCCTTCGCTCCTTCGAGTCCACATTGTAAAACAGGGATGAGAAGAGTACCTACCTGTAGAGTTGCTGTGAGGATTGATGAACCTCAGTGTATGTCAGACACTTCACCCAGGTGCCTAGCACATAGTAAGCACTCTGTGTTCACTGTTACAGCTGTGACTTTTATTATTAGGTCTGGATCTAGGTACATGTGTTCATTGTGAATAAGTAATTAGTGCTTCAAAATGGAAAGAGCATAAATACCTAGGTGGCGTTAATTACATTAGCAACCTTTAAACCTTTAAAAGATTGACTTCACAGGCTTCCCATCAAATATTCAAGTGCATTTTGGGCTTTGTTCCTGCATGCCTTTTCTAGCACATACTTTAGAACGAAGGCAGAATTATATGGAAATCAAGAATTACACAGGCAAAAGTAATTGTAGCTTGCATCCATATTTAGTGCATGCTGGCTAGCCCAAAGGTTGTGTTTTTCAGATTATTTTGAGATTGTGAAGTCAGTACAAAAATTGCCACTGGGAATTTTATTGGGCTGTGACAAAAAGCAAGTCTATGGCCTTTGAAACATCTAAATCACAGAGACACACGAGGGCGCTGCAAGCTACCAGCGACCAAGCAAGTGGTCTCCTGGGAGTGGCTTTCCTTTGGAAAAGGACAGTGGAGTTACTGAGCCCCTTGCCTGGAGCTCCCAGTCGGAGCTGGTCTTTGACAAGCAAGAGGAATCAGGGTCAGTGATGGTTCCCATTGTTTATTTATTAGAAGTTCTCCAGGAGAGAAAATGATCATAGTTCTCCCCAAAGCCACTCTTTGTTGTTCTGCCTTTGTAGCCACTTCTCTGGGGGGCTCCGTGGGAGTCACTTGGAGCCTGCCCCTGCGGCTGTCTGCCTCTCCCCTAGCGTCTGGGACGCCTGCCGGCCGTCACGGCCACCATTAGCGGAGTGATTGCGTGGGCCCCGCCGCAGCCGCACGGTTGCCGAAGCTGCTGCCCGGGGCAAGCCGTGGGGGTGCGCTGTCAGCCCAGCAGGGGCGGGGGTTGGGGTGCAGCCCTGCCTGGCCTCTCTCCCACAACCTATCCACATGCCACCGGACCACCTCTAACGCCTTACCGCGACACCTGTAGCAAGGGAATCAGCCATACTATTTCAAAGACAAAGATTTTAAAAGAAGAAATTTGTAAATCCAATGGCAGCAGGACTCATTTTACTAGAACATGTTTGGGGTTTCCTTAGGGTCAGCCTGCTGGAAATGACATTTTTCTTTTGCGGCTTGCAGGGAGAACTTCCAGAATGTTTGCTGTAACAGCCACCCTTTTTTAATTTATTTTTTATTTTTTATTTTTTTATTTTTTTTTAAGATTTTTTATTTATTTGACAGAGAGAGACACAGCGAGAGAGGGAACACAAGCAGGGAGAGTGGGAGAGGGAGAAGCAGGCTTCCCGCCGAGCAGGGAGCCCGATGCGGGGCTCGATCCCAGGACCCTGGGATCATGACCCGAGCCGAAGGCAGACGCTCAACGACTGAGCCACCCAGGCGCCCCAGCCACCCTTTTTTTAAATTTAATTGTCCTCATCCAGTTGTAGCTGAGGTCCTCTGGTCTAATTGTTTCTCACTGTGCCGCTAACCTTGAGTCCTCTTATAAGGCCATTAGGCCACTAGATTGTTTCAGCTGAAATGGAGACTATAAATATTCCTCCAAAGGACTACATTTTGAAATCTTTGGAGACACGTTCAATCTGTTTATTTTTAATTGGTAGTTTATTTTTATATTTGGTAAAGGGAAGAAACTTTGCAGTACTTCAGGGTTTTTTCTCTTTTGTGTCACACACAAACCGAACAGCTGCTGCAGAGAGAAAATGTAGGCAGAGTCCTTGTGCGCCTGTGTAGACTTTGCCTTTATAAAGCAGGCAGCTTTAACAAAGTCCCTGGGACTGGGGAGGAGTGGGGGAAGGGGCAGGAGTTTGAGTTAGAGCTGGTTTCAGTTTCCAGCTCCAGCTTCATTCTTTCAGCTTGGTGGTAACTGTGACTCCGTTGGTACCTGACTGTGGTGGGAGGCTCAGCAGGGTTTCTTGGCGGCACATTCTTCCTGTAGTAGCCAGGCGCAGGGGGCTTCAGCCTTGGCCCTTTTCTTTCCCTCTGAAGTCAAAACCAGAAGCCATATTATTGGAGGAAGGAGAGAGAAAGCACAGGCAGCTCAGGGGGCTGGAGGGTCGCGTGTGAATGGCAGTTCCAGTTCTTTCTGGGAGCTAAGCCTCCGGGCAGTTGCTGTAAGGAAGGGTGTCCCCTGAGAGTGTCTTCTCCTCTGTGATGGTGTCTGGGGTCACTTACCATCTCCCCTAGTCTGTGCATGATCAACTTGAGACTGTTACGTTACAGAGAAATGAGCACAAAGCCGCATTCACCTTCACTGAGGGCACTAGAACCACGACAGGTGCTTCCTAATGGCATCCGCTGATGGAGGAGCGGTACTTGCTGTGTGCTGGGCACGGTGCTAAGCGCCCCACGTGGATGCTATTCATTTAACCCCCACAGCAACCCCGTGAGGTAGATGATATTATTATCCCCGTTGTCCAGGGAAGACCAGCGCTTGGAGAGGTGTAAGGAAGCAGAGCCCCACAGCAGGCTGAGCTGGGGTCAAAGCCAGGCCTGTTGTACTCCAGGTCCATAGCTTCTCCCTCACGCCTCTGACATGCCCCGGCTCCCTCCGGGCCTATGCACTGGTCGGTCTGTCGCCTGGAGTTGTGCTCCCTGTCCTCTCTCCCCACCTCCCCAGCTCTGTGAAAAGCTCAGGCCCCTGTAAGCACTCTTTCGTGTCTTTCCTTCCGAACTCGTCCAACCCCATCTGGCTGTCTGCTTATTTGAGGAATGCCTGCCTCTCTAAGGGACGACGAATTCCTTAAGGTCAGACCATGTCTTAATTCACTGCTGCAACCTCAGCTTCTGGCACACAGCCTGATGGGTATTTGGCAATATTTGTTGAATGATCAAATGAATAAACAGAAGACGGAGGCCGCAAAAAGAGATGTCCTAAAGAGATGATGGACCCACCTTGAGAAATTCCAATGTGAACAGTGTGGGAAAGCATCACAGTGCATTAAGTGTGACTCACTTGTCCGTTTACTCCCTCGAAGGGCCCCTTAGCCCCTGGCTGCAGGTCAGCTGTGGAGGTGCGGCAGTCACCCTCGTAGGGGTCGTCTGGGTCATCGGGGGTCCGCGACCTCATAGATACTGTCAGCCTCTGACGCGTGTGTGACAGGAAGCAGCCTGGCAGCGGTGGTGGCCGTGTGGGCTCCTCAGTCACGCCTCCCCTCTGCTTCTCTTTCAGTGCTGCTGTACGTGCGGAAGGAGACGGACGATGTGTTCGACGCTTTGATGTTGAAATCCCCCACTGTGAAGGGCCTGATGGAAGCGGTAAGCAGCTGACCCTTTCAGCCTCCAGGAAACCTGCCTCTGTTCTCCTGAGCTGGAGTCCGTGCCTTAACATGCAGCCTTCGAGATGGCTCTGGAATGAGCTTTATAAAGAAAAAGAAAAACAGATTTATGGGAACACTGATCTCCACACCATCCTGGCTTATTAGCATTCAAGGAGAAGGAAACTTTGAAAAACTGCCAATTCCCTGTCAGTTTACGGTTAATCAGAGTAAGATGCCATAGAGAAGGTTCATCTGAGTTTCCATTTGTCTCTTTGTGTGAAACCAAATTAGATACGTTTAACTTCCAAATATGCACAGAACAGAAACAATTAGGAAGTATCTTGCTAGCTGTGATAGTGTAATCCAAAATAAAAATATGACGTCTTTCGGTTAAGAAGCATTCACGTACACATGGCCATTGCTGGGCTACAGTATTTAAGTAAGACTCGGAACTTCCACCCTCACTTCCCATCCCCAGTTAGTCTAGCATCGGGGAGCCTGGGCTCAGGAAAAGTTATCTGATATTTTATCCATATGTTATCCATCCGAATAGGACTTTAATATGACTCTATTTTGACGATTTCTCCCTCCCACTTTTTTTTTTTTTTTGGTACAACTATGTAGAAGATTTGGGTAGGTTATGGCGATGGAGACAATAGGACAGTCCACAGTCACTTGTGGGTCTGCAAAACTGCGACATTGGAACAGTATCTTGGGTTTTGTGGGGCAAAATATTACAATGTATAGGATAGGACTAGAAGTGGAATCATACAATATGTGGTCTTTTGTGGTTGGTTTCTCTCACTGAGCATAATGTTTCAAACACGGTGTGGTATAATCAGTACTTCATTCTGTTTTATCGCTGAATAATAGTTCATTGCATGGATATACCACGTTCTGTTTTTCCAGATTTGTCGGGTGATCGACATTTAGGGTTTTTCCACCCTCTGAGTGTTGTGAATAATGCTGCTGTGAACACGTACAAGTTTTTCTTTGAACCCTTGTTTTCAGCCTGTACTCCACCACAGCAGAGTCGAGCTTTTGATCTCTCTTAGGGGAACTAATTAACACCTTCCTTGCTTTGCTTGGCTGTGGCTGTGGGGGAGAGTGGTGCACGGTATCCTTTGACCTTGTAGGCCGGGGAGAAATCAGGTTTGCTCTGGGCAGATGCCTTGGGGCAATTCTGACTTTATCTCCCCTTTGTTAAACCTGGAAAGAAAAGGTTTTACTGATGCACCAACACAAGCTATCTCCTTGCTTCTTGAGTGGGTCATATGGGCAAGCAGGGCCGCAGACGCTCCTTCCGGATTCTCAGGTGACTTGGTCTGCTGGTGAGCTCCAAAGGAATGACATCAGCAGCCCTTGCAATTTGGGGGTGGCCGCCAAGGACAACGGGTTCTATTTAAGTGAAGACTTGAGCACACCATGAAGTAAGAAGGCAGGACACTGTAGTTGTACGCTAGGTTTCTTTGGGGCCTGGGTGGGGTAAGAAATGGCTATCTCCAAGGCATGCGTTCTCAGAGGACCAGCGCCTCACTAGTGTGTGGCATTTTACCACACTTACCAACACGCACGTGGAGATTCAGCGTAGCCTTGTGAGCCAGCATATGGGCTTTGGGCTCAGAAACCCACATGTAGATCGCCAAGCTCTTACTAGCTGGGCAAGCTACTTAACCTCTTCTTCATCCTTCAGATGAAAATCATAATAGTACCTACCTCACAGGATTGCTGTGGGGATGAAATGAGACACCACACATAGAACTCCCTGTCTGGTTCCTAAGTACCCGATAAAGGTTAGTTTTTGTTACCAAATCAGAGCTAGCAAAGATCGTGGGACCACTTCCTCCTTTTCCTCAGATTTTGGATTTCTCAAATAATCAGCTACTTCATAGATACGGTCTAAAAGATGGAAAGCTTTTTTGGTTCGTGATTCCATTCTGTAATTTTCCACTAACCTGGCATTTTGGTGGAGGCATGGAACTGTGGAAATGGCGCAGGTAACTGGGTCAGAAACTCTGGAGGTTGTGTGGGAGTTCCCCTTCTCAAGCCTAGAGACAGAAAGCTGCTCCCAAGGAATGATCTTTATGCCCCACAGTCCAAAACCCCACATTAAGCAAAACTTCCAAAGGAGAAAGCAGTGTGACTCTGGTCTCTATGCTTTGTTCAGCTCTTAATTTTAAAATAACATCATTCTGTGTGTGTGTGTGTGTTGGGGTGGGGGGTTATATTTTTTTTAACAACTTAAAACTACATACAAAAAAATCCTAACTTTTAAGAAAATCTGTTTAATCAAGAGACATTATACTTGACTTCAAGCCATCACTTTGAACCCTGTCAGTGGTTGAAAGTGGCTTTCTTTTTTCTTTCTTTTAAGATTTTATGTGTCAGAGAGAGAGCACAAGCAGGGAGAGTGGCAGGCAGAGGGAGAAGCAGGCTTCTTGCTGAGCAAGGAGCCTGATGCGGGACTCGATCCCAGGACTCTGGGATCATGACCTGAGCCGAAGGCAGATGCCTAACTGACTGAGCCACCCAGGTGTCCCGAAAGTGGCTTTCTATAAAAGCACAGTCCCCCACTCATTGTGGACCCAGCAGATACTGTGGGCCTAGGATGTTGCTTCTCTAAGTGGGGGATTCCACTGGATTCTCCTAGGGTACTTTTCTGTGATGCCATCCCGGAACCCTACACCTGACCTTCAGAATCAGGCTCTCTGTGGTGGGCCCAGGAATCAGCATTGGTAGCAAACTCCCTGGTTGACCTGAAACCACACTAAAGTTTGGGAGCCACTGCCTGGTGTGTACATTGGCTGGGAACTGATATTAGGGTCAGATTCTGCCTTAAGGTCCTATGTGCATATTCACTCCAAATGAATCATCCCCCTCATTATCCTCTTTTGGGGCCAGAGTTCTTGCAAAAGTGGATTTGAGCAGGGGAGTGGCCCTGCAGGCTATTTCATGCGCGTAGACCCACCTCTGTGGATTTGGGGAATTGGCCTGGGTCTAGGATACCTCCTTCATCCTCCATCGAAGGTGTGGGAAGACCACATCCTTTCTTTATTGAGGAAGGTGCTCACAGTCTTCCAGGGAGAGCAGACCTCACAACTCCAAATGTAAAAGTGTGTCTTGTGCAAAGTAAGTGTGTGTCTTGCAGTTTTTGAAATAGGAACACCTGCTTCATATCAGTATTCACATTGTCTTATTCCCCTTGTGAACTAGTCTTTGAAAGGTTGGCTGTGCATCACCTTCCGCAGCTGTAAAATGGAGTCATCGAGAACATAAATGAGTTAGCGCAAGCATGCAGGAGCTTTATCTGAGCAGGTGATGGCAATGACAATGAGGAGAAGGCTGCTGCTCCTGCAGCAGGAAGACTCGGGTTGCTTTCTATTGGAGAACCTTCTCTTATTTCTGCTGTTAACCTCAAATCCCCTATCCTCAGCCAAGCATTATTTAGATGTAGAAGAAACCCTGTCCTGGGAGATAAAGAGTCCCCCCCAAAAAGTTCTGCATTTTTTTTCTTTTTTAAAAAAATAATTATTGGCAACCAGTGGTGCAGTGTTGATTGATCACAGACAGACTAGAACAGCATTGCCACCCTTCCTTCAGATGGGAGGTCTGAGTCTGGCAGACTCACTCACTGAGCAGTTTGGGGATGGTGACGGTGCTCCTCCAGCCTACACAGATTTCCTAGAGTCTGTTAAGTCAGGTCACTCAACAGGATGGAGTCATTCTGTTATCTAGAAAGTGGGTTGTTTTTGTGCTCAGCAGACATTGTAGTCTCCCTTGAGATGATATGACTGGGTTTGCCTTGAAAGGGTCACATGTCCCCCCAGAAGCTCAGACACGGCAGCATGCACAGGAAAGAATGGGTTGGCGAGCGTGATTGAGCTCCAGTCACAACTGTGGAGTCTCGAACCTGACACTCTCAATCCTCAGTTTCCTTCCTCACAAAATGTGGACCATGCCAACTTTGAGGAATTGTTTTATTTGTACTCTCCTTGACCTCTCACTATCTTAGAAGGAACTCTTGACCACAACAAAGAGGAATGGAATTATTGGGTCACTTTGCTACAGGACTGGATAATTCTTCTTCTTTTACTGGTCCTGAACCTCCCACACCTTCATTTCACATGCCACATAATCATTATCCATACAGAGGTAGACACTTGATAGAAAAAGAAAAACGGTTCTCTGTCAGCAGATGTTAATGAATGTTCCCATACTTGGTATCATTTGGATAAAGTAGACTTTCTCTTTCCATCTGCATGTTTGATATCATGTCAACCAAGCCACTTATGTAACCTTGATAATTCACTTTGGCTTCTTGATTCGTATAGTTGGGTTTTATTTATTTTTTAAAGAATTTATTTATGTTGAGAGAGCACAAGCGAGAGGGGCAGAGGGAGGAGAGAGAATGTCAAGTAGACTCTGGGCTGCGCGCAGAACCTAATGCAGGGCTCGATCTCACAACCCTGAGATCACAACCTGAGCCGAAACCAATAGTTGGACACTTAGCAGACTGCACCACCCCTATAATTAGGTTTTAAACTTGATTACAGACAAGGATTTGGTGATGATGATGATGGTAGTGGAGGTGACATGAGTTTTCAAAGTTTTTTTGACTTTTCTAAGTGATTTTACCTAGTAATCCTACACATGAATCTTCAGCTGCTGTAGCCTCCTTCTAGTCCCTGAACCCCCAAGGTTTACTCATACCTCAAGGCCTTTGCCCCTGTTGCTTCTTCTGCCAGGAGTGTTTTTCCTCCATGTGGAGAAGGCTCACTCTCTTATTTCCCTCTGGCCTCTGCTCACATGGCCCTTGCCGAGATGGGCCTTGCCGTACCACCTACAGAAACGGCATCTCTATCATCGTTCCCTTGCCATGCTTTGTTTTATTTCATAGCACTGATCACCACTTGGCATATTTAACCATTGCTAGACATTTATTTTTTTTCTCCTCGCCAGTAGAGTGTAGAGCTCATGAGCACAGGGAGTTGGTGTCTTCTGTGTATCCCCAGATCCTTGAGCATAAATATTTGACTGAACCGAGCACCTGCTGTATACACGCCACCATGCTGAGTGCTGCAGGCAGCACGATTTCACATGCATTGCTTCATTTGATCTTTACAATACCCCTGTGAACTTGGCAATGCAAGTATCATCATCACCATCCTACAGAGGCAGAGACTGAGGCCCAGGAAGGGGGTCTCCCAAGGTCTGATAGCTCCACAGAGCAGTGGAGCCAACTTAAGCCCTCAAGCAGTTTAAGTCCAATGAGAAAGATGTCCACATATGAAAAGTTATTTCAAGAAGAATAAACTTTCCAGATCACTGCTCACCACAACTGAAGGAAAGAAGAGAGGCAACAAAAAAACCATCAGGCAAGAAGTAGTATGTGTAGGGGTTGATCCCACACAGTCAGGGTTCAAATCCTGGCTGTGACACTTTGTGTGATGTGACTTTGGGCAAGGTACTTGACCTCTTTGTACCCCAGTTTCATCATTTCTGAAATGAGGATAATAATAACGTGGGATATTATTACTAGGATAATGATAAAATGACATCTAAGGTTGTTGTGATGATTAACTGAGTTCATACACATGGCATTTAAAAGTAGCACATAGAAATTCTCTATACATAGATGGTAGGTAGGTACATACATATGTACATACACAGGAGGTGACTATAAGCACTATGGGGTAGGGAGGCAGATTGAGACTCCTCCAAGCCAAAGGGTAGAGATGGTCTCTGTTGGTGCAGCTAGCTGATGCACACAAGGGAAAATTTTGCTCACGGGCTCGGTAGCACCCTCTTCAGTTCAACTGAGTTGTTCATGCATGGAGTAAAGGCCATTACTCCCTGATTCTCTTGACAGGTCAAATGCAGCCACTGATGATGTGTTTGCAAGCAAGAGTCCCCTCCTTCTTAAATGTGTGTCTTAGAGCCTACACTGAACTGTTTATAACTCCAAATAAAAGTCACTGGCTTCCAGAGTAGGCTGTTCTGCTGAGTGTCTCTAGACAAGGCAGACTGAGTCCTACACTGGTGAAAACCAGTGGGAGTCTCTGAGTTCTGCCTGTCACATACCTGAGGTGTCTGGGCAAAGAGAATGCTTCACAAAATTAAAGTCTAAAAAGTTACAGATCATCAGACAACCAATAACACATTGATGAGATAAGTCTAAGAACCTAGTATCCTCCTGGATGTAAAGGAAGTCTTGGGTCTTTAAAAATATCAATAATGGGTTTTAAAAATTATGAAAGTGGATTATCATTTCAGATAAATTGAAAAGCAGAAATTAAAAAGCAAGCACTCCTACTAACTCCCCCATTTGAGAAAACTATGACGCGGGCACGTATTTTCTGTGCATAGAAAGGAGGGTTTATGGGTGATATCGTCCAGGTCCCAGGAGGAAGGAATCCTTCTGTAACCCACTGACAGATGGCCAGCCTCTTCCACATGAAACCCTGCAGAGTCTCACTTCTTCCCAGGGTTCTGAATTTGGCAAAGCACACTTCCTCGCCTGGCATGGAGGCGGAGGACGCCGTGTCACTGTGGCCTGGTACCAAGCTGCCTCTGGCTTTGTCTTCGACAGTTGCATGGAGGGCACAGTTTTGCCCTTCAGCCTCACATATGCCCATTTTCTCTGAGCGTTCAGAGTCTGAAACCAGACTGCCAGATTGTTCCCTTTCCAATCTGTCGCTGCCACTTACTAGCAGGTACGTTATTTAATGACTGTAAATTCCAGTTGCCTCACCTGAGAAACAGGGCTCATAAAAGGACCTATTCCCCTGTAATGATGGGAGGGTGGAGTAAGTTCTTAGATGCAGAGTGTTCTGTGCCTCTACGATGGGCACTCAGTAAGCACTCCGGAAACGCTAGCCGCCGCCGCCACTACTCCCAGGAGACCCTGGTCCGACCGGAAGTGTGCAGGGTTTATGCAGGTTGCCCGGCTCTGGCTGGGCAGTTATCAATTGATGTGTGAGCCGAGGTAGTTTTCATGCTTTGGGACACTGAAAAGACAGAATCAGAATCACTTTTCTTTCAGAAGAGGGGAACCTACAGATAGGAGTCTGGTGATGTTGGGTAGAAAAATGTCCCTATTTTATTTTAAAAAGAAGTTCTGAATGACACCCACCAAAGTTAAAAAAAACCCAACTCTTTTAGGCCAAGCAAGTCAGAATAATTAGGTACAAGTAACACGTAGCCCAGGACTCCAGGCAGACAGCGAGTTCTTAGGTACAGAATGTTTATCAAGGATTCTTCCTTTTTTGTGCCATGCATGTCTTTAGTAGTGTGATGAAGTCTATGGGCGCTTTTCTGAATAATGTTTTTCAGTGTACAAAATAAAAAACATAGGATTACAAAGGAAACCAATTATGTTGATAACATTTCCGTCATAATAAAAAATATTTGTGATCTGGGAATACACGTGCTCCTTTTTCATGCATCTGTAGGCGGGACTAATAACTACTGTACTTCCAAAGGGTGAAGGATGCATGTGATTGATATTTCGAGATACCTGCGGTAATTCTACTATGACATGAAAATACCTGTGATTTCCATTGGTAACAAAACACAGGCACTGCTAACATTACTGTATGTTCGTAACTGAAGGGAAGGCTAAATTAAAGCTGAGGGTTAGTGAAAATAAAGAGGTCCGCTTTCCCCACCCAAGTTCATGTGCCTACTCTTCAGGCATCTGCAGACCCCGGGTTAAGAAGCTCTGGCTTAGACCAGCCAGGAAGTGCTGAGGAAGTGGCAGCTCCAGAAATGAAGCCCAGGAGAGTTGCCCTTCCAGCATTCGTTCTGTGCACCAGCTCTGTTAATGGGGTGGTTTTAGAACCCCAGGGAGGGGGGAAGGAGGTGAGCTCACTCCTGACGAATGGCCGTGGACACCTCCGTCCTCCTTCCTGCATCCCTTCAGCAAGGCTCCGGGTGCAGAACCAGCTCACGTCAGCATTTCTCTTTTGATTTGCACGTACAGGTGTGGACACACTGGGAGACCAGACAAATAGTGTAAGTTGTAAGTACCAGGCTTGGGAAGGAGGGAGAAAGGAAGTAGAAATTCTCCCAAAGGGAAACGGTAGTGAACTTGGGGAGGGCTGACATCGGTGTCAATCCTACATTATTCAGAGCATCTCACCTGATTTGGAAATAGCATCAAGATGTTCAAAGAAACTTACTCGTCTTAGAGTTTATTTAGATAGATATAACATAGTGTCTTCCCAAACAGTTGCTGAAGAAATTTGGGTTTCTGAGGAAGGGATGGGGAGCTGTTGTGCAGCCAGGTTCTGTAGGAATGCAGTAGCCCCCCTTATTCCTGGTCTCCCTTGCAACAGTTTTACTTACCTCCGGTCAAATACAGTCCAGAAGCAGATAGCCTAATGCCATGTCACAGTGCCTGCATCACTCATGTCATTTCATTTTGTCACATAGGCATTTTATCATCGCACATCATTACAAAAAGAAGAGTACAGTATAGTAAGCTATTTTGAGAGAGACCACATTCACGTAACTTTTATTACAGTACAATTTTTAATACAGTAATAATTGTTCTATTTTATTATTAGTTATTAATCTCTTACTGTGCCTAATTTATAAATTAATCTTTATCATAGGTATGTATGTGTAGGGGAAAACATGGTATATAGAGGGTTTGGTATTATCTGAGGTTTCGGGCATCCATCGGGGGTCTTGGAATGTAGCCCCCACGGATAAGGAGGGACTGCTGTACTTCCAAAATATAAGCATTTCTGGAAATCTTAAATTCTGTATTTGTAATTTTATTGAATGCTGATGTAATTTGGCTTATCTTTGCGGTCCAACACATGATAGATTCTCCTTAGGAGATGTTAGTGTGTATGCGTGTATGTGTGTGATGTATAAAATATTAAATCTAGTATATCGATTATATTCAACTGTTTTTATTTGTCTTGGATTTGTCCAATTCTGAAAGAGGTATGCTGAAGTCTCCCATCCTAATTGTTATTTCAAGTTGGCCCTTCATCTGTAATTTGTGCTGTGCTGTTGGATGCATACGCTGTTAGGATTGCTATTCTTTTTCACCTTGTGCTTTTTATCATTACATAATATCCATTCTGACCTCATCAACCTTAACTCTTGCCTTGTCTCCCATGACTCTCCTCACTCCCACTCTCCTTCTGCTTATGTGTGTTTGGGATGGGCCTCCAGCCCACGCCTCTTTATTCATTGCATCCTGTTAAGTGTTTCTCTGCTAAACATCCAGCTTGTTCTTTCTTTCTCATCCTTCTTTTAACTTTTCTTTTTTTACCCACTCTGACACTCTGACTTCCAATGGAAAAATGCAGTTCAGTGGAAAAATGCAGTTCATCTCATTTGGTATAATGACTGATAGACTTGATTTTCTTCCTTCCATATTACTTTTTCTTTATTAGTGATTTTACTCTGCATTTTCCGCTTATTTTCTCTTAAGTTTGGCAGCTATGTTATTCTCTACTTTTCCTAAATTATTTCAGTCCCTCCTCCTTATTTCTCTGTGATTTGAAAATAAAATTCCAGTTATTTTTCTCACCAACACTCTAGCTCCCCCACCCTCCCTGAGATGAGGTTTTGGAGCTTTGGTTTCTCCCTTCTCCCTCTAGCCTGAGTGTGTGGGGGTGCTCACCCCGCTGTCCCCACAAACGCCCAACCTCTCGGTGTTGCTGGGATAGTGGATAGTGCTCTCACGCTAGCAAACAATGAGATTTCCCCCTTCATCATCTCCTTTTTACTTGGAAAATCTTTAGCACTTACTTCACATCCCCACTCCGTCTATGTAAACACACACACAGCTAGATATAGATATATAACTGTATGTCTTTAGTTATATATATATATATAAATCAATATAATAGAAAGAGATATATGTAGAGAGAGGGTAAATGTAGAGTTTCTATTCATTTAAAAATTTATTTATGGCACAACGCTGGTTGCCTGTTGTCTTCCCCCTTTGCCTGGCTGAAGTCTCCCTTCTGATGCATTTTCTATGTAATGTTCTTCTGTGGGATATTTGGGTGAAATTCTCTCTGAACCCTTGCATTTCCTTGATAACATTTTTTTCAGCCTGGGGCATAGCAATCCTGGTGTACAGGATTCTTGGGGTTAAGTCCTTTTTTCAGTTGCCTGAAGGGGTTACCCCACTATCCTTTGGTTTCTGGGGTTGCAGATGAGAAGACTGGAAGCCATTTTTATTCTTCTGGGCTGTGTAACTTGTTCTGGGAGGTTCCAGAATCTTTTTATTACCCTTTGGAGATCTGGCTCTTTTCAGAATGGCCAGATGCATGAGTATTTCCACATTGATCTCTCCTGGAATTCAGGACACCCCTCTTGTCCAAAAACATGGGCCTTTCTTCCATTATTTGTTTAATTATTTCCTCTTCTGCATCTGTTCCTTTTTCTCTATCTGGGAGTCTGGGGAGTCACACCTCATAGGGCCTGTGTTTGTTCTTCAAATCTCTCTTTTCTCTTCTGTTTTCCCAATCTTTCATTCCATTCATGAGTTCCTCTATGCTGTCTGTCTCTGCTCTGCACTTTGAAATTGGTTTTCTAATGGATCTTTCCGAAAACTATTGGTTTGCTGTATTGACCACCAATCCTTCAGTTCATTTACTGAACTTTAAAATGTTTTTAGTTCAATAAGCATATCTTTAGACCGGATTTTGCACGTGTGTGCCATCTTCATAAGTGGTCTTTTATGTTCTGTTCAAATGAATGCCTTCCACGCAAGTGCTGTCAATTTCCTTTGCTGCTCCCAGGCCACGTTATTTCACATACTGCGCTCATTGCCCTCAGCTGTGGCAGGGCGGCGGCCGGGGGGGGCGGGTGTCTGTGTGTGTGGTCCCGTCGGTGATGGAGCAGTGATGTGGGGCAGGCGGGCCACTGCTTCCCCAGGCTCCTGTTGCCCTCTCACCCTGGCCCACCTGTTCTACTCCTCTGGGCTTATTCTCAGGGTAGGGAGTCCTTCCTGTGCAGGAGGAGAAATAAGGGATGGGAATCTACGGTTCTCGTGGGATAAGCCCTTCCGGGGATCCAGAGCTGCCCTGCATGTGCTCTAGGGCTCTTCAGCCTCTTTTTGGAGCCCCTGCTCCACTGCCCAGTCGTCCCTGTCTCAGACCCCACCTGCCCCAGCCGGTTGTGAGCCCCACCAGCCTCTGGGCTCAGAAGAGGCGGGCGGATTGGATTCGGGACGGAGAAAGCATGAAAGGCATTTAGGGTAGCCTTTCTAGAATTCATCTCCAAACTCTGATGACTTTTTATAAAAGTGAATCACAATCATTGTAAGAGGGGGAGAAAACAGCACAGAATGGTACAAAGTAGAAAGTGAAAGGATCTCCTAGTTTCTTTCCATTCTTCCAGGGTGGCCACTGTTAATAGCTTGCCAGGTCCTTCACATAGGCTCTATTTCCTTACATACTTATTTCTTAAAAAGTACAAATGGGGTCACACTATATGTACCGTTGGGCGGTTGGTTAGTTTTTTTTCCCCTCAGTGTGTTAAGGACTTTTTTTTCCCCCCATATAGACTTGCCACATTTTTTAAATGACTGTATGGCTTTCAACTGTGAAAATGACAAAACATGCTTAACAAATGGTTGTTATACACAGTTTTCTCTATTATGAACAGTGATGCCCCTGTCTTCAGCTTTCAATGGTGGATTTTACTCTATTGGTATTTGTAATTCTCTGTTGTTTTATCAACCTTTTGGCCTTTTTTCTTCAGGTTTCATATCTTTGTGGGAATGATCTTCCTTCCTTGAAGATGATACCAATACAAAGAACTTAAACTTTTATGGTTTCAGCTTTCACATGTAAATCTTTGATCTGAAATTTATTTTGATGTAAGAAGTGGTTGGGGTGCCTGGTTAGCTGTTGGTAGAGCATGCGACTCTTGATCTTGGGGTCGTGAGTTTGAGCCCTACATTGGGTGTAGAGCTCACTAAAAAAGAAAAAAAGAAAGGAAGTGGAGAAGGGCTTCAGCTTAACTTGTTGAATGTTTTTTCAATATGGCTACTTATTTAATCCAACATCTCAGTTAGAGTCCATCTTTTACTGCTGATCTGACATGACACCTTCATCATAGATTAAATTGCCACATGGCTTAATCTTTTGTTGAATGATTTAAGGTTTGTCCGAGGGAGAGTCTCGCACCTGGGCATATTGGGAGCCTGACTCCTGAGTGAAGGATACTGACACCCAGGAGAATTTCCAAGAGAGTGAAACTGGAGCTTTCCCTCCTGCCTCTGCTTGGCTTCCCCTTCCATGCTCACCTGCCTTTCTGTTACTGGTGTTACAGATATCTGAGAAGTATGGGCTGCCTGTGGAGAAGATCACAAAGCTTTACAAGAAAAGCAAAAAAGGGTAAGAAAGAAACTTTAACTGACTTCGAAATCAGATCAGTCTACATGGTGCCTTTAACAAAAAAGATGGTGCCTACCTTTTGTTAGTTCTGTTGTCCACCTTTTATAGAAATTGTGTGTCATCCTTACAAAGGATTGCTGAGCCGCTTGCAAATTGAAGGCATTTTGAAGATCTTAGTAAGAGAGGGAGGGAAGGAGACAGTGCATTGTCACGATGCTGGCTGAGACGTCCCATTCCAAGGACAGGATGAGCCGGTGGAATATAAGGGTCCAGAAGTGGTGAGGACACTGGGGAGAGAGGGGCAAAGTCACCCCTCTGCAGAGAACTGGGTTTATAAAGAATCACATGCTGCTCTTGGGATTGGTTTCAGGATGACACAGTAAGAACAGGAAGCGTTCAGGGTGAAGAGAATTTTTCTGAGGGAATTATTAACCAAATGATCTAAATGATCATTGGACCTGCTTGTTCTCAGTGTTAAGAACAATACCTCGGGCACCTGGGTGGCTCAGTTGGTTAAGCGACTGCCTTCGGCTCAGGTCATGATCCTGGAGTCCCGGGATCGAGTCCCGCATCGGGCTCCCTGCTCAGTGGGGGGTCTGCTTCTCCCTCTGACCCTCTTCCCTCTTGTGCTGTCTCTCATTCTCTCTCTCAAATAAATAAAATCTTAAAAAAAAAAAAAAAGAACAATACCTCATTTATTGGGGGTGCAGTAGGTTCTGGGCCCCCTGCAAGTGCTTCGTGGGCGCTGTGCTGTTCCCCCTCACACTGCCGGTTCTAAGAGTAGAGGCTGTAGGAGCCGGATTTCATTCCAGGAGCGTTTCCACTGAGTCAGCTTCTGGAGCTACTTTCCTAGAAAATGCAGAAAATGGGTCTTTAAACTCTTCTCTGAGCCTCTTGTCATAAAGGAAATTGATCTATCTGAGATGCCCAGGCTTTCTGAGTGGTAGATTGGGAGTCAAATGGGAAACCTTTCCCTCTGGGGCCCTTGTTGGCAGGCTCACTTAAATGCATATTACAATTTTCTCCACGGCCCATGCAATAGGCTGAGTGAATAGCTTTGATGGTGAGATTTGGGTGGTGTCTCAGGGTCTGACTGCTGAGCTGAAATCCTCAGTGCAGACATGCATGTTGATGGTGATAACGTTTCACTTCCATCGAGCACCGTGTTGGGCCCTATACTAAATATATTACTCCTTACAACAACTCTAGGGCAGGGTTGTTTTTCTTATTTTTGCAGAAGAATAAACTGAGGCTCTAAAAGGCTAAGAAACTTGTCAGACAACACATAGCTGTCAAATGGTCAGTTCTTCAATGGCAAGCTGAGATCTGTCTGATTTCCAAATCAGGAACAGAGCCTGGAAGTTGTTGATTCTCTTAAAACTAAATCCACTTGGATAGTTGACCAAGGAGCAGGTCACATATGGTGAAGTGCGAGCTTCAGAGTGAGGCAAAGCAGTTTCCAATCTAGCTCAGCCATGAATCAGCTGGATGAACCTGGGGACCTGATTTTACTTCCCTGCGCTCAGTTTTCTCATTTGCAAAGTGGCAATGGTCACGCCTACCTTCAAGGCTGCTGGGAAGATTAAAGACAAGGTCTCGGAAGCACCAAAACAAATTACATGCTTGGCAAAGGGTAGCCACACTTCTTGATTTTCCTTTTTCTCCATCTATGGAGTACTTTTTAAAGTGCATTTTCAGGAGGCACTATGGTTTAATGAGAACAGTTAGGGACCTGCTTAGGCCCTGGCTCTATCAAGAGCTACCTCTGTGATTTCAGGCTCACCTCTCTGGGCCCCAGTTTACCAATCTATAAAGCAAGGGAGAATGATCTCTGAAGACCCGTTTAATAAGGAGTCACGAGGTTAGTTCTGACAAATCGAGACTTTGTTTTCCTCAAACTAGTTTCTGGGGAAAGAAAATATGATGAGGGTCTTCTTTTCCTGCCTTACCTCCTCTCTCCTCCATCCTTCCCAGCCTCCCTTGCCAAAGAATGGCTAAGGGAACCCGCACCCAGCCTGGAGTCTGCCCTTGCGCCCCGCTCCTTGTTGATGGCATCTTTGTTTCTTACCCCCCACCCCACTCCCTGGCAGCATCTTGGTGAACATGGACGACAACATCATTGAGCACTACTCGAATGAGGACACCTTCATTCTCAACATGGAGAGCATGGTGGAAGGCTTCAAGATCACACTCATGGAAATCTGAGCCCTGCTCTCGGCCTCCCCTCGGCAGGGGCCCTGGGTGCCTTCCTTCCCAGTAGAGACGGAGACCCCGGCCTGGAACCCAGGCACCCACCTCCCCCACCTCACAACCACTGTTACAGACTGTGCTGGGAGCCGGGTGAGACACGGAGCCCATTCCTTACCAGTGTGTTTGGCCCATCCACTGACTCCTACTGGAGCCGAAGCCTGAGCCCCTCAGGAAGGTGTGCTGGGCCGGTGAGACATTTATTTATTGTCCACCTGGTTCTGGAGCCCGGGGTCCAGGCCCGCTAGGACGCTGCAGGACACTGCTGGCCCCAGATGAGACCATCCAGAGCCCTCCCCTTCCAAGGGAAACACAGCCAATCCACTCGCTCCGAAGAGCCTGAGCACGTCTGGGTCCTTCTGCTTCACCTCCGCCTCTCCTGAGTGGCTGGACCAAACGGGCTCTGCCGCTGCGGTAGTCTGCGGGGGGCCGGAGGTGGACGCCGCTTCCTGGTCAGAAAGCTGCAGGTCGCCCCGGGGAAGGCCATCTTGCTAAGCACCTCCCGGGGTTTCCAGCGAGTGGCCCCCGGGCCTTGTACAGGAAGACGTTCCGCTCCGCTGTAATTAGTAACCCAGAAGGTATGCCTGGCAATCCTGTACATAGTGTTTATAATATGGCAATAATATATTTTACCTGTAGTACGTGGGCATGTTTACTGCCGCTGGCCTTGGGGAGACACGGAGCCGGGACTCCGCCTCTGTGCTGTGCAGGAGGCGCCCCGGGTAGGGAAGTGGCCTCCGGGGCGCCGGGAAGGACGCTCGGAGGGGAGGGGGGGGGCGCTTGTCTCGCGCTGATGCCCGGCCTGGCCCTGGCGGAGGTCAGAGTGCCGCGGGGAGCTTGGCGGAGAGCCTGCGGGGCGCTGTGCTGGGGCCCGCTGCAGAACTCCTTGGTGATCATGAGGGCCTGGCCCCTGTGGAATGCCTCACGGTTTACAAGTGCATCCTTCACTTCAAGTGGCTCCCCTAGAAGCCGACCGCAGCCCTGCGAGCCGTGCCGGCAGCTTAGCTCCGGATCCACAGGCCGGCGCTGCTTCCCGCGGCCGCCTCTGCTCCGGGCTGCCGGGTTGGGGTGCCGAGGGCTGGGGGAGCGCCCCCAGAGCGCTCTGGCTCTTCTGCAGGCAGCCTCCCGAGGAGGACTGGGAGGGAGAAGGTCCCGTCCTCCCGCACATGCCTTGGGAGACCAAGAGGAGAAAAAACGCTTCCCTAAACCATCACGGAATGATGAGGCGTCCTGGGCTGCTGTCCTCTTTGAAGGGACAGGTAGGTGGTCTTGGGCTTTGCATTCACCCTCGTGGGCTGAAGCACCAGCCTTTTGGTAGCCAGACGTGTCCTCCACCCAAGGTCCTGCACTGGGACAGGTTCTATGTATGGGCCTCGATTTGTTTGCGAAGCACTTTGATGTCTTACCTGGGGGGCTCTCTCTCCAAGGCCTCCCTGCCTCCCACCCCGTCTGGCCCTGAGGCCCAGAGCAGGACGGAAGGGCTGTTTTCAGCCCAGCTGTCTCTCCTTGAGGCTGCAGAGGATTTGAATGGGACGGAGAGCAGGGGCCGCACCTAGGGAGATACGGGGTGGTGGTGAGGGGGCATCTTTCTGTGTGTCTTCTGGACACCTTACCCCTTCCCGTGGTGCCAAAGGTTTGCATCCTGGATTCAGTTCTGCTCCAGCCTGTTCCCTCCTCCCCCACTCTGACTGCCATGCCCTGGACCAGCAGCTTGGGGACCCTCCTGGGTACTGACACGGCTGTGTTCTATGATGGACACATTCGGTGTTGGAAATAGGTGATGTACTATGCACTACCCGTGCTCCTTGCCTCAGGGGTGGGCTCAAACATGATTGGCAGACGAAATGGCAAATACTGTTGGGCTGGGGCATAGACTCCAGAGCTGGGAAAAGGTAAAATTTTGGGCAGTCTGACACAGGTTACGCTACCCTTCTTTCTCTAGGCTCTGTGGGAAAATGTTTGCCTGTCCTGCCCTAGGCCGAGAGTGACTCAGAGATGCTTTGCATTTGTTTCCGGCCCTTGAACAACCACTGGGGTGACCCTTACCCACCAGAACCAAGACTGAGGCCAGTGCCACTGAAGGGTGGTGCAGAGCATCACCTGCCATCTGATCTGCCCCCCCCACCTGTCCCCTCAGCATTCTCAGAGTGCCCGTGGCTTAGCGTGGATGTGTCCTCCACCGTGAACATCAGCAGAGCTTCAGTGAGCACAATTTTCTGAGCAGAAACACTCTAGAAAGATAGGAAAAACTGCCTCCTCTTTTGTCCCTCAAATTAATCACACTCAAATAAATATGCTTTTAAAAAAAATCCATGTAAGATGAGGGAGATGTAAAACAAGTATTTTTCATATATATACACCCAAGTTGCTTAGACTTAACAGGTGTTTGGAAATTGGGACCAACAGAAAAATGCAGTCAGATGTCATCTTGGACTTGGATCCTAAAAGACTAAGCCCAGAAACTTAGGAAGCGTGAAATGAATCAAACATTTATTTTCCTTCTTATTTAAAATTAGGAAAGTGCAACAGAAACAGAGGGTTTGTGCCAAATTCTGTGAACGGCCCTTTCTTAAAAACAAGCAAGGGAGATTGATAGATGGACAATTTGCTCTCGTGTTTTTTTAAAAAAAGGCAAATGTAACTTAATAGTTTTGTAAATGGGAGAGGGGGAATCTATAAACTATAAATACAGTTATTTTATTTTTTGTACATTTTTAAGAAGAAAAAAATAAATATTCATAACGTCAGAGTAAATGACAGTGTCTGGTGCTTTCTGTGAGGTGGGTATTGGGGCTTTTCGCCTTGCCGGAAGGAAGCTTCAGTGTGGCCTTGGGAAGATTCTAGGCTCCCCCTGGGCACCTTCGGGTCCTAGGCTTCAACACAGCAGGCGTGTCCTCTTCCTGTGGACTGGTTGTGTTCCGCCCAAGGTTACACGAGAAGAGACCTAAAGAAATCAAGAGGCCTTCGGTGTGACGGTGATGGGCCACCAGGGTGGTTATTCTTGGCCAACTCAGGGCAGGGAGTAGGTTCTGTCCACATGCTTTTACCTTCCTCACTCCCAATTCACTCACCCCCACTTGAGTTATCACAAGAACATTCTGGCTCTTTAGTTCATCTGTACCAGCCTCTACAGACACTGAAACCACATGGCTAAAACTCCAATCATATCATGACAGGCTTTTGCCCCACTGCCTCCCCACTGAGCCACCCTGCTCTTCAGCCACCATCCACCAGAGAGCCTCTCCGCTCCAGCAAGCAGCATCTCACACTGTCTGTCCATGTCCACAGCTTTCGAATCTTGGCTAAAAATTTGCCTCGAGAAAGTCTTCTCTGACAACTTCAACCCCGATGGTACCCCCAGTGGCACTCCCAGCAGCTTCTATGCCTGGACCAGGGCAGGGAAGAGGAGGCTGGGGGAGGAGCTGATAGAGGAGGATTCCGGAGGGATCATGGGATTCGCAATGGGCCACAAGGCCTTTTTGCCATGATCCATGTTCCACAGCCTTCATGGGCAGTCGAGTGGACCTACAGGCCTGAGTAGGTCCTGCAGAGGATGCAGCCGGTCTCCACATCTGCCCTGAGGTAGTCCCTCCCTTGGCCCGTGGCAGCCAAGGCACTTCTGTTCAGTGAACTCTGCTGGCCATGTGTGCCACCCTACCCCCCACCTCCCGGTGCGGGACTCAGGTCAGGTAGATGAGGATGACCAGTTGTCAGAGCCACAGGGTCCAGCCCTGGCTCTTGCCTTCCATTCTCTGTGCTAATTCAGTTCACTTACTGTGGTCCAGGCATTGTGCCCCAGGCTGGGGACAAAGAGACAGTGATGTAAGTGCAAAGTGAAGGTGGCCTGGCATCATTAGCACAATAATAAGGGCTCACCCTGGGAGAGCCAGGGCTCTGTCATCACCCCAGTTCTAAGGCACACAACCCCTCCTACCCTTAACCCTTCTAGTATGACATGAGAAATCACCAATGGGAATCTCACTTTGGGAAGGCCACCTACTCGAGTGTCTGAGCCCATATATCTGAGTGTCATTGGGAATGGGGGAGGGGATGGTCACTGTGTCAGTTCAGGTTCTCTAAGAAGCAGAAGCCAAGATAGGATTAGACATTCAAGAGATTTATTGGGGGAATTCATGTGAATGATAAAGGGGAAATGAGCAGGGGGAGACAGGGAGAGCATGTGGACTAACCCCTCCGAAAGGAAGGAAGGAAGGACGGAAGGAAGGAAGCTTGGGCAGGAGGAGCCTCACACTGCCTCAGCCAGGTCCTGCAGAGAGTCCTGGAGCGAAGGTCACCTGCAGAAGAATCCCATGTGGGGCAAGAATGGCTCAATTCTAATACCCCCACCACGTGCAGTCACTGACTGCGAGCAGCCCGAGAGAGCATGGTCTCGGAGTAAATGCTGAGGTGGCCCCAAAGATTGCAGCTGGAGCTTTTCAATCAGCTAGCTGTGCTTCCAGCAGCAGGGTCTCAAAAGGGAAGATCTGAAGAGCCCCTTTTAGTGACCACAGCCAACCCCTTCTAAAAGGTCTCCAATAGAAATTCACTGGGGCTCTACTCTTAAAAGTGAACATTCCCTGAATGGGTTTTCTGGTCTACCACCTTAGGCTGTTACACCTTTTGTCCTCAGGGTCCTTCATCCCTATACTTTTCTGAGCTCTGCTAAAGGGGTGCATGGGTTAATTTTGGAGACTGGAATTCTAGGAAACACAGTGGGTGAGGGGGGCTCTGATCAGCCAGAAGCAGCAAAAGAGAAGGGGATATTGAAAGGGCACTAAAGGCAAACGTTACCAGCTTGTTTCCTGTGTAGCAAATACCTCTCATGCACCACTCAGGAAAGAACATGATTTCTGCTCTGCTGTAGACAGAGATGTAGATTACTTGGTGATTGTATTCAGGATGCTAGACAAAACTTACCAGCTGAACTGTGAGCTTGGTCTCCTACTTCTTTGCTAATAACTCCTACCCACCCCCAACATACACACACCTCCAAGACTATAGCACTTGGTATTGTGCTGGGTCACCATTGAACACTCTGCGAGCACAGTAAAGTGGTTAAATACTGGTATTGGAAAGATACATTTTCTGAGTCTGTCCATCTGTCTGTCTACATGTGTATGAGGAACTGGTAGCAACTGTGAGTATCTAATAAGGGTCGGCAGGCTGAGCTGCCCAGAATTTTGAAGTATTTTGACCATCCCTTCTGGAGAACTCTTAAAATGCCATCTATTTCCTGGAATAGTGCTGAGAAAAGAAGCCATGAAATAAGCCTCTCTAAGGCCCTTACCCCCTCTGAGGTGCCCTAGGGGCTTAGCTCCACGCTGTGGAATGTTCTCCGAATGACCATTGTTTGTAAGCCCAGGGATGTCTGGGACCATGCATGGCACATTCGCATCCAGTGCAGCAAATATCCAGGACCTATCTAAGTCATGGTCAGCGTCCAAGCATAGAGAACCCTGTTTGAAATGAATATACCATCGGTTATACCCTTGGCCTGAACATCTTTTCACTATGCAACAACCTTTCTATTTAGGTGGATTTAGCTGATATTCTACTGCCTCGGAAAATACAAGTCTCAATGTTCTTGTTTCTTCAGCCACCTCAAAAAACAAAATTTTTCTTTTTTTTTTTTTAAAGATTTTATTTATTTGACAGAGAGAGATAGCGAGAGCAGGAACACAAGCAGGGGGAGCGGGAGAGGGAGAAGCAGGCTTCCCGCCGAGCAGGGAGCCCGATGTGGGGCTCGATCCCAGGACCCCGGGATCATGACCTGAGCCGAAGGCAGGCGCTCAACGACTGAGCCACCCAGGTACCCCAAAAAACAAAATTTCAACAGAGTGCTGGGCATACCCAAGCCAAGGGAGGCATGTGTGAAGTATCTCCATTTCTTCCAAAGACAGTTCTCATGATCTCTCTACCTCGACTTAGGGGAACACTCAGATTCCTCTGGTTCCACCAGTGTGCCCCCTCCATGCCTGCACTAGGCTGTGAGGGGATCCAGGTGGGTTGGGTATTAAGACAATGCCCTGAAAATAGGAGCCTCAGTGTGGGAAATTTGCTAGAAATTGCCAGGTTGGCCTCCAACAGGTGCGGGAGTGCAGGCTCCTGATCAGGTGGGCGGCTGCCGGCCACCTCACCAGCGGTGCCATGAACGACAGCGTGGTGGTCACGTTCAGTGCTTGTGAGTAGCCATTGGTGGTCCATGGGGACAAACTGTGACGTAAAGACAGAACCCCCGCAGGCCAACTCACTTCCTACAGGAGGTCTGGTTGGCCCCCAAGTCACCAACTATAGCTGACCCTCAGTCCCTTTTTCCTAGATTAATGGAATTCGGTGCTGGAGGTAGGGCCAAACAACAAAAAACAACAACAAAAAAACAAGCCTCATCTGAATTTGCTTTGAGGGTGTGGAGTCTGCATCATGTCATGTTTTCTATTGACTCTTCTCCAGACGGAGAGGGTGAGACAGGGGAAGAGGATGTTCGTTTGTCACTGAAGAGGAAGTCGCCTTCCATTGCACCTAATGTTTGGATTAGAGTTTGCAGCTCCAGTTGTGAGGAAGGAGGCGAGGGCAGAAGAAAGTGAAGGCCAAGAAGTACATGAGTGGAGAGAAGAAAGAAAGCCCATGCGCAGACCAAGGATGCTTTCGGACAGGGCTTTGGGCTCAGCACCTGCCACCCCCCCGCCCCCCGCCCCAGCTCCTGTGTCTTTAGGGCAGAAGCCACACCTGGCGGCGGGGGAGGGGGGCAGTATAGGCACCTGGACCCTCAGGCAGATTCAGCTGGGGCAGCAGTTTAGGCCAAGGACCCTCATGTCCCAAACAATCACATGAAACAATCAGTGTGCTTGAATGCCAAGCTCGAGCGACATGAAGTCATGATATGGGGGCCACTCCATATGATGGGATCTGTAAATATATGCACTTGATCCTTGAACAGCATGGGTTTGAACTACACGGGTGCACTTACGTGCAGATTTTTTTCAATAAATACAGGACAGTACTGTATCTGTATTTTCTCTTCCTTGTGACTTTCTTAATAACATTTTCTTGTCTCTGGCTTACTTTATTGTAAGAATAGTGTATAATACATATAACATACAAAATAGACATTAATCGACTGTTTATGTTATCAGTAAGGCTTCTGGTCAACAGTAGGCTATTGGGAGTTAAATTCTGTGGATTTTTGACTGCACAGGGTGTCTGCACCCCAAGCCCTCTCATTGTTCAAGGGTCAATTGTATATTATTAAATCCATTTGTGGAAAGGGTCCCCTGGGACATACAGAAGGGATGGAACAGCACCCTCAGCACCCCTTCCCCACCCTAAGCAAGAGTATGACTCTGTATCCTCCTTCAAGTCATAAGCCACTTTATTCCAGTCCCTTGAACATCACAGACTGGCTTGATTTCAGACAGAACAGACTCCACTTCCAGAGGTCCCGCATCACAGCAATGACAATGAACAGCCCATCAAAGGAATGACCTAAACCTTTAGTCATTCAGCCTTCTGAGTGCTGCAGAGTCCCTTGGCCAAATTTAAGTGCACTGGATTAGACATACAAAGCCCTTCCTGGAAAGGAGTAGAAGGAAAACACAACCATCAAGAAAATACAGACAGGGTCAATGGCAGGCCAGGACAAGACTATTTGCATACATCCCAGGCATGTCAGCATTCATTAGCCAGGCGTCTGGCTCTGTTTTCTCTCCTAAACATCTGGAGCCCCTCTTCCTTGCTCCTCACTCCAGCTCTCAGTTCTAGGGAACTGGGTGAGTCTGGCTCATCAAGGTGTCCTGACCGAGGGTAGAGCTTAGGCGGGCTTGCCCAAACATTAACTGACTCCCCTTCTAAGGGGAACTGAAAGGGGGAATTAGGTCATCAGTCCAGAGCAGTGGGATGCACCTCCTGAACATCACTCACTGTGCCCTCCGCCTCTTAGTTTAATTCCCTAGTTTTCAAACCCAGATCTTACCACTTGGCCCAGAGAAGGAATTTGGCAAGTCTCAGGATAGACCCACTGTGAGGAATGGACACTCAGAGGAAGATGAAGATGATTTTACCATGTCTAGGTCTCCTAATTTCATCCTGCAAAGTTAGTTCATTTTGGTCAACCATACAAATTCAGATTTTTGCTACCAGTTAAAAGGGACTCAAGTAATACAGAAGAATCTGGAGTTAGAATGGGCTCAGCATCATCTTCCTCATAGTTCTGTTTGTCTTTCTGTGGGTCATGGTCTACAGAAAGTAGTTTGGCTGCAGATAAACCCACTCGGGACCTCTCTGCCTCCTCCCGGAGCAGATCCTCCCCATCTATGTCCTTGAGTGTTTGGACTTCCCCAGGCCTACTACTTGTGAAAATATGACTGACTTACTTGTGATCAGCAATTTTTACTCTTAACTTGCAATTCCAATTAGTGTGTGTGAGGTCACCAGACCAAAGAGTGACTCAAATTTGCACTGTCACTTTTGAAAACAGAAATTGGCATTCAAAGAACATGATGATGCAAAATACTTTTGGATTCCCCACAGTGGGCCCTGGAAAGCACAAACGCCCTTGGCCATCCCTTCTTCACAATGAGTCAGCTCACTGCCCAATCTTGGACTCTTTGAAGGGCCACCAGGGGCATGAAAAGGTCAACATTGCAGATACAGCTCCCTAACCATAATGTGGATCAAACCAAAGGGAAGTCTCAAGAATTTGTGTGTGTGTGTGTGTGTGTGTGTGTGTGTTTCGGGTCGACAGAATATTAATCTACTCAGAAAAACACCGTACCTCCAATCTAATACCATCGAGCCGCTGGTGCTCCAATGGACATGTCCCACTTAAACCTGCCCTACTTCTGTTCTGCAGGCACTACCACTCTGGAAATGCATTCAGAATTAAGGTTGCGCCCTAGTCATGGTGACTTTGTACTTCTCTGGAATATATAAAATATACCTGTTGATTGGTGCATTTGTGCAAAGACAGATACAACTTTAAAACAAGACATAGACATTCATTATAGTTGGCTTACTTCACATTAAGCTACTAAAAACAGTCTTCTATAATAAGATTGTATTAGTGCTCACTAAACATGCATTTCATTTAAACAAGGCAAAACACTTAATTTGGTCTGCAATACCCAATATTTTATATACAGCACTCTTTTTTTTTTTAATCACAATAGGCAACAAGATGGGTCTGGTTTTGTTATATAAGTTACCATTTGTGTTTAATTTCCAAAGAAACTCAGCTTAGCTCAACTAGTGTAAACGTGTGAAGAAACAGCTGAGCCATCTTTTCCTCTTCTCTATGAATTTACCTTGAAATGTTCACAGCTTAGACACTACAGCCCGCTGGGGAAGAGGGGGGAGTGGAGGCCTCCAGGCGCTTTCACAGCCTGGCCCCACAGGGTCCCTTGTCCTTGGGAAGCCGGCACCAGGCGCCATCACCCCGGGGGCTGCCCGTGTGGCTCCAGACCCAGCTGGGGAGTTTTGTTTTTCAAACAGGCCCCTGGAAGCTGGCCACAGAATCCCGGGACTGGCTTGCTTTCCCTTCTCTTGCCTCCCCGAGTCTTCGGTTTGAGAACAGAGACATTGGAATCAGAAGAAAAACAACAGTAAGAACGATGGAAACTCAAGGAACAAGGAACATCACAAAGTCTGCATGACAGCGCGTCCATGCTCTCCACAAGCGCGTTGGGGCTCTGGGCATCCCCCGGACAAAGGAAGCCGAAGGCGTCACGGAGGAAGGTGCGTCTGACCGCACGGGGGCGGGGGGGGGACAGCGTCACCATCAATATTGATCGGCAAAAAAAAAAAAAAAAAAAAAATTTGTTAAAACGAAAAGGTGGAAAGGGGACGCAAGCAGCTCTACGATCCGTGGGGCGCGGGGCTCAGAACTGGCCCGCGCTGCTGGGGTCACACTGCAGGAGGCGCACTATGGACGGGTCGCTCTTGGCCCCTCGGATGAACTCCTCCAGGGACAGTTTTCCTAGAAAGCAAGAGGACAGGTGAGAGGGGCTGGTGGCAGCTGCAGGGACGTGCGCTCGTCCCCCCGCACCCCCCCCACCCCGTCCCCCCACCTCGCCCCAGGAGGGCGTGGGCGGTTCTCACTGGGTGTTTGTACAACAGATAGCTGGCCTTTGCCTTTTTAAGAGAGCAGACTGCACTCCTGGCGCTCCAAGGCCGTCACAGGGTTCCCGGTGTCCCCAGAGCCTTCTGGCCTCCTTGGGGTAGCCTTAGTTTTGCTGCAAGAGTCCCTCTCTCTCCCTGCATGTGAGCAGAGGGGCCCGCACAGATACCTGGGGGGAGGACAACATGGGAGGGGCTGCCCCTCCATGCAAAGTAAGGAGAAGAAAGGGGTGTGTGCACGAGGCAGAGGGGAGTCCTCGGGTCCCCGGGGTCAATCAGAACAGGCTGGAGGAGGGAGACATGACCCCCTGGGATCCCACTTTTATCCGTGTGTCCCTTTCCTTCCTGAGTAAGCTGGAATATGTATGGATTTCTCTTCTGGAAGGTCAGTCCGTCATATAGTTGGGGAGGGCAAAGCTTCTCCTCCCTTCCTGGTGCTTCCAGAAGGTCCCATCCTTGGGGGGGAGCAGCTGGGCCTGCTCTAGATAGAAGCTCCCAGAGAGGACTTGCCTCCAAGGGCCCATCCAAGGATGTCCCTGCCCGCCGGGCTCCCTGCTGCTGTGGGGCTTGTCTGCAGGCCCTCGGGCTCTCACACTAGGTTTCCTCCCTCCCACAAACTCCATCCTCGACCTCAGTGATTGCTCCCTTATTTCTCAACTGATTCCAGACCCAGACAGGAGGGGCGCCACCCACTGAAGCCCTCATCACCCACCACTGGGAGACATCAACAAATATGTCTTCCCCTTCACCACAACCCCCTCCCCCAGCACCGAGTTCTTATTTGACCAAATCTACTTTAGCTACAAGAAGGAGAAGGGTGGGCTTTTATCTATTTATTTTTAACAGAGAGCAGGCCACGTCTAGGCTTTGTGTCCTGGCTATTTCTCGAGAGCTGTGGCCTGCTCGGGCAGTGGTTGAAACGGTGATGACTTCTCAGGTCTGAAAGGCTGGCTCCAGGGAGGGAGGGCGGATGGAAGTGGCCACTTGAACACTTGGGGGTCTCCCCAAGGTGAGCGCTGGGAACCTCGGCCTGCAGCAGCGGGGCAAGCCCTGCATTCTTCCTCGGTGGCTGGGTCTCTTGGGTCAGCTCCCCTGTGTGCGTCTGAGTAGACTCCAGGGCTGATTTGCCTGTG
>NC_138372.1:138994776-139075020 GCF_054177405.1 Leptonychotes weddellii
CCCCCCCCCCCCCCCCCCCGCTCCCTTTTCCCCATCGAGGAAAGCACAGGGCCTTCAGCAGCCGGATGTGCAGCAGGACTGCTAGCGATCGGGGCTCTGTGACGCCCTCGTAGCGAGCCCCTAACCCCTTGCCTGTGACCCGCGCACCGTGAGGGTTTCGGCCGCTCACCCTGCAGCCCTCCTCTATGCAGGGGCGGGGCGGGAGCAGGACGCAAAGCCACCTGTGCTCCCCTGGAGCGCCAGCAGACCTGCCGCTTTAGATCGGCAAGCTCAGGAACTATTAAACGACCCCAGGTGTTTAGTCCTCCCAAACAAGCTCTTCGCTGTGAATTACGGTGCATTAGGGGAGATGGGATGCAATAGCACATTTGCGCAGGAAGCAAACAGGTCGGCCCGCACCCCGGAAAGCCGGAGTCTGCGGCAGCCAGTGCCCCGGAGGGGCATGGGGGTAGAAAGAGAGGCTCCCTGTGCTACCTACAAAGCCTCCCGTCGTTCTGTCCACCGGTGCTATTTGGGGTAGAGGAAAGCATTTGCGCATCGCTGACAGGATTTGCCGCGGACCCGCGGCGGAACAGGGGAGCTGGTAATAACAGGAGGGGCTGCAGAAGACTGGGTTTCCTCCGCAGCAGGCTCAGAGCTCAGCACTTCAAATTCAGGTGTCACATCTAAATAGGACTGCCACATCGGGGACATAAAATACGGGATGTCCAGTTAACACTGAATTTCAAATAAACGATAATTTTTTTTTTCATATAAGTGTGTCCCAAATATTGCATAGGAAACACTTCTCTAAAGAACACCATTTGTTCTTTATCCAAAATTCAAAGTCGTTTGGGCCTCCTATATTCCATCTGGCAACCCAACATCTAAAATCCACTAATCTTGGGCGCCTGGGTGGCTCAATTGGTTAAGCGACTGCCTTCGGCTCAGGTCATGATCCTGGAGTCCAGGGATCGAGTCCCACATCTGGCTCCCTGCTCGGCAGGGAGTCTGCTTCTCCCTCTGACCCTCTCTCCTCTCATGCTCTCTCTCACTCTGTATCTCAAATAAATAAATAAAATCATTAAAAAAATAAAATAAAATCCACTAATCTTGAGTTTGAAATCCAGCCTTCCTTTTCACTTTGGATTGTTTTGAATCCTCTTGTTGGGTTTGAATTGTTTTGAATCCTCTTGTTGAATTCCTCCGGGTGGAGAGTGCTGGCCACCTGGCTCCCCTCCTCCCCTGGCCCACACAGGCTGGGGAAGACCACGTGGCTCCAGGAAAACCCCGACACCTTAGGGCATGCGCAGAAGAGCCCAACCGCACCCCCTGGGCAGGCTGGGGTGAAAGCCACCAGATCTGGGTGGAATTACACCAAGTCCCTCTCTGCTTTCTGATTAGCTGGCCTGCAGGTATCCAGCCTGCTGTGACCTAGGCCTGGCCCACCTGGGTCCCTCTCTGTCCTGCACTGCCAGCGAGCATATGAGATGAGCCCCTTTCACAAAGAGCTGTGAGCCAGGTCCTTGCGACTAATATCTTGTCCTTGAGTGGCATCTGCCTGCCCGGGTGGCCCCTGGCCCTCCAGCAGTCCCCACTCTGAGCAAAGCCAAGTGCCACGGCCTCCTACCATCTCTGTTGGTGTCCATCTGGCGGAAGATCTTTTCTGTCCTTTTCTCTGGGGTTGACTCATCTTCAGGCATTTTCATTACAGAGGAAACCATCTTATAGATTGCCTAGGGACAGAAATGATGTGATAGTAAGACAGAAACAGAATAGCCTTATCAGTAAAGCTCCCAGAGCAGAGGGGCGAAGGGGGTGTCCCCCATGAACACAGGGAGCTAGTCCGATCCCTGCTGATGTGCTGTAGAAAACCAGTGTGTAGGGACTAGCTCCAGCAGTGAGAAGCTGGCAGGAAGACGGGCTCACCCCTGTGTCTCAGACTGTCAGGCGCATACGAATTCCCTGGGGAGCTGGTGAAAATGCAGAATCTGATGGGGGGGGGGGGTCATGGGGCCTGGGATTCTGCATTTCTAACACGCTCCTGTGTAGAGCTGTGGTTGCTGCCCGGAGAATACCACTTCTAGTAGCAGGGCTGTGGATGACATCCCTCAGGCCAGAAATACGGGTCAGTGTCTCTATCTGGTCCCTCAAGGATAATAAACATCTGATGGTCTGCAAGTGTCTGCCCACGCCTTCTCCCAGGCAGACATCACTAATTCATCCTGATGCCCCCCCCCCACCTCCCATATGTGGCAGTCGCCTCACATGGCTTCCCAGCAAGCTCCCGGGCATCCCCAAGATGGAAGCAATCTGCCATCCAAGCTTTGCATTAAATAATTATGCAACTCGAGGCTTGAGGTAAATTGGGTACATCTGAAATCTGATGAGCAACAACAGATGTTCCACTGAGTTTTGTAAGCGGTACTGAAACAGTCTCCCCCACCACCTTGGACCCCCTGTGCTACTCAGTAAAGGCCTGGAAGGCCTGTTGTCTAATGTAGTTTCAATTTGGAAATAATGTAAAGTCATTGTTCTCATTCCCAGACCATCAGGTGTTTAATATCCTTGAGGGACCAGGTAGAGAACCAGCCCGTCTTTCATCAGATTTTGCTCATCGGATTCACTCTGGGACCTTTAATCTTGGGAAGGAGTTTTAGAAAAAGGAGATTTTGCCAGCAGGTGGGCAGAAAAAATCTGGAAAGTTCTGGAGCTCCAGATGCCATGGGATAGTCGGAAGGAGGGGTGAAAGGAAGACAGCTGAGGGAAGGTAGCCTCCAAATGGGAAATGTGGGAGGGAAAAAATGGATATTAAAGGCTCAACTTATTTGCTTTACAGTCTTATTTAGGATCAACCCTGCCTCGAGTCCCTAACATATTCTGGAGAAAGGGGGGTAAATATTCTTACCCCAGTCGGTAAAATAGGAATGAAAAACTGACTCACCCCGTGTTCTGAACCTTAGGGATCATAGGGATCCTTCAGGCCAGGCTCCCTGGGTCTGTCTGAAACCCACCCAAAGCCCTTGCTGAACTCCAGTGTGGCCTCCATAGTGATTCTGCCTGGGAGAAAGGTCAAGCTCAGGGTTACGGCCCTGTCCCGGATTACGGGTGTCACTGGGATAAGGCTGGTCCATAGTCCGCTTCCCCAGCAAACGTTCACGGAAGTATGCAGGCAGCGGGCAAGCCACGCTCTGTCTTCTTCCTGGTCCCCTCCAGCTCAGGTCTATGGGGCCGTCTGTGCTGGGTTTGGAGTGCCACATGCCACGCCTCTGGGAACACTGGGCTCCTGGAGGGAACCAGGAAAGCCCATCAGGATAGAGTTCTTTTTACAAATGGGAAAACAGGTGCTGAGATTTCCTGGGCCCGGTAAATCGTAATGGCAGCAGAGAGCAGGAGTCCTTCCAGAACAGGGGTATCTTGAGATCTAGCACCTTCTCCTCAGGTTTTTTTGCTCCCACACGGAAGCTCTCTGTGTAACTCGACCCAGTTAAAAGGGAATCGGTGGCACCAACTAATGAACACACACACACCTCACACGGATTTCAATCTTACACAATCTATTGTGTGAATTCATAAGCCAAGGAATCTTAGAACAAGAAGAACAAGAAGACAGTATTTGGAGATCAGCATCCCACTAGATCGCACAAGGACAACCTCTTTAAAGGTGCAAGAGCTGACACATTTCGGGGTTTGTAGAGGTGATATAGGAGAGGCATTTGTGGGTCAACGATGAGCTTACTTTTCGCCGGAAGTCTTACGAACGCTTCGTCATTGCACATCCTCAAACTTCTTCAGGGTGGACTCCTTCCCTGAGTCTGTTCTGCTCTCAGTAAGTTCATCTCACTTGGTAATTCCAGGTGCCACCTGCTGTGTGTCTATCACTGACCAACGGGGGCAGCTCCCAACTCAGATGCTTCACAAAGGCTGTCAAGAGCCCCATAACCTGAGCATCACCCACCTTGGTTTCCTGGACCAGCAGCTTTATTTACACTCTGCTCTCATCTGAGTGCTCACCTACCCCTCTCCGCTCTCCTTGGGATCCTACCCATTGGTTAAGGGCAAGTTGAAATGTTACCCCTCCTCCAGGAAGTCTTCCAGGGTCTTCCTTCCTTCTGCTATGTATAATTTCCCTTCCGATGTGCTAGCAAATGGCTCTGTTCTAAACCTCTCTTGGATCATTTCATCCCATTCACTCCAATTGTAGTTACCCAGAACACTCTCCTCTTATACAGGAGGGTGGCAGTCCGATCTGGCTATTCATCGAACCCCTGACAGTTCCTAACACAGGGTCTTGCACAGACTTGGGCTCCCTAAGTTTGGAGGATTCATTCAGGAATAACTAACCTCCCGCCCCATCACCTTCTCTCAGGCTCTTCCTCCTCTCTCAACTTTCTTCTGTTCCATTTCTCATTATAAAGTTCCCCTTTATCCTTTGTTGCTTTTCTCACTTTCCCTTTCTCTTTTCTTTTTCTCCTTTCTTCATATAATTAAACATATTCGTTGAAACTCCTTAAAGATTCTGTTGGAAAGGAAAGGTTTCCTCTGCCCTTCAAAATCCTTCTAGATGGACAGGAGACAAACTAATGGAAAAAAATCAAATTTAATTTCATATGTACAGGGAATCCACAAAGACATGGAAGTTCCAAAGATAGGCAAAATGAGGCCTTTATGTCCTTCTGACTCAAGGAGAAGGGGTAGGGGTCGGGGAGTTCCAAGGGAAAGAGTGCAATTCACAGGAAGGTGAAAAAGAGGAAATGTTTGGTAAACAAATGTGTGCTGGGCCACTGGGAAACAACGGGACATGGAGGACTTGGATCAAACAGGACTTGCCACGTTCTTCCCCATCTACTGTACCTCATTCATACCCTAATGTCGTTCTCTGTGGTGACAGTTCTCTTCCTGGATCCTCTACCTAAATTCTTTTTAGGCAGTTGTGGGAGAGGTAAAGAGCTGTTCCTTAATCTGCTGGGTTTCAACGGCTTTTTAACTCAAAATAATCTTCATGCCAAAGTGGCCTGTCATGGGGCAGCCTGCCCTTGGCCCCCACAATTCATCGATCTGTCAAAAGCTATGGGCTCTCCCCTTAGGAACCGGGCACACATGCTCATGGATCCGCACTCAGGGTCACGGACAGCTTCAGGAGCCCATCCACAGACCCCAGGTAAGGAAAGTCCCTGATCTCAGCTTATCCCCTCCCCATTGCTCGCGCATTCATCCCTTCCCTCAGTCATTCCCCAGCTATTTACCCACCGGCTATTCCATGCCGGGCCCATCTGCCCCAGCCTTGCCCTCACGGGTTTACTGTCAAGGGAAAGGTAACAGGGGAGCCTTCCTTGCCACGAGGATTGGGGCAGCCCTCCCTGAGGAGTGAGGACAGTGAAGAGATGGAGGAAGCGGAGAGCTCCCAGAGGAAGAGGACAGAGGGAAAGACGTGCGTAGACACCGGGTACGAGGAATGGCAAGAAGGCGGAGAGTGTGACTGGGGGGGGACTGCACTACAAGATGTGGCTCTGGAGCAGGTCAGGACAGACCCCTGGGCCTCAAAGAGCACGGGAAGGTATCTGTAGTTCTCCACAAAAAGATAGAAGTGACAGGAAATTCGATGTCTACTCCCCAAACCCACCTCTACTCCCTTACTTACAGGCAGTGGTATTCAGAGAATTAAAAAACTGTCATTCATAATTTACTCATCAGTTATTTATTGAGTGTCTACTATGTTCTAGGTGGCAGACAGTCAATTGTCAAAATGACCGATATGGTCTTTCTTATTGTATATCTCCCCAATCCTCTGGCAAAGGGCTTGGGAGACACTGTATTGGTGACCAAAAGCACCCCATTTCGTACAAGCACCATTTAGATGGGTACAGTGATTCCAGTGATGCCTTAATAACCCTTGTGGAAGCCTTCACCTCCTCCACCTCTGGCTCCCATGATGGCGAGGAACTCTCAGCCTCTAAGATTTGGGGCTCATGAAACTCTCCTTCTTGGAATTCTGACGAGAAGTCAACGGTGTGATAGTCCAGAGATTATTCCCTTAATACTCTTGGTTGAACAAATGAATGAAAGACCAGGCAAACAGATGAATTTGTGTTAGAAAATGAGGCCCCCACATTCAACAGAAGGTCTTTAAGAGATTTAGCCTTTAGCTCTTGGGCCAAAGAAGTGGAGTTGGGACAAATAAAGATGGGCTAATATAAAAATCAAAATCCTAACCAAAATAACAAAGAAAGTCAGGATGCCCTTATGTGAGTATATTTTCAAACAGGACTTCTGGAATGGGGCAAAGGCACAATGCCTGAGTGTATTGTAGGGTTGAGGAGGAAGTGAGGGCCCGCATTCCAGACAGCTCTTTCATAACTCTAGACTAGATTTTTTTTTAAATGTGCATCAACTCACAGACAGGGATTAGTGGATTATTCACAGCATCAGGTCTATGATGTGTGTGACACCAGAGCAGTGAGCAAAGAGCTGAGGTGACAAATCCCAATGGTCCCAAGATGAGTAAGTAGAAGGCAGCCTGGCAAAACCACATTTGGGAAACTGTCTGTCCCTTTGTCCCCTTCCCACGGCATCAACAACCCAGAGCCGATTGCACTAGAACTTCAGAATCTAGGGCTCCCCAGCACAGGGAGAGAAAAGACGCAAGGCCAGACAGCAATCTGAAACAAATCATGTCTTTTATTAGCTCTAGGTCCCCCCCAACCCCAAATTTAATGGGATTAAACCATGAAGAGGCCAGGCTACTTCCCTACTTATTTTTAGCAATGTCAATGAGAGGCCTGGCAGGGACATCCTGTTTTTAATTAAACTTGAAGAGCCTCATTCTTGAATTGGGTAAACACAGCTAGAGGACACCCAAGCGCCCAGCTCTGGCTCAGCCCTTACGTAGGCTTGGGACGGTGCCTGCCCTGTGGTCAGGGCTCTCACCAGCTTCTTCATGGCCTGTATTTTTCTTTCTTTTTCCCTCTGAATGAACCACCTCTTGGGATGCTGGAAAAGAAGGAGTCACGTCTGCACTGATAAAAGTTGTAGACTTAGCGGAGGGCAGGCACAGTTCCAAGAGTTAAAGCTTGACCTTCTCTCTGAAGGAAACCAGACTGCCTTCTTTCACCAGAAGATGGAGGGCCTTCTGACAGGACATCCAAGGCCCCATGACAACCAACCAAAGGCACAAGAAGTTAAGCAGTATGGGGTTGCGTTTAGATTCTAGATAAAGAACAGCACACCGCGTAGAAGGATATAGCCTATCAGGAAATGAGGGTGGAGAGAGGCCATGAGGATCTTGGAAACACTTTTGAAATAGGATCGATGTCTGTGTTTCTGGAATGGTCTAAGTAGTTTCTTGTTTAGAGCTTAGAAGAATACATGAAGTCAGGAACTTCCCCAATGTTCTACCCAGGTGCTGTAGGTACTTTTACGGGAGGGGCGAGGACAACAGGAGAAGGCGCTGTCCCTTTTCAACCAAAGCAGCTCCATTCTTATATTAGGTTTCATGTGAGACCTTACCTGAAAAAAGTAAACTCATCATTGTCCTCCCCAAACTTATGTATGTGTGTGTGAATACACTACCATCCAGCCTGTTGGCAAGTCCGACATCTTTGGCGCCGCTCGGCCATCTAGCTCGGTATCTAGCAGTCAGCCGACCCATTAACTCTGCCTCCTTACTATTTTCTGGAATCTGTCCTTCCTCCTGCCACTGTCTTCTGTCAAGTCAATGGTGGTACTCATCATTTTTAGATAAGCACAGTTAATGTTTTTTTTTTCCAATCTTACACAAAGTGAAATGCAAAAGCAGCTTCAAATAGCCCCATCCAAAGAGCCCTTTTATCATTGGCCTGAACAGACATTCCAGAGCTGTTGTATTATAGGCCTTCACCTGTGGGGGGTGGGGGGGTGGGGGGGTAGGGACGAGTTTGATTTTGGAGTGCCGACTTTGAAGTATCAGTGCGACAGCTCAGTGGAGATGTCACTAAGAGTAGGACGTAACAGGGGCGCCCGGCTGGCTCGGTTGGTGGAGGGTGCAGCCTTGATCTCGGGGTTGTGAGTTCCAGCCCCCTGGTGGGTGTAGAGATTACTTAAAAATAAAATCTTAAAAAAAAAAAAAAAGTTGGACATCACAGAGGTGGAGATCTGGAAGTAATCGGTTGTTCCCTCCATAAAGTGGGGCTACCAAGGTTGTCATGGGGGCTCCGCGAGATGATGCGTGTGCACTGGGTTGAACGGTGTCCCGCAAAACTTCACGTGCACCCAGAGGCTGGCGGAGGTGTGAAGAAGGCGAGGTGACCTTATTTGGAAAGAGGGTCTTTGCAGATGTGATCAGGTTAAAATAAGATCATACTGGATTAGGACAGGCCCTAACCAATCCAGTGACCGGAGTTCATATAAGAAGAAGGAAATCTGGACACAGACTCACGGGGAGAGCGTCACGTGATGATGGAGGCGTAGGCCGGAGTGACGGACGCAGCTGTGAGCCAAGGAACACGGAGGGCTGCATCACCACCAACGCTGGGAGAGAGGCACGGAACAGATTACCTTCCCTCCCCACCCCCAGGAGTCTCCAGAAGGAACCAACCTTGTCCACACCTGGATTTTGGACTTCTGGCCTCCAGAACTGAGACAGGATACATTTCTGTTGTGCTAGGCTTCCCAGTTTATGATCATTTGTTACGGCAGACCTAGGACTCGGGTACAGCGTGGAAAGCCCTCAGCACTAGGCCTAGCCCATCGCAAGCACTGAGGGGAGGAGCCTTCTGGAGGAAACACGGGCTGTCGCTGGGACTCTGCTTCGGGAGTATCCATGGTATCCATTGTGGGGGAGCAGAAGAAGGAAGAGGAATCCACGAAGGCCACGGGGAGGGAACGGCCAGAGGGGGGCGCCTCACTCATGTTGCCAGATGGCATACTCGATGCTAAGAGTTAAGCTCTTGTCATAAGATTAATCCCCTAATAAGAAAGGGATAAACCAAACACAACCTCGAGCCCGAAGATTAGTTCTTTGAGAAAGTCACTAGCCTAAGCAATTGCTTTAGAGCTTCCTCCAGGAAAGAAATCTACGTTGCATTCCAGCGTCACATCTGTGGTCCACATTCAAAACTGAGAATTAGGCAAGGGTGTGGAGCTGAATTCCCGGGGACCATATCAAAATGGACTAGAAGCTCTTGTTCCATCCCCCACTCCCCACCCCCACCCCCACCATGGAATCAAAAGAGCACAGTGTTTCAGAAACATATTAAACATATTAAAATTGATACAGTATCTATGACATCACTTTAGAAAGATGATCGGGAGAAAAAATGCAAGTGCCAGTCAGGAAGTGGCTCTGAAAGAATGTGAAGAAGTTTTCCTGGTCCTCACTTTGGTCCTGAGGGGCACAGACACTCACAAGTTGGCTGGTGATCTTGCAACCAGCTGGGACTAATCTGTGCATCTGTTTGGTGCTCCTGGAGGGCAAACGTTTGCCTGGCCCCCACCATCACCTCCTTCCTCCTTACCCAGCTGCTGTATAGTTTTGCGTGCCTTTCATCACATGAGAGAACGAGAAAAAAAATTTTCCAATACTGCTAAAAAGAAACAGAGATGAAATCTTCTGTGATGAGCCACCAGGATATTCCCAGTCACCTCCTTCCCTCAGGTTCCACTCATTCAAAAGGCATGAAAAGATAGATTAAGGGTGTCCTGATGTTCACCCTGCCTTCATTTAAAATGCCAATTAACCCTGAATCACAACAAGGAGGGAGAGTCTAATTCCAAGACAGTAATTATTTGAACACCAATATTTTCGAAGCGATCATTAACATACAAGTAATAAATAGGCTAATTAGAAAATTTCCAACCTAGTTTTCAAAGTAAGTTTCCTGAGGACTGTTCTGGGTAACATTACGTCAGCCTGTGTATACCCTCTCAGAAAGTCTCTAACCTGAACTTGAGAACCAACCCAGCCAGGTCCTCCCCAAAGAGTCCCAATGCATGAAGCTTGCCTGTGGGCTCAGGGCAATAGTTCGGGCTTGGGAGATTCCTGGTGCCAACCACATTCTCTCCTGGAAAGCTGATCATTCTTTTATCAGAGTCCTGTGAGCATCAGAGTAGCCCAGAAGTTTTAGTTATTCCCAGATGGGCTGGTATTTGATAGGAAAGGTAACAGGTGAAGAAGGTAGGAACTCCTAAAGTCATCTGTTCCAGAATATCTGTGAGTTCCACCAATTGAGAGTTTCATTGGGTTACCTCCCTCCTCTCTGTGAACATAAATTTTGTTGACTAGGTAAATTTAACTTAAAACTTAATAGAAGATTCTATTACCTTGTCCTTTGGGAAACGACCTCCCTTTATTTAGCAGGAAAACCTCTTGTCCTCGCTCTGGAAACTGTGATAGAATAATGGTAGCCAACATTTATTGAGCCCCTAACATCCCAGGGAGTATCCAAGCCCTCGTGACCACATCAGCAATGCCCCTTCCCGCCTGCTCAGCCCTTTCCTCAGACCCTGTGCTGGGCTGGGTGTGGGCGTGCAGACCTGCCTCCAGCTGGGCTCACAGGTTGCTGCATGGGGCAGGAAGGCTTTTCCCTGCTCTTGTGGCCCTCACCTGGAGGAGAGGATCTGCTGTAACATGAGGAAAGGTTAGAACTGTTATCTGTCTGGCTTACAACTCCTGATAGGCAGTTTTGATGCTAATAAAATACTGGACCTAAACCATGTTCCTAAATTTGTCACTTAAAAAAAACCAAACACGTGAACGTAAAAATGTTCATTTAAGACTCTAAAAATAAATCTGCATATGGTTTTATTTGTTCATCCAGATGTTGATATAGCACAAAATTATTTTTTTTAAAAAAGAACATAACTGCATTTTGGCCTATGTGGTAGACTGAATAACAGTCCCTCCAAAGATATGCGTGTTGTTACCCCCGGAACCTGTGAATATCTTACCTTACATACTGAAAGGGACTTTGCAGATGGGATTAAGCTAAGGATCTTGCGATCGGGAGAGGTTGTCCTAACGGGCTGGTCCCAATGTTATCACAGGGGTCTTTCTGAGTGGAAGCGAGAAGCAAAGTGAGATACCCAGAGAAATGCTGGTGTGAGAAGGACTCAGTCAATCTACTATTGCTGACTTTGGACATGGAGGAAGGGGGCCACAAGGCAAGGAATGCGTCCAGAAACCAGGAAAGGCAAGGAAAGAGATTTTCCCCTAAAGCCTCCAGAAGGAATGCAACCTGTGGACACCTTGATTTTAGTCCAGTAGAACTGATTTCAGACCCTCTGACCTGGAGAACTGTTAAGATAATAACTTCGTGTTGTTTTAAGCAACTAATTTTACGGTAATCTGTTACATCAGCAAGAGGGAACTCCCAGGGTGTCATTAGCGTCTGCAACAGAAACCAAAGCTTGTCACTGTAAACAATATTCTGCAGATATCAATGCTACACTACTTGCTAAACTACAAGAAACAATGTCAGGGAAGAAAATTTGTGGATTACTACACTCCATTGTCGAGCCTAATTATAAACTTGTTTGGGCCCTGACCAGTTTTTAGTGTCTGTTGGTGAACACCAGGAATTTGCATTTTATTAAATTTTATTAAATTGCTTGAATTTCTGGTGTCTTGGAGGAGCAGAAGTTTAGCCAAGAATTTATATGTTGGTGCTTGTCATCAAGCTGCAGGTTTTACTCACTTTAACAAATAGAACTGTCATTTGTGAATGATTCTGGGGCCCACAGCTTGCTCTTGTCTCATCACTCCTTAACATATATTGACCCAAACACAAAGCAGAAACCCATGGACAGTGACTCCTTTGAAGCACACGCATCCCCAGCGGAGGTCCTTCCTTGATGGCGCCGACCAGATAGAACCCGCACCCCCCAAATAGAGAATCTGCACACAGGTACCCAGCTTCTTGGGACAGGGACAGGGCCTAGAGTGCTTTCACTTTTGGAGTGGGGAGAGAAAAGAAAAAAATAGAATGGGAAGTCTGGTAATATCCTCCACATCCCAGTTCATCCAGAGTCACTGCAACCCGGGGATTAGCGTAATGAGAGAATCCACGAACTGTCAGTTTGCAGAGTAGCAGAATAGAGTAACATAGCCCTTCATAGGAAAAGGGTTCTAAATTTAATTTAATCTCATTGGCAATTTGGAAATTGCCTCAAGGGGCTGCAGGGTTTCCTCCCCACGGTCATGAATATTAATCATCAGGGTGCGGTGCTGTAGAAAACAATGAAGGAGACTCAAGGCTTCCATTTGCAGGCTCCTAAAAAACCCTGAGTAGATAAGCATTTATTAAGGACTCCGAGTCCTTCCCGTGATGACCTGGAAGCTTCCCGTGGGCCTGCGAGTGGACTGAGCTACTTACAAGTGGAGGAAAATGTCTTGTGAGGCTGAATGGCCCTTCGTTTCTATGATCACTTTCTACATTCCATGCTGAACACAGAGGAAGTCGGCGAGGGCTCAGCAAGTGCTTACTAGCACCTTCTGCGCATCCTCGGCAAAGTCCCCACCAGCCCTTGCAAACCAAATTCCACAGCCCAGGGAGAGTGTCTGTATTCCTGCCCACGCTCTTTATTCCCAGTGCCAGCTACTTAGCAGGTGCTTAACTGAATGGTTGGATGTTCATAAGCCCCTGGGGTCTGGAGGGTTCTCCCTGACTGCGGGTCAACATCTTCGTCAATACTGGCCACCAAACTCCTGACCAGGAGCAGCCAGGAGAACTGCACAAAAACGTTCAACAGGAGATAACACAGTGGCTGCTAGGAAGTTTTTTCCCCCAGATCCCAATTAGGAAGTCATTCTCTTCAAAAGGAGAACATAGTCACCCCTTTCTCTGCAGTGACGCAGAGGACACGGGGTCAGAGTGCAGCACTCCCCCCAAAAAGGAGAGACAAAAGAAAGCTAATTAAAATGAATCACCTTTGAAATTTAAATTTTTGTTTAATTAGCAAAGATGAAGAAAAATCGGAAAAGTACAATGACGCGGCACACCCTTCATTCACTCAGGGCGCGCGTTTGGGAAAACAGTTCGGCAGAGAGCATCGAGTACCTCAGAAATCAATGCTCCTTCCCTTTGGCCCAGTAATTGCACTTCTGGGAATCCATTCTAAGGGAATAACCCTAAACACAGAAAAAGTTTCATGCACAAGAATTATCTGTTATTTTATATTTAAAAATTACAGTATCATGTATATTAATAAAACCTGGAAACAACCTATATATCCAACAATAGAGGAAGAGAAAGTAAATTATATTGTATGACTATTATGCAGCTATTAAAATATCGTTATTAAAGTTTTTATGACATGAGAGCTGCTTGTATTATTATGTTAAGTGAAAATGGCAAGATACAAAATTTCATATACATTATGAAATCAATTAGACATTTTCAAATGCATGGAAATTAGACCAGAAAATATCATTTGCTAGTATTATAAAATTAATAGCAGTGATTCTCTTTGTAGGTGGAGTGGGATTATGGAGAATTCTTCTCTTTTGCTTTTATATTTTTCTATACTGCCCATATTTTTGCCATTGACATTATATTTTTCATACATTTATCCTTGGGGGCGGGGAGAAATCCTTTAGTCTTGTTTAAGATTTTGTCTCTGAGGGATTAATTTAACACACCGCGTTCAGAGAGTCGCTGCCCGCAGTGAAGGAAAAGCTGCAGAAAGAACTAGTTGGCAGACCTGGGAGAGTTTGCTAGTACAGAGGTCAACTGGATTCCTGCTCCGCCCCCGGCTCCGTGTGCACCTGTCCCTCTCACTGCCCCTGCGGGTTCAGGCCCACTGGCCCAGGAGCAGACCACAGGCCTCAGCTACAAGGGCTCGAGGACAAGGCAGTCGTGTGGGTCTCTTTTGGCTCTGACCTTAGCTTCTGTAACAGGTCTCCCTGGTTCTTTCCTTGAAAGCAAGTGCCCCTCTGACTCCCCTCCCAACCTCACCAGCAGTGGATTGCTCTCTGTCTCCTTGTGATCCTTCCAGCACCCCCACCTGTCCTCCGGGGGGCTGCAGATCTATCTCGAAACCCTGACACTCTGGAGTGAGTGCTGGCTTCTGAGATGAGCCCTCCAGGAAGCCGAATGCCCATTTTTGGTCTGCTGTCTGCTTCCAGATGCTTCCCTCTTGTGCCCATTCGCCTGCCAAGATGATGAGTGATGGCCAGCCCACCCACCTAGTCCTTTTTACTGCCTGCAGCTGAAGCTGTCCTGATCCTCCCCTGAGCTGTGTCTCAGTCCCCCTAAGTTCCTCCCAGTCCCAGTCACTGCCAATCAAGCTGTAGGTGCCATGACCACTTATGACTCCTTATGCCCCTTCCCCACTTTCCCTTCGGGTCTGACAGGGAAAATAGGGCCAACACCAGGGCCCCTTCTCCTGTTCTATTCAGGGTATTTACTCTGGGTGAGTGGTTTGGGGAAATAAAATGGACTGCTTCCTATTAAAATGATGGAGGACTTGATTCTACAATGTTTGTATTTCTGAGGAGACGAGACAGAAGCCAGCCCAGAGATCCCTGCCTTTATTTAAGAGTCTAAGAAAGTTGTAAATTAATGATGGTGGTGATGATGAGCTTTTCCATGCAGCTGGCACTGCGCTAGGCACTGAACATGGACAGTCACATCTAATCTTGAACTAACCCCACAACATGGGTTGATGGTTCCATTTCACAGATGAGGACACTGAGGCTCACTTAGGTGAATTAAGCTGGTCAGAGTCACAGAGGTGGTGACTGAAAGGAGCAGGGTCTGAACCCCAGGTCAGAGACTGATCATTACACACCACTCCAGGGGCTATAATCCCAAAGGCTTGAGGTCTGGGCAGGTCACTGGGATGGGTGTACGGAGGGGTCACAGTGAGCAGGATTTGCTGAAGAGTGTACATCCACCTGTAGGGTGGGGGTCACCACAAAGCAATCAGGTGACTTAGGCCAAGCAAGAATGGGGGCCCAATGTTGCCAGATTTGAGTTTTCAAGAGATGCCAACCAATCTGCGTTTTTATGTGTAATCTCCTGTTTGGAAATATGGATTCAGCATTTCCAAAAACACTGCGTAGGCCGAATCAAAGACTAGATGGGCACCAGTCGGCAACCCGCCCCATGCTGGATGGTGCACCTGCCAGTTCTTACCTGTGACTCACGTCCTTCGCTTTGTAAGGGGCTAGGGCTACGTACCTGCACAATCTCTAGCATTTCTGCCTTGCTGATGTAGCCATTTCCATCCAGGTCATACATGCTGAAGGCCCATTTCAGCTTCTGCTCCAGCTTCCCCCTCGATGTCACGCTCAGGGCTATGATGAATTCTCTAAAGTCTATCGTCCCATCTCCATTGGCATCGAAGGTGCGGAAGACGTGCTCTGCAAATTTGGAAGCATCCCCGTAAGGGAAAAAGTTCCCGTAAATTTTCTTAAACTCTTCCATTGACAAATGTCCACTGGGGCAGTCTCTCAAGAAGCCTTTATACCATTCCTGGATCTCGTGCTCTGTAAAGTCTGTGCTTTCCAGCAAATCCTGCATGACCTCTGGGCGAAGCTTGCTGTTCTGTTTCCCCATCCTGGCAGCGAGAATTCAGCTGCAGAGAGAAAAGAAGACGTCTCATTTTTAGACCTGTTTTTCAGAGGCACACTTTATAATTTGTGATTGTTCCTTTGGGAAAAAGAAATAGACTCTTTTAGTCCACAACACCGTCTGGTTGTCCAACTCAGCCAAGCAAAATGATAGAAAGACAGGCAGTCAGAAGATGCTGAGCAGAAATAGCACTGACCAGAAAACTGATTAATTCTTCTATACAGAGCCATGCAAAAACAAGGGATTCGTAATGAAAGAAAGAGGGAGAAAAGGAGGGAGGGGGAGAGCCAGAGCCAGAGAAATTGGCTACTTCGTTCTGCCTCATCTATTTGCAAGAGGTCTAGTCTAGCCTGACATTAAGACGTCTGAGGCTCTAACATCCAATCCAAGTATTAGCAGAGAAAATTTAAGGAGGAGAACTGGAAGAGAGAGAGAGAGACAAAAGAGGTAATTTATGTTTCATTGCTAGAGTATTTCCCAGGAAAGTGCTGCTTGGGTACCTTCTGAATATTATGAAACAGATATGACTGAGGAAAATACAAACCCATCTAGTACCATTAAATGCTACCAAGTTAGATGGGTTATTTAAATTCACAAGGTCAATTCACTGTCAGCATTGGGTTCAGATGGTAAAGATGAGGCTTCATAAACCGCTTACGTGCATGCCTACGGAAGAGGCCAAACTTTCCTTTTTAAATACAATTAACCTCATATTTTATTGTAACAGTAGTACACATCCATCGCAATATAGTAAAACAGCACAGCGATGCATAAAGAAAAAAGTTAGCAACATTTCAAATCTTAACACTTAGAGATAAGCCTGCTAGCATTTAGGTGTGTGTCCTTCCAGATTTTTTATATGCATGCTTATCTAAATATACTATTAACATATGTTTTTTGTACATTCACATTTCAAAAAACAAGAATATATACACTTTTATTACCTATTTTTATACTTAACATAGTGGGGGGGGTAACAAAGGCAACTTTTGTTAGATGGGAAAAAAACAACTAGAATTATCATCTTCCCATTCACAGAGCCATCAACATTAAGTAAGTAAGCACCTGGCACCAGGCATGTGTCTGGTGCTGTGGATTCAAAGAAGAGTGAGATGTGGCCCCTCCGTCTTCAGGGGCCTCCAGCTGTTTAAGTTCAGAAATGGTGGTGACAGTGAGGGGACAGTACACTAGCTATTCAGTTCACAGTTGCCAGGGAATGGATGCGGTACGATGGGAGAACATAGAGCGGATACCCAAGCCAAAAGGGGACATAGGTGCTATCAGGAAAGCCTTCCTGGAGGAGGTGATATCTGAGCTTAGTTCCTATTTCCAAAGTCTTAGGATTTAAGCACGGTCAGGATCAGCCCCTTCTCATAAAGGGGCTCTGCACTTACACTTTGCATTTTTCCTATATTGGAAAACATCCCGAAAGTAAAGCTTGGAAAATTAAAGACTATATGAAAGACCACACATCCCCATTTTAATCGTGATTCCCAGTTTTCTTTGAGATTTTCTCTTCTGGTGTTTATTTGTTAATGTCTGTCTCCCTCCTTCTGCAGGGTCAGCCCCTTCAGACCGAGTCTCTGTTGGGACTACTTTTCCCTCTCTGGTCCCCATAAATAACACTTGGTAAGTTAATGAAAAAAGGAATGACCGATAGACAGATGAATCATTACAACACGGAAATCTGTAATAATCTTCCCAGAAAAGGAGTCTTTCCACTACAGCGATGAGGCCCTGGCCATGCATCATAGCCGTAGGATTTTTTTTATCTTATAACTAGAAGTTTGTACCTTTGACCCCCTTTACCTGGTCGTGCCCCCCACCCCGCTCTGCCCCCCAGTTGGGGATCTCTTATACTGAATTGCCTGTCTTTTGCCCCCACTAAAAATAAATTCCTAGAGGGCGGTGTTTGCATCCCACCCTGCTCAAACTTCTTGCATTTTTATCCATAGTTCAAGAAATGCCAAGCAATCTTAGGAATTGGCAAGTTGACTGATTCTGTTTTCTGAGTTTTGCACTGGAGGCAGAACAGGCTCCGCGCCCCACCCCCTTCCTAGACAGGGACCCTCCGAAAGGATGGAGAGAGGACAGCACAGGTCCTATTGGCAGGACCAACAGCCACAGGGGCAGGAAGTCCCCTCTTCATGCAGAATCAGGCAAACACCATTTTATGCAAGAGCAAGACTAAACTACAGCTCCAAATGAAGCACCATTTATAAATTGAACCTTCCAATAACTTTCATTTCCCTCATGTGTCCCTTTTTTTTCTGGAGGGAGAAAAGCAAAGTTAGAGAGGCCGGTCTGTATTAGAATTTCGAAACTGTCATTTAGTTGTTAAGTTGGCAATTTGCCTGAGGCAAGAATTCAGAAACATGAGGTAATACATAATACATGGCTTTCCAGAGCTCCGGAACATTTTGATGAAATTTACAAGTAATTTCAGGTTTTCCTTTTTGGGGGCTCTTTAACGTACAGCTCTTTGGTGTGGTGTTCAATCAAATCACCATCCCTAATACTTTGGTTCTGTGCAAATCACCGTGTGCCCAGCCTTAGGAAAAAAATATCATTTTGATATTTAGATCTACTCTCTTAAAGAATGATTTCTTTTTTCTGGGTCTATACAACACTGTTTCTTCAAAACTAAACTTAAGCTCCTTTCCCAATGTCTAAAATGTGCTTCTCACTTATTAGCTGTTTTTGCACTAGAAACAAACTGCCTCAACATTTTGGCTAAGTCTTCCACTGAGACTGATCCGTGTGTAGCTATTTTTCAGTAAACAGTAATTAAACCACATTTACAAATTCATTAGCACAGAAAGGCCATAACACAAGGCAGAAGAGCATGGAATAAGTGATTTGGGAAGCCGTGTTTGAAACTGAGTCCGGGATGTGTTTCCGTAGATAATTACAAATACTTTACCAAGTATGATGTCTGAACTTGAGAAAACCATCTGGACTTGGTAGACCGTACAACAGAAATCTCAGGGGACATTATGATAGCGTTTCTTTCCCTGGGGGGAGGAGGAGAAAGATAGAGGAATGCCTGACAATACCTTTTTCTATTGGAAGACAGGAATTTCTGCCTGTTTGAGTTGAAGAGGGGATAAAAATACCATCAGGGAAATGCTGTGTTCATTAGCAGTCCAGAAAAAAATCGTCGGGAGACAAAAGTTGCACGTCAGGTCAGATCCTTTTCATTACTCCATTTGATTATTAAAACATTAACTTTGTGCTAGTAGAATATAGTGGGGAAAAACTCAGGCCATGGAATAAAAATGCTTAGTTTCAAAGCCTGTCTGAATTGCTGACTAGCTCTTGGGTATTAAGTAATTCACTGAACTTTTTGGTGCTCCTAGGTTCTGTTATCTATAAAATGAGTTCAGCGGTGCGAGTTTGTATCTCACTGATTTGATGTGAGAATTAAATGAGACAGTCATGTGCATAAAACTCTGGCGCTGAGGCTGGGCCAGACGCTGTGGTAAATGAAAACCATATCTTGTCCTTGATAGCCCTTCATCCATCATTCTATTGAAACTTCACGGCAACCCTGAGTGATAGGACAGCTCCCTCCGTTTTATAAGCAAAGAAATGAAATCTCAGGCCAAGCGACTTATCCCAAGTCACACAGCTTGGGAATGAGGCAGCCAAATGGTAAATTCCATTTGCACTTGGCTGTCCACTGGTTTTGCCACTACGTCCTACTAACCCCGTGGACAAAGCACAGATGGAAGTTAAGACAACAGTTCCATAAAAAGTCAGAAAGAAGCAGTTAGGAGAGAGGAGACAACCTCCTATTAGCACTCATTCATTTCACAAGTAGGTGCTAAGTGTCTCCTAGGAGGGAGGCATGGCTCTCAGCACTGGGAATTCATCAGGGAACAGACAAAACCCTAGTTCTCATGGAGCTGACAGTCTAGTAGCAAGAGACATACGATAAATAAGATAAATAAGGGAAATGTTGGAAAGAGTTGTTCCACGGAGAAAAGTAAAGAAGGAAGGGGGTTGGGGAATGCCAGGAGTGGCTGGGTGCGTGTCAAAATGTTAGCTAAGAAGCCAGGGGAGGCCCCATTAAGAAAGTGACATTGGCAAAGGAAGAGAGGAGGGGAAGGAGGGAGCCGTGGAGATGACTGGGAGAAGGCTATTCCAGGCAGAGAAAACAGCCAACGAGAAGGGTCTAGATGGGGAGCAGGCTTAGGGGGTCAGGGATGCGGCTGGGGCGGAGGGCGGGGAGGAAAGCGGATGAGACCAGAACAGTAACGAGGGCCGGGTGACGTGGGACCCATAGGAGACGCTAAGGGCAGTGGCTTCCACTCTGAGTGAGACGGAGCCATTGCAGGATTTGGGGTTATACTCTACCAGGAACTCTCTGGCTGCCGCTTTGAGAGTAAACCAAACGAGGGTAGCACAGAGGCAGGGAGACAGCTGGGAAGCCGTGGCAAGGACCCAGACACGAGCCAAGGGCACCGGGACCAGGGTGGCAGTAAGCAGAGAAGGTGAGAAGGGCTTGGACTCTGGACACAGCTTGAAGGGAGAGTCCACAGGATTGGATGATGGTTCGTGAACAAAGAGACTGGTCCAGCACAACTCCAAGGTTCTGGCCTAAGCAACTATAAGGATGAAGTTGACCCTGAAATGGGAAAAATGCAGAAGCAGGGCTTTGGGGCGAGGCAGGGGCATGGCTCTCGGTGTTTCTGTGCCGGTATTCATTCTGAGATGCCCAGCATATACCCAGCTGGAGATGTCAAGTAGGTAGCTAGATGGGCAATGTCTGGAGTTGGAGGAAGAGGTCCAGGGAGAGAATACATTCGGGAGTCATCAGCATACAGACAATATTTATAAGCCAAAGACTAGATGAAAGCCCCAAGTCAGTGGTGGTGGGTAAAGGAGAAAAGGGGACGGTGAGCCCTTATCTGTTCTGACGCATAGACTTGGGGGGAGGAGAAGGAGCCGGTAAAGGAGAACGAGGAGGAGGCCCGTGAGGCGGCAGGAAGACACAAAGCTGACTCTGCCCGCTTCCCTGCTGCGAGCTCCATGCCCAGCTCAGGGAGCACCTGCAAAGCATCAGTGCCGAACAGAAGAAGGAACTGGCTCTTGGTTCCCTCCCTGGGTGCTCCCCACACCTGCCCCGCACCTGTGGAGGACGCCACCTGCCATCCAATCGCCCACTCCAAAGCCCTAGGACTCCTCTGTCATTCCTTTCACTTTTGTCCCCAAATCTGTCTCAAATCCATTGACTTTTCAGCATCTCCCTCATTACCACCTCGGTCCAAACTGCCACCATCTCCATCCCTGGATTCCGGATCACTCTCTCCACTGGGACACCCCTCTCCCCACCCCCACCCTGCCCCAGTCTCTTCCCCACGGCTCCCCAGAGTGACCTTTTAAAAACACACAACAGACGATGTCACTCCTCTGCCTCAAGCTCTAGAAGCGCTTCCGAACACACTTAGAATAAAATCCAGACTTCCCCGCTGGGCCTCCAGGGTTCCGTGTAAGCCGCCCGGGGCCACCTCTGACTCATCTCTCAGTCCCCTGTGCCCCTGGTCCCCTAGCCTCCCACATGGCCCATCTTTTACCTCTAAGGGCCTTTGCTTTAGAGCCTTGAACAAGACTTTTAAGTAGTAAATATATCTCAACCCTTTAGTTTATATGCCTATATATAAATCTTAAATATATATAACATATATAAAAATATATGTTTACTAAATATATATATAAAAGGTATATCCTATATTTTATAAATGTATAACTATATAACTATGTATATTATTTTAGCTGAATCTGTGCTGCATTTCATTAAGTGAAAAGGACCTCAATTCTGTGAGACATCGGCATTCTGTTATTTAGTAGTTTACTCTGGGATGGGCAGTGTGGAATTTGCAACTTATTCTGAGTCATATCCAGTCTCCCAGGGTCCAAAACATAAATCTGGGGTTAATACTGACCACAGATGAGAAAGGAAAAATATACAGGATAAGAAGACACCAAACCACCAGCAAAGAACTATGACCAGGAATCTAAAACATAAAGTCAACTTCCCATTTAAAACGAAGAGAAAAAGGAATAGCTCCTAAAAATGACACCCCAGGGAAAGGAAATGGTGAGCGGTGGATACTCCTTTGGAAGACAGGTGCTCCCTTCTTTATATCTTGGACCTGTGATTCCTCATCCAGTTCCACAAACTCCATGAGTTAATTCTTGAGAGCCCAGAGTGAGATTTTCCAGGGCGAAGTCCAACTTACTCTGGAAAGCTTGGCTAACTTCAGAAAAGTCTCAATGCAAACTGCACCGAGGGCTCCTAAAATGGAATTTGCAAGATGCTAGCAGCTGAAGTCAGGTGGAGCCGCAACACAACAAGGAACACAGACCCCACAGTGATTCCAGAAAGAGACCAGGTTGATTAAAATGTGCGCCTGTCTGGGACATGTGACCTTGTCCTCTAAGAGTTGCTCTGAATTTTTGACCGATGGAATGTCTACATTGTGAAAACATAACCAGGAAAAGTTTCCTAAAATATAAGAAAGGAAATGATAAGAATTATAGCTGCATGGGAACAAGTGTTCATTTACTATGGCATCAGATATTGCAGACATCTGAATTTTGTAGGTGGCTAAAATCCAGCAAATTCATTTCTAGATCAGTTGTCCCTGATTTTTACTGGGGGGAGGGTGGGGGTGGGGGTGGGGAAAGGACTACAGGAAAATCTGAAGAGCACACTGCTCCAGAAATTTCTCTTCAATGGAGCTTGTCTCTTAGTGGAAGTTTAAAAGGAGAACCTATATATAAACTGATATATTTCTATATAGTGGACAAATTAGGAAATAAAACAGTGGTGCATACAAGGAAGAATTAAAATATTGAAGAGGGAGAACTGAAGTCATATAACAATTTCACCAACTTCCTTTCATGTTGCCCAAAGAATATTCTCTCCTCTGGCCTCTGGTAAGAGTCGCTGAGACCTGTTTCCGACCACCTCCAGTGCCTCACGAAGGTGGTTTTGCTGACATCGCCTGGACAATCGTCACCTTCCGGGCCTGTCCCACGGCTACTGCGTGCAGAGAGGCCTTTTTCCCCATGAGGATGGGCAGGCCGACCCCACACCTGTGACTGACGGCTGGTCACACGCCTGGTGCTTGCTCTCCTTGGTGACAGGGCTTGAGATGAGAACTGAACCCCTACACAAATGCAGTGAGCAGGAGGCTCACTAGCCTTCTTCTTGCTGCCTTCCCCGGGCTGTGTGCGAAAGCCCAGGAGACACAGCTGGTCTTCTCCAGGTGAGCAGGCGTTACAGTCTCTGAATTATCTGGGCTCTAGTTCTATAGACTCTGCATTTCAGACTGCAGAGGGCCTGGTCTTGGGCTCTTGTCTAAGTTCTATTTTCCATTTTTACTGCCAATAAAACATATTTCTAATAGAATCTGAATAGAACATTATCGAACAACAACCCCCTCCCCAAAATGGAAATATCATTTTTGGTTTTGCTCTTTACCAAAGTAATACATCATTATTGTAAAAACTGTAAGTAATAAGGGGATATAGAAATTAGAACACGAACACTCGCCGTGATCCAATATGACTGCATAGAAGATAACCACTATTGACGGTTTTATTTATATACATCCTCTTAAACATTTAAATGCACAATATTTATTTATTTGACAGAGAGAGACACAGCAAGGGAGGAAACACAAGCAAGGGGAGTGGGAGAGGGAGAAGCAGGCTTCCCGCCGAGCAGGGAGCCCGATGCGGGGCTCGATCCCAGGACCCTGGGATTATGACCTGAGCCGAAGGCAGACGCTTAACGACTGAGCCACCCAGGCGCCCCCACACTATCCTATTCTTTAACCTTTATTTTCATTGAAAAGCATATTGTGGGTATTCTTCCACGTTATACATGTGGATGTATCTCATCTTTTTAAATTGCTGAATTTTCGGGGCGCTTGGGTGGCTCAGTCGGTTAAGCGGCTGCCTTCGGCTCAGGTCATGATCCCAGAGTCCTGGGATCGAGCCCCGCATCGGGCTGCCTGCTCAGCAGAGAGCCTGCTTCTCCCTCTCCCTCTGCCTGCCGCTCTGCCTACTTGTGCTATCTCTCTGTCAAATAAATAAATTTAAAAAAATAATAAAAAAAATAAATTGCTGAATTTTCACTGATTGATTGATTCACTGGACAGTACTGAGCACTAACCTTGAGCCAAGCATTGAATTAGGTAACTGACAGAGTGGTTACTAATGTGAGCATTACAGTCCTTTTGGCGTTCCATTGCATGATATTTGTTTAACTAATCCCTCTTGATGGACACTTAGGTTGATTCTGCTTTTTTTTTTATTCCCTTGGCATTTACCTCAGTCCTGGTTCCCGGATTCCCTGAGTCACAGATATTACAAAGAGGTTCTTGATGTCTTTGATAAGTACCATGATCTCCAGACCCTCCCTTAGAAATTCTCCAACAAGAAATTTTCCCCTGGCGCCTTTACATCCTAACTGTGTGTTTCGCAAGAGTTTACACACCAGCGAGGATTAGACTTGAAGAAGCATTGGAACTGGATGGGGAATTCCACCCCAGCCCCTCCGGGCTGCCCGTATTACAGGCACACACGTAAGAGTGTAGCCTTTACTATTTCTAGAACTTCGGAGGGCACACTCAGCCTGCTCTTTCAAGAGTGCGTGACCATGGGCATGGAAATGACCCCTCTCTTGGTTTGGCCTAAAGAGATCTTTTGTCCAAACAGCACCCTAAGTGCTCTGTTTCTTGACGCTCCCTCCTGACCTTCATTCAGCCACTCATTCACTCCTCTCCCTGGTACTTCACGTCCAGCTCTTGGCTGACTCCCCACCGCTCCCTCCTGGATGGCCACCAATTAGAGGTGAACCTACATTGTATGCTTCACGTGCCCTAGTAAGTGGCCAAGGGCCGTACTAAATGGTCACCTTCCAGGGCTGCAGAAACTACAGAGCTGTCTCAAAGACAGAGACTGTTGGAGTGCCTGAAGTTGAGGGCTTGCAGATGTCCCCTTGCCATCACACCTGCCTGTCTGGGCTGCCTCGGGGCCAGGGGCCAGGTCAGAGCCGGCTGCCGTGGTGGAAAATGGGCGGACCTCTGGGGGTCCTCAACACTCCTCCAGGGCTGTCATAGGCTAAGACCCTACCACGGCCGACTTCTGTGGAATTCTGATCACTGGAAATGTCTACTTAACTAAAGGCACTAAATGTCCTCTCGTTTAAAAGAGAGGAATTATTACCTTGGGTTTTGACAAGACAATGAAGCAAAACAGTAAGCCATCATGCGCTGAGGAGGACAAATAGGTCAGCTACGGGGATCCGGGCCTCACCACTTCACCAGCCACGGGAAGTACCAGAGGAGTGCTACTCCCTGTTTTTAGAAATCCTCTTGGGGCCACAGATGCATTTAGTTAATTGCTACAAGCCCCTCCATAGAGTCTAAGAATAGTTCATAATTATTTTTTTTTATTTATTCAGCAAGCATGTGTTTAACATCTACCGTTTCCTGGCTTCGCATGAATATTCTTACTAAAAAATAGTATCCTACATGGAATAGGAAAAGGAAGGGAATCTGGGATTCTGGTTGCAGCTCAAAGCAGTTTGCATTAATATTTTATTTTCACAATGTTGCTATAGAGTTGGTGAGAGGGCTATTATACCTTGGTTTTACCCAAAGGACAAAGGGTTCAGAGAAGCTAACTATTATGACAAAGTCCTGCAGGATCAGAGGCACCCTTCCCATCCCCCACCCCTCCACATCCCCGCTCCATCACCTGTGGTGTTTGAAGGGCTGCTTCTGCTGGAACGTACCGATCGATCACTTTCTACCCTGGCCAACATGGCTGAAATATGAATGTTTGTCCATCCAACAAACGTCTAGGTGAGAAGGCTAACAGGAAGACTATGAAGTTGCATCTTTTAAGCTCTTGCACATTTTGCATCCTCCAGCAGGGTGTGTGGAAACAGAATTGGACTTGCCAGCAGAAAAACAAAATTGAAGTCTTTATTATAGTACCGTGTTATGGGACCTTGGGGAAGTCATTTGACCTCTCTCTTGGTCTCACTCTTCTTCAGAAAGTAGGCATAATAACACCTTCTCCCAGGGCTGTCTGAAGGACTAAATGAGAAAAGGAGTCCCAGTGAACCCGGAAAAAAGCTCAACATTGTGTCTTGCATCCAACAGGTGCTCAGTACACATCCACTATTAATCTAAATGAAACAAAGGTTCAGTGGATTGTTTACAAAGATGAGCCTTCCAGATTTGGGAACACTCTCCCCCTTGCTTTAATGGAGAATTAGAAAAACAAGAGCAGAACAGTCACATGAGGGAAGAAAATAAGAGAACTACTGTTAGCTTCCAACCTGACTCCCCTCCCTGGGATCACTTGCCAAAATGTGACAGACATTTGTGGATTTGTACCCAGAGAGGACTTGTGCCAGACTCCCATGGCTGAGTGTTTTCCCTGCATGGAAGTTATTATGCTAACCTGAAATTAAGCAAGAGGTCCCATTAGAGAAGCAGCAGATGGAGAGCAGGACACTGTTTCTTTCTCTGGTCTTCTATCCTGAGGCTGCGGAGGGCTAAGTGGGGTTTGGGTGGAATCAGAGCAGGCTCAGACAAAGATGCTCAAGAACTGATGGTTTCCTTCTGCTGAGCCTATTTCCCATTGACCATTCCCACTTGTGTCACTTTTAAGAATTCCATGAAGTGAGGACAGCTGGGATATTCACACATTTTGACGCTAGGTGAATAGCAAGGTGGTTGGCAAATACTCCTGGCGATTGTTCCGTTGGTAGTGACCAAAGCTACTGTGTATGGACTTGTCAGTGAAGTGAATCTTTCTTCTACTAAGAATAGCTGGGGAGCTGGTAGCTTCCTTGTCCAGGACCAAAGTTTATCAGGAATGGTATTAGGTTTGTCTTTCTTCTTACCTCTTGTTTTGCCTAGGAAACTGAGTGGTCTCAAGGCATTTTTTGGATGGTAATACAGTCACTGTAAGCTAGCTAAGGAAAAGACAAAGTCCCCCAGAATACAACAGACGCTCTATGGGGCTGATCGCCTTTCATAGGAGGGGTGACAAAGCACAATGGTTAAGTACATGGGTGTTGGAATCAGAGGGCCCTCAGATCCAACCCTCGTGACAAGACATACTAGCTGTATGGCCCTTAGGGATTTACCACCCCCCACCGTATCCTCATGCCTCCTTCCTCACCTGCTTCAGATCTGCTCCAATGTCCCCTTCTCAGTGGCGCCCTCCCTTACCTCCCAGTAAAAATTTTAACACCTTTTGCTCTACTTTGCTGATTGCCTTAACACTTATAATAAACTATCACCTTAATTTTATTGTCTATCTTCCCCAACCACAATAGATTCATTTTTACCAAAAAGCCAAAAATAAAAATTTAAAAATCTGAATTTTAACCATGGTATGCATGTACTTTAAATCATTTCTTTCCTTTAGCTCACAGGGCTTTCCATATGCATTAGAAGGTGTGCCTTTAAACATTTAAATCTGTCTGCAATAGATCAAATAATAGGATTGGAAAGTTAGAACAAACACCATTCCTGGAGTGAAACTGAGAGCTACGTGCTGGAGTATACAGAAGCTTAGAGCAATGTCTTCCTTCCTGGAGATGCCATTTCCCTTTGAATGATTTCACAAGAATTTCCTAAGCATGTGTTGTGTACCTAGAGCGGTGCAAGATATTACAGTGGATTCAAAGCACAGATGGATTCAAATGGGATGGCATGGCAGGGCAGACAGGTCGGCTGGTCAGCCTGAGAACCCCATTGTTTCACATCACAGACGTAGTCTCTACACTCAAGGAGCATAATCTAGGCAAGCCAGTGATGCGTTACCCATGAAGCACTGCGGGTAGGAGTCATTTTCACTGTGACACTGGGTTCAGGGGTAGTTAGAATGATGGGATTTTGCCTATAAGCCTATTCGTTAAAAAAGGTTCAGGTGGCTTCACAGTCACAAGAGAACAAGGCAGTGCACCAGGTGAGTACAAAGAGAAAGTGATGCTTTTCTCTTGAACCTTCCCTGCCCCTCAGTCCTCAGCCTCCCTCAAAAAACACGGAGCTGTGAGTGATGCTACAAATTCTGAGCCTGTTTTCATTAGTCCCAGACGCCAGAAGAAATGATGACAATAAACTAATCTCTTTATAGATTTATGAGGACATGATATCAGATTTGAATTGTAAAAACACCCTGAGGATGAAGCTTGCAGGATAGCTCTGAATATAGCATCTCATGACCAAATTTTGGGTGAAACCTGTTCCTCTCTGCTTGGGTAGGAACTGCAAATAGGGTGAATGAAGATTCCCCCATCCCCCCCAGTACTTGGAATAACAACAGTGCGGGGAAGAGGATTCCTTTGGGCCACGGTGTTGGACAGGAAATCACAGAGGTGGCTTAGAGTCTTGGAGCATGTATCCTCACTTATCTCCTGAGAGAAGGTGGAAAAGCCCTGAGATATAAAGAGCACATGGCACTGACTTAGAGGAAGTCCCCCGTGTGACTTCCAAGGAGAAAACAATTTGCTGGTGGAAGTCTCGAAGATCGATCAAGGCTCAGTCCCCGGGCCAGCACCCCATTGCTATCTCCCCTTTCTCCCTCGTCAGCTCCCACCATGTTTGGCATTCAGGGTCCTCATGATCCTCCTCAGGGACTCCAGCCCAATCCCTCTGCATCCATCCAGGCTTCTTTCTGACACCCCCCCTTCCACCCTGTTCACCACTGGAGGCAACCTAGCATGGTAGTTGGGAGGATGGTCTTTCTGGAGAGACCTAGACAGGAACCCCAGGTCTGTCTCGCCAGAATATCCCTCACCCCCGCCCCTTCCCAAAGCAAAAAAAAAAAAGAGAGAGAGAAAACATTTTTAGTTTCTTGAAACTACAGCATGTTAAACATCTCCATTTCCAAAAAGACTCATGGCTTCACATTTGCATAATTCAAAGTTCACTTGGATGTTTTTCTTTTTCTTTTCTTTTTTTCTTTTTAAAAGATTTTATTTATTTATTTGAGAGAGAGAGAATGAGAGACAGAGAGCATGAGAGAGAGGAGGGTCAGAGGGAGAAGCAGACTCCCTGCCGAGCAGGGAGCCCGATGCGGGACTCGATCCCGGGACTCCAAGATCATGACCTGAGCCGAAGGCAGTCGCTTAACCAACTGAGCCACCCAGGCGCCCCCACTTGGATGTTTTTCATAGTCAAAGAAATAGCCCCAAAGTAATACAGAGGTCTCCATCTCTAGCAAGACAGATAGTGTTTGCAGATTTTTAAAAGACCTTTTTTTTTTTTTTTTTTAAGCTTCTCCCTGTCAAGGTTTAAAGAAATCTACAATCAGAGTTTCAGGCTGAGCAGGGATCCTGTTTCATTAGTTTATCTACCATATATCTCCATTGTTCAGGTCAGGCTTGGTCGGGAAACTACCTGTGAGAATTTTTATTTACCATGTATTCCTATTCCAGTGTTTCCTGGCCTTTTATATGTCTTAGCACACATATCCGTGCAGCACCCTGGGGTAGGTGGGTGAGGGTGACCAAGGCTCTAGGAAGCCTAAGGGCTCCTGCCACCTGGAGGGGGCGTGTGAGATTTCCTGGTGCCACAGTATAATAATCATTGCGTAACGTGCGTGTGGTCTCCTTTGCTCCTTTCACCCTGGAGTGTGTGCATGTGTGTGTGTGTGTGTGTGTGTGTGTGTGTGTTCGTATGCCAGGCGTCAGTGTAACTGTGAGCATCCTATCAGCTCTGTGGGTTGAACTCCGCGTGCTTTTACAGTCTCCTCAGTAAAACTTCCGGGGCGCCCGGCTGGCTCAGTCGGTGGAGCTTGTGACTCTTGATCTCAGGGTCGTGAGTTCGAGCCCCACGTTGGGTGTAGAGATTACTTAAATAAAAAAATAAATCTTAAAAAAAACCCACCCAACTTTTCAAAGCTGCTGCTTTGCCCTCTGACATTCATTTTTAACCAGGCTTTTGACTGTTGATTAGAAAGAAGCCCTGAAAATAATTACATTATCCAGAAATAAGATCATTTGTCTTTTTCTTTTAAAACAATTTTCTTGTTATAATCACTTCAATTGTTTCTAAATTAAGCCTTATGAATGGTTCGGCAGAATGGATGGTCTCCATGAGCAGAAATGCTTCCCAAAAGAACCAAGCCTTATTACTAGAACTGGCCTGTTGCAGAAATCCCCGTCTATTTGCTGAACAGGATTAACAAGAGGACCAGCTGAGGCAAGTGTTGTAGGGCCTTGTGGACCTCAAGCTTGACAACAGGAATATTATGGAATAACTATTAGATCATAGGCCACGGTGTCCAACAGATCAGGGTCCAAATCCTGCTCTGCCACTCAAGAATACGGCAGGCTACTCTCAGCTCCTCAGTTTTGCCACCTGCAAAATAGTGATCATGAGTGTGTGGCGTGCACATGGTTGTTAGGAAGGAAACAGACCTAAGATGCCTTTACGTACATGGGGAAGGAGAAGGATGCACACTCCCTCTGCCTCTATTCGGGCCACTCCTCAGGAAGCACTAATGTCACTGGGTAAGTTTCCAGGTTACAAATTTGCCAAAAACAAGGATTACAGTTTGTTCAGGTCCAGTACATTCCCTCTGCTTCTCGCTTTCAGCTGGCTCTAGAGATAAGCAGGAATCTCTGGCACTGTCTCCCCCATCCCTTCTGCTTACAGGTACTACAAGTGACTCTCTCCCCTCCAGTTTAGCTGCCCGATGGTGGTAATGCTGAAATTTGAGTTGAGAGGGTGGAGGCCTCGCATGGGCCTCGAGCCTAAATCATCCACTCCAACCTGATCCGTGGAGAGGCCTGCCCTGGTTGTCCGGCTAATAAGAAGTGCTTTGATTTCCCGAGGTCTGTATCTTTATAGTTCCCAGTGGGAAGAGGAGGGGACTGGCAGAACAGGATTTGGATATTTCCGGGTCTCGGTACAACATCAACTAACACTACCTCATGGAATACAATGGTAGCCCACACACACCAAAAGGAAGCTTCACTCTCCTAACAAAGGCGATATGCAATCCTCCAAGATGTTCCCATTCTAGAGAAGGGATGCTTCCACTCCCTTTTTAAAAATTCCCTTTCTTGTGTTAGCAACCAGATAACGCTCAGCTGGAGCTTTCTGTCAGAATGTCAGCCCTTCCTGCCTAGGTGTGGATGGTGCGAAGTGAGCAGCCTTGCATCTCATCTTTTGCCAGGCGATGAGGCAGGGCTGCCTTTTCTGAGAGGTGTTTGCATTTGGCCCTGGGAAATCTGAACTGTAGAGATGACATCCTCCCATACAGCAGGCTCTCTTTTTCAGCAGGGAAGGCAGACTGGGTTTCTTTCTTTCTTTTTTTTTTAAATAAAAAATGGACTCAAATGCAGAAATGGCCAGAGTGTCATTACATGCTTTTATGCTCGGTGAAAAACCACACATAGCTAAGGTGGCAACAAAGCAAACGCCCATCAACAGATCAATGGATAAAGAAAATGTGGTATATAAACACCACAGAATATTATTCAGTCTTAATAAAGAATGAAATTCTGATACGTGCTATACACCATGGATGAACCTTGAAAATATTATGCTAAGTGAAATAAGCCAGCCATAAAAGGACAAATATTGCATGAATAGTCAAATTCAGAGAGACAGAAAGTAGAAGAGAGGTTACCGGGGCTAGGAGAAACGGAGTGAACAAGGAGGTAGCGCTTACTGTGTATATAGAGTTTCTGTTTGAGGTGATGAGAAAGTTCTGGAGATGGACTGGGGTAATGGTTACACAACATTGTGAATGTACGTAATGCCACTGAATTGTGCACCTAAAAATGGTTAAAATGATAAACTCCATGTTATGTATATTTTACCACAAGAAATAAAGAAACAAATTAGGAAAGAAAGAAAAAAAATTGAAGAAAAAAGAAAGAATTACCCAGCAGTCCTGGGATACCAACTCCATGGAAGAGAAGGGCCCAGAATTCCACCCTAACTTCCCAGCATCCACATGTCCCTGGGGCAGAGCTTTTCTGAGTGGCCAAGACAAGATCAAAGCCAAAGGAAACAATGCTCTTCACAAGACCTGGCAAAAAGCACTTATTAAAGCAGTCCCATTGACAAAATAACGGACTCCATGATTGTTTCTGTTCATTCAAGGGGACAGCAGGCCCCAGAGGCAGGGAGGGGCAGGCAGGATTCTGCTTTCAAAGGCTGCCTGAACCTTTGACCAAATAGTCACCGAATAAGCCTGTTACAGTCCCCAGCACATGATTTATGACCATAGATAGTATTTATTTCCAAATTAGACTGTAAATTCTCTAGATGTTTCTAAAGAAAAAAAAAAGGATGATTTCCATCAAACAATGGCATTTTTTGGCTACCATAACTATAAAACTTAACTCCCTCATTTCTGCTCATGGAATATAAAAAAAGTTTCTGATTTTATTGTGCCATTATAAACAGATTTCCTCCTAAAATGTTTCTAGAATATGTTAACTTTTTTGGTTTTCTTAATAATCCTGGCTAAGAATATCATAATTTGTAAAAATATATTCACACACACACACACATATATAAATATAATTCTTTTATCCATGAAAAAAAGCAACTGCCAGCTATAATTCAGTGGAGTTAAATAGAAAGAGCGTAATTTACGTCTGCATCTTTATTCCTAATAACAACTGTAAAAATAACTAAAATATTCTGAACGTTGTAGTCATGGAGACACTTCTACCTCCAAAGCGTAAAATATAATTTGTTGAGGAATGTCTAGTAAGACAGAATGAAAACTAACCGAGACAAGCAAACCTAATCAAAGTCTTTAAATTCTAGTTTCTCTTCTTTCAATTTGGATTAATTCCTAACAACTTAGAGCCCAGAAATAACCATAACAGAAAGTACCTGGCAAATTTAAAAAGCTTCAGACTAATTAGAACAGAGAAAAGAAACCCATGTATCAGAAATCCAGAAACAGCAGTCAAATAACATGAAATCATCCTGTGTTCTTTCATCTGCAAATGGAGTTGTCTTACACTTTATTTTAACCAAATAAAGTATTTTGACTAGATTCCAATTCTGATGGACCCTGAAGTGGGGAAGGAAAGCTACGTGATGAATAATAGATAAATAAGACGGAGCCCCTATTCTGCAAGAGCTAACAGTCTAGTGTACCAACATACAATGAGAGCTACAAATGTGTACCTTATAGGTAATCTGAAACATTCTAGTCATCACATTAAAAATTAAGAAGAAACAGGTGGATGAATTTTACTAATATATTTCATTTAGCCAAACTGTATTCAAAACGTTATCATTTCAACACGTAATCAATTTAAAAATTATTAATGAAGTATTTTACATCCCTCTTTTTTTGGTCATTGTTCTAAATCTTTGAAACTCAGAATATATTTTGTACTTACAACACATCTCCGTTTGGGCCAGCCACGTTTCCGATGTTTAATAGCCACATGTAGTCAATGCTACTGTATTGAACAGAGAAGACAGCAGGAAGCATAGAAAATATACAAAGAGCTCAAAAGCAAGACCAGCCTCATCGGGGCTATCTATGAGAGCCATAAATAAAACATCTGGGGCGTCTTCAAAGAGGTGGTTGCATCTGAATTGAGTCTTAAGAGTCTTTAAGTTAGGAAATGGTCTACTCAGACTTGCAACTGTGTAAAGAGCTGGCTGATGGCTGAAGGGAAGATCAGATGGTTGGGACAAGGATAGAAGGAATCAACAGTCTAGACAAGAGATGTTGGGGACCAGGGCAAAGGCCAGGGTGGATTTAAAAACTATTCTGGAGGTGGAATTAGGAGATACAGTGACTGACTGGAAATGACGAGACAGTGTTGAAGACATCCTACATGGTTACCCAGCAACCATTTTTCTGACCTTCTCTGTTAACAGAAATTTGATTTTGTTCAGGTGTTTTGTACCTTCTGCAGTGCCTCGTTTGGGGGGGGGGGTGTGAGTGGGAGGAAGATGAAAGGATTCTTAGCCCCAGGAGGGTGGATCTTATCTAGCATAAGCCAATTATAGTAGTTTTATTTATCATCGACTGGCTTAGGAAGGAACATGACATCCAACTTTGGCCAATGAGACTTGTAGATTGGCCTGCAAGGGTGAGGGTGGGATCCCCAGAAGGGCTTCTTAGATCTTTTTTTTTTTTTAAGATTTTATTTATTTATTTGACAGAGACAGAGATAGCGAGAGCAGGAACACAAGCAGCGGGAGTGGGAGAGGGAGAAGCAGGCTTCCCCCCGAGGAGGGAGCCCGATGTGGGACCCGATCCCAGGACCCTGGGATCATGACCTGAGCCGAAGGCAGACGCCCAACGACTGAGCCACCCAGGCGCCCGGGCTTCTTAGATCTTAAGAACAAATACAAGGAGGACAGAGTCTCCTTCTGCCTCTAGTGTGGGGTGTGATGAGGATGTCACGGCTGGGACTGCTGCAGCCAGTGTGGTGTCATCCTGAGCTGAGTCACCCAACGTCTGAGAATGGCAGAGTGGATACACGGCCTCTGGATGACATCGTTCAACCATGGAATTACCCAACCCGGAAACGCTCCACCTCTGGACTTCTTGTTTTGTGAGAGGATATATGTAGGGATCACTTCAGACATATGGGGGTCATCCCTTATTTGCAGGTGACAGCATACTAACAGATAGGAAAAGGGAAGAATCTAGACAATGCCTCAACCACTGGTAATAGCTATGTCTTTCCTTTGCTCAGGATGTTAGACAGCATGTGAAACTCTTTCACCTCACAAATCCTCCTGACAGTCCAGGGAGCTGTTGAGGCAGATGGTCTTGTCTGCTTTGACCTGCATAGCATCCCTCTCCCCAGTTCTTCCTTTGCATTTCCAGCAACTAGTAGAGTACTTGGAATTAAAAAAAAAAAAAAAAAAGACTGCTATCACTTCTTGAGCTTTTTCTAGGTGTCAAAAACTGTTAAATGTTTTATATACAAAATCTCATTTACTCCTCATTTTTATCTCCTCATTTACAGAGCTGACAACAGCGCTGTGAGTGGGTATTATCATCACCATTTAACAGATGAGGAAACTGAAACTCAGAGGGGTTAAATTATAAAATCAAGGTCTCAAAGTTAGTGACGTGAACCCAGGTATGTCTCTCTGGAAAGGTTATATTCTTTACCACCATAATATAATAGCACAGAGCAAGGCCCTGTGTTTATTGAACAAATGAGCCAATCGATAGAATGAAATAAACAGGTGCTCAAAGAGATTAAGTACCTTGCAGAGAGGCACCCAGCTAAAGACATGTCCATGACCTAACACAAGGCTTCTAACCCCAAAGCCATTGTCCTTCCTACCACATTTTGTGACTATCATTTCTCCCCCAGCTTTGTTGAGGTATAAGTGACAAACCATGGCTATCATTTATTTGGCACTTTAAGTTAGAGACCGCTTTGAATGGTTCCTGGCAATTTCTTTGTGTATGAGTCTTTTCTTCGCAACCAGATTATCAATTCCTTGGGATGGCACAGCTTTTCTGTAGCTCTCATAGCGATCAGAATAATGTATTTTTTTCCTAGCTAAGAGCTTGATTTTAGAATACAGTATCCATCATGGTTAGGATGACAATGACTCCTGGTTTGCCTGCAATCGTCTTGATTTACACCTGTTGCACCAGCTTTACTATTAATAGAGTAATAGCAATACTCTGAAAAGTAATCCTGTTTGGACAATAAACTGTATGGTCACCTTAATCATGGTAAACAAGAGCTTAGTTTGGCCTGTTCAGCTATGCTCCATCAACCATGCCCAGCACAGCTGTTTTTGGATAAAGATTGATCCAGTCGTCAAGGTTCATATTCAACACCGGAACACAGAGAGCTTTCATGCATAGAGCCTACCATACCTCCCCACCTCTTCTGTCCCCCATTTATCCCATATTCTCCTGTCTCTCAAAATCTCTTCTCCTTTGTATCACGGGTTTCCCTCCCAGCAGCCTCTTTCCAGCCTGCATCTCACATCCTAAGGTGCGCCAGCAGAATGGGGTAATAGGTTTGAAAAGTCAGGGAAATGCATTCTAACAATCCTGTTACTGTGCAGCAGCTGTTCATGGCTGAAATCTTTGTATCTAACGATCGACACCGCTTTGTAAACAATAAGATAGGAAAAAGCAAACCTTTTGTGGCTAACCATCCACCTTTTGGCCTCTATGTTGTATGTGAATACGTATATGCCCTGGGAATGTGGGCTCACATGGTCAACTAGAATGAATATATATATATATATATTTTTTTTTTTTTTTTACCAGCGAAAATGTATCATGGTGGCAACAAGAGATTCCCAACAAGTTAATGCCATTATGAGCTCAGCTTAAACTACTTTGAGCTCTGGAATTAATTATGACTAATGAGGTGAGAATAAGGAGCAAAATAATTTTTTTTCTTTTAAGATTTATTTATTTATTTGAGAGAGAGAGAGAGCATGATCTGAAGCGGACTCTGTGCTGAGTGCAGAGCCCAATGCCAGGCCCAATCCCAGGACCCTGAGATCACAACCTGAGCCAAAACCAAGAGTCGGATGCCCAACCGACCACACCACTCAGGCACCCCAAGGAGCAAAATAATTCTTAGACTATGCATATTGAGGTATCTTATCAGAGGGGACCTACCAGAGATTAAATTTTTGTTCCCCCTCTTTTTTATTAAGACAAATGGCAAAAATCAGATCTCAGTGGCCTCATTTAATAAATGTAGACCTAGAGGCCTTGCTCTCTATGGAGAGGAGTGTTTCAAGAGCCTTCATTCTGACAATTTAATAAAAAAGCTGGTTCATTGTGTTAAAAACCTTGGGAAAGAGATTCCATGAGGCGGCAGATGCTTTAAGAGGCCTTCACTCGGCACACGTGGGGCTCACCGGCATCCTAAAAGTAGCTGTACAGGGGAACTTTCTTGGTTGGGACATCCTCTTGCCTGACTTGTCAGCAGGACCAGCTAGGAGTCCCTGAAGCAGTGAACAAGCAGTGACTGTCAGACTGCACAGGGTCAGTGTCCAACATCACACAATGCGACAGTGAGAAGCAAGTATGGGGTAGAGACCTTAGCAACTTATGGTAGGCATGTAGAAGTCAGGGTCATTTCTGAATTGAATAAGGCCCGGAGACTGCTGAACAATTAAAGGAAGGATCAGATTAAGAGAGATGTATTAGCTTCCCTGCTTGTAGGATATATGGGAATTCTGAAAATTTAACTAAAAAATAAGAGAGATGTCACTTCACTTGTACCCCATTGTACCCCATGTTGTAGAATAGTTCCCCCAGTTGTAAATGCATCTGACAAGAGAATCTGGCTGGATGAGATTGTTCTGGTAAGATCTGGCTCAAACATACACTATACATAGTGTGTTTTGTTTTATGGTTATTAAATTAATCTTACTAGAATCTCTGCTATGCAATGTGTACGTTGTTGATTCTTATTCACCCTGACAATAAATTACGCCATGGTACCCATGATAACTTCTGGAGGGATTAATGCAGTCAAAGGCAATAGTGGCCCCTTCTCACTTGCCTATGTCTCTGTCTTCTCTTTAAGATTTTATTATTCCTTTATCAACAACATCTTTCCCATAAGCAAAACAATCTCACGCTGTAATCCTTTTTCCTTTCCTTGCTTCTTCCTGGGCTCCATGTCAATATTTACACATCACCTCTCACTCCTACTGTTTGCCTATGATGGCCTTCAGATCCTGTTCGCAACCTCTCATCAAATAACCTCAGATTTTCCATTATTTAATATCATCTCGTATAACATTCCCACTTTGACAGGACAACAACTTGCCAAAGTCCAGTGCTAGCCTCTTTTAAAAAGAAAATTAGTTGAACACTCAACCATGGTGAGCTGTGAGAATATTATCCAATGCTGTTTGCTAATTTCTCACTGTTCCCTCAATTTTCATGGTCTCTGTGGAAGCCAATAAAGAACATGGCCCGAGCTCAGAAAGCTGCTGGACCAACTGCTCAGAGGGGCTTGCCATCACTAACTCCTATGATTCCTCTTCCCAAAGAGTAAGAAAAAAGGGGGAGAAGAAAGGTGAGAAGGAAATTTGGCTGTCTTTCTTCCTTTCCTTAGTCTGATGAAGTATCTTGAATTCCAACAGTCCAAAAAATCTCATTTTCTCATGACATTATTTTTCATTTGTCCTCCATCACCCCCATTTCCAGATAGTCACTGGTTTTTTTCCATTCTATTAACCACATACATCTCCTATCAATCTCAGAAAAGTTTATTTTATTGTTTCCCCTTTCTCTATCCCTTGCCCACACTGCCTTTATTTGTTTCTAGAAAAATGCCCAGATACAATCAGCCTTCAACAGATACTGATAGAGTGAATGTGAACATAATTTCTTGCTTGCACTAGTGTATTCATTTCCTAACTAGTCTCCCCTCAAGATTATTCCTCACACAGCTATCAGAGAGGATATTTTTTAAAAACTCACATCTCTCTATGCCACTTTGTTGCTTGCAAACACCAATAACGGACCATTGTCTTCAATGTCAAGTCTAACCTCTCAGTCTGACGTTACAAATTGCCTCAAAATCTGGCCCAAACCTGTCTTTTCTAAAGCTTTTGACCCTCTCTTGATTCACTCCTGCTGTAGCCACAGAGAGGGGCAGGCTCTTCTTAAATGGCCATGAGCTCTTGCCCTCACTACCCTTCCTCATATGGCCCCGGCTTCTACCAAATAAAGCCTGAATCAATGCTCAGTCTCTAGTTACAAATGATCATTCATTGAGCATGTTCTGGGTGTCAAATGCTATCTTGAGTATATTAGATACCATTCCAGTATTTCTTCTATTCTATTCTATTATTATCCAATAATAACAATGAAAGTTAGGCATTAATTCATTCCCTAACTTGTGCATCCACTTGATAATGCCGAATCCAGGATCTAACCCCATATATCTGCCATCAAAGACTAGCTACTCTTACCCACCAAGTACACCATCTCCCACTCCACCCCACCCCCCTGCCATTTGTCTCTAGCTAGTGCTCACCGTATTATGCGAGAGTTGCTGTTGATAGATGAAAGTTCCCTGGAGGGATTGTGAACACCTCAATAGCAAGGCTGGTAGTTATACATCTGCACACCTCTAATGCTCAGCATAACACTGACACATAGGTTGTGCAAAACCCTTTTTTTTTTTTTTTTTTGGTAATTTAATTTGAATCTATGCATCCAATAACAGGAAGAAGCTCGATCCCGGTTGGATCAGATAGTTGAGCCACATGTAGATCTCAGAACTCTTTTACCTAGAAAGAGCAAATCCAGTACTCGATTGGATAAGGAAGCTGAATCTCTACTTCCATCTCCAACCTACTCCATAAATTATTATTTTGAATTCATCTATAGGAACCTGGCAGTGTAATATTCATGGCAGCTGTCTGTAATTCAACCAGCCAAGCATACAAGCAGAAACCCCACATTTTCAATAACAGCATTGCTTAAACTGAAATGCCTTTTGGAAGACAAAGAAACATTCATAAAATGCAACAGTAGTGAATATTGATAATGAGAAAGTTTGACAACAAAGTGTCTTGCTGATTTATGCAGTCCTTCCATGCCAATGGCTAGAAGAAATTCTTATAAAGATTCTGTCTTCTCAGCCTTGGCAACATGCCAGAAAGGTTGTCGGTGTCTTTAAAGAGGAGGAAACTGAGAGGGAGGGGAGGTGGGAGGAGAGGGAAGGAGAAAGAAGGGAGGGGGGAGGTGGGAGAGAGAGAGAGACTGACTTGCCTTTAATCCCCTGGTACATAGGGGAAATTGTAAGCAGTAAAATGAAGAAAACAAGACTTTTTTTTTTTTTTTTCCCCTGGAAGGCGCTCTCATCTGAATTCCAGATTGGTCTTGAGAATATCGCAGGGACCTGCATACTCTCAGGGCTGGGAGAGCAGTGTTTTCTTTTCCACTCTTACTTCAATTCAGTCATACAACAAAGAGTTCTGAAGAACAAGCTAGACATACATCCCCAAAGAAGACCAGAAAAAGTCACCAAAGTTTCAGGTTACCAGACTGAATTTCCAAGGGCAGCAATCTCTATTAATAATTTCCTACCCCTGTGTGAAAAAAAATGTGAAAATACATAGCTACCCCCAAAGCTTGACTTGGGTAGCAATATCTGATGCTGAGAATGTTGGATAAAAATGTATTATCAACAGCTCACTTCAGAGGAGAGGATGGCCTGGTCCCTGATGAAACACTGCCCCAAACTTACTCCACCTTAATAATTCAGTAAAGGGCATTCACTCCTGCATTCTGTCACTGGCCACACCAGACCCCAAGAGGTTAGTCAAGACAGTGGGCAGTAAACAAGCTGACCCAAGGTTATGGCTCCAGTCCCATTAGTCTGGTTCTGACATGACTTTCTAAGAGCTACCCACTGATAATACAAGATTAGGCCTGGTTAGAGAACATCTCATCCCATTTCTCCTGGTGGAACACCTCAGATACTGACAATTTGTCATGCCAAGAACACATAGCCTTTTTTCCACTCCTCCCACACTGCTTGGCTGGCCAGGCTAGCAACAGACTTTATTTTTACAGTGCTTATCCCTGCAGCTTTACCTCCAGGCCAGTGGGCCCTGAAGCAGCTAGAAACAAGAGCCAGCTGGGGGCCCAGCTGAGCAGCCAGCCACTTGGAGCCTTCCACACTAGGAGAAGAAAAGGATTGGCCAAAGGCCATACCGCGAAATGTTCTGGGAAGGACAGATGACAACATGAGGGGGAAGGGAGTCTGTTCATCCTAAAGCAAATGCAAACCGACACGTGGATTAGGGGTAGCTGAGGTTCTGGGAGAGCATCTGACTGTCTTCGTCAGATGCAGCAAACTCCTTGCTAATTCAGATAAATGAAGAAAGGCCGGTGTGCATTAGTGAAATTCCAAAACCGTAGAGCATCGGCTGTTTCTTTGAAGTCCATAAAGCAACTCAACTTCATTTTAACCATAAGTTCCAAAGTGAGGTGTGGCCGTGCCCTCTGCTACTGAATCTGACTCTCACTGGGCAGAAGCGGCAGGCATTTAAATTCAACAGCTCATGAAGTTAAGCCCAGCAAAGGTCTGCTCTCATGAAGACGGTACAGATCATCCCTTATACTCTTGTTTACCATATTTATTTACCAGGCTGGCCTTTCTTCAGAGGCATCATGGAGATAAACCCAGGGCCAGCTCAGTTCAAATGGTCATAAATTGCCAGTTAGCAGTGTGCAAGTGGATGAGGTTTTTCCTTTATGGCTCGAAGCCTTGTGCTCCATCCCTTCCTCATGGGAGCTGTGAAAAGTTTGAACAGATGTTCAGATTCAGGGGGAGGGACGCTTTACTGCTGCTCTATTTACTTCCTCCAGCAGGATCCGTTTTCATTTCCTTGTGGACTAGAGAGAACAATTCTACCAGCCTGACAGCTACCTGGGGGAGGGGAAGTCTGGGATCCCGGTTCCCATGAAACATGACGAATTAAGAAAGGAATGCAAGTATGCCACGAAACCACACTTACCTCTGGCTTCTAGTTCCCAAAATTAGGTCAGCAAGTTTGCTGGAGGAATATCTCAGTCTCTGGGTGCATTAGTGAAGCAGACGATCAGCAGGAACACGAGCTCATTTAGTGCACCTTGCATCTGTATTACCACAGGCGGCCTCTCCAGCTTAGCAGGAAGGGGTGTGTGAGTGTGCAGAGAACCTATCTCTGACAGTGTTGCCCTTTGACATTTATTTTCCTTCAGTATTTACCCTGGGATTGAATGGTGTTTGTTTTGGGCATTATAATAAGAACTCTCCATAAAATCTCTTGGATGAAAGTGCATTAACCAAACCACCCAATCAACAAATATTTATTGAACATGCACAAGATGCAAGGTGCTGAGAAAGGAAGGGGCAGCTCTGCCCTTCAAGACCTAATTTAGTCGGAGGTAGCAAAAATATTTATAGACATGGCCATGTGGAGACTTTCATTTGTCTCCCAATCTCTCCTTCCTCTTAGTAATAGAATTTCCCAAGCTGGGCATGTGGCTAGAGATGATGTTTCTTGGCTTGTCGTCAGTTGGTCATGAGATTAAGTTCTGTCCAATGGATATGGGATGTGAGTAGATGTGCGATGTGCAACTTCCAGGTTATGTCTTTAAAAGGAAGCCACTTGCTTACTTTTCCTACCCACTGCCCCCCTTCTCAGGGCCTAGTGTGTGTGGGAGTGTGAGCTAAATTCTACCATCATGAGAATACAGTATGGTGGGGAAACAACATGGAAGGAGTTGGGCACTTTATGACCCTGGGAGATCATCTCCTCTCCCTTGACTATTTATCAACTGGAGACAGAGAGAGAGAGAGAGAGAGAGGGAATCCTTCTGCTTTCTTTAAGCCACTGTTATTTGATCTCTGTTAAAGCAACTGAATCAATATCCCAACTAACGTATATATATTTTCCCTATTAGATGAGGAATTTTTGGAAGCTTCTTTATTTCCCCAGCCCCATCACAGAGCCCACACAGAAAAGTGCTCATCTCATATTTGTGCATGATGATACAGAAATACAGTTAATAAAAATCCCATTGTGTTCTTGTGAAATACTTTAATACCATCATATGTATTATAAGAAAATAAAACGATTACCTTATAAGGACAACTCTAGAGTGATGTCTGGCTTGGCTTTTAAGAGCACAACAAAAAAAGAAGACATGTGGAACATAACATTAATCTGTTAGTGTATGAAAGGTGAAAGCTATTTCACGAGAGGATTTTATCAGATGACCAAAAGGCATAGAGAAAAGAATAAGAGAATAGACCTTTTCCTCTGGTCAAGCATAGTCACATAACTTAGCACTGGTTTACAGACCCTGCTATCTGGATAAGGTCTACGTTTAATAAAAAATGGAAATGAGGGGCGCCTGAGTGGCTCAGTCCTTAAGTGATTGCCTTCGACTCAGGTCATGATCCCAGGGTCCTGGGATCGAGCCCCGCATCGGGCTCCCTGCTCGGCGGGAAGCCTGCTTCTCCCTCTCCCGCCCCCCCTGCTTGTGTTCCCTCTCTCGCTGTGTCTCTCTCTGTCAAATAAATAAATAAAAATTTTTAAAAAATGGAAATGAGATGACCAACAACAGTGCTGCAGAAAGGTACCTGACATCGACTGGTGCTTCTTACCTGTGACTTTGTTAATTACCACTTTAGAATCGCTTTCCTCCCTATGAACTGTGTCACCGTGGCACATTCTTACTTCCTTTGAGCCTAGTCTCCTCATCTCTACAATGGCAATGCACTCAACCAGCATTCACTGTGTGTATATCAGGCACCGTTCTAGGCCGTCCGCCTGAGGCCGAAGGAGAAACAACCACCAGCATGAATAAGGAAATTATCTGGTCTGTAAATGGTGAGAAGTACTTACAGGATAAAATGAGAGCAAAGGAGAGCAAGAAAACTGGCGGCAGCAATTTCAAGGATGGTGTTCACAAGAGTGCGCCATGAGCAAAGAGGTGGCTCAGATTAGGGTAGAGGCAATGCAAGTGGCAAGCTGTGGCGGAATTCTGGATCTGGTTTGAAGGTAAACAGAATTTTGCGACAGGCTGGATGTGAGATGTGAGAGGAGGTGAGGAATCCAGGGTGACTCAGGTTTCTGGCTCAAGATAAATTGGAAGGATGCAGTGGTCAACCAATACAAGGAAAGGTGTAGGTAAAGTAATCTTGTCCAGAAGATCAGGAGTGGCCACAAGGTGCCCAGGTATTTGGTGTAACACTATTCCAGGTGTTTTTGTGAGGGTGCTTTTGGATGAAATTAACATTTGAATTCAGTCGATATGGGGTGGGCCTCATCCAATCAAGTGAAGGCCTGAATAGAACAAAAAGACTGACTCTTTTCCCAAGTAAGAGAGAATTCTTCCTGCACGACTGCCTTTGAAATGGGACACGGGCTTTTTCCTGGCTTTAGACTCAAACTGAAATATCAGCTCTTCCTGGGTCTTGAGCCTGCTGGTTTTCAGACCACAACTAAACCATTGGCTCTCCTGGTTCTCAGCCTTTGGCCTCAGACTGGAACTAAACCATCATTCTCCTCTCCAGCTTGCCAACTCACCCTATACATCTTGGGACTTGCCTGAATCCATAATCCTTATAATAGATAAACATCCATCCATCCATCTATCCTTCCATCCATCCACCCTATTGGCTCCGTTTCTCCGGAGAACCTGATTAACATGTGGTGCTAAATATCAAGGGGAAACTTCAGGAGGCAGTTGGATATGAGTCTGGAGTTTGGAACCGAGCTCAGGGCTGGTACTATATATTTGGGAATCACTGGCAAAGATAGTATTTAAAGCCAGGAAGACTGGGTGAGATCACTGAGGGAATAAATATTGATAGAAAAGAGGAACGGTTCCTGAGTTCTGGGTCTCTGCAATGTCTAAATATCAGGGACCTCAGCCACAGAGATTGAGAAGGAGCAGCCATGGAGACGGGAGGAAACCAAGGAAGCGTGTTGTCCTGAAGCCAAGAAGAAAATCACATCAAGGAGGAAGGAGTGCTCTCTTCTAACAAATGCTGCCGACTGGTCACTGCCATTGGTAAATGCCATTGCATTTAGCAATTCAGTGGCCATCAGTGACCTTGACAAGAAAAATAGCACTGGAGAGGTGGGGCCAAAGCCTGGTGGAGTGGGTTTAGGAGTAAATATGAGAAGGGAAGTTGGAGACAGTGAGTATGAGCCCTCTTTGAAAGAGCTTTTTTCAAAGGGGATGAAAAAAAAAACAACAGGACCGTCACTGGCAGAGGAAAGGGGACCAAAAGAAGGATTTTTTTTTTTTTTTAATACGAGAGCGCTAACGGCATGTTAGCAATACCGTTAGCTGTCCTCTATGGAGCACTTAACCGTGGTGCTAGGTACTCGACCTGTGACAACCTATTGAATCCTCCTAACGGCTTTGCAGTGCAGACATTAATACCTCTGTCTTCCATGCAAGGAAACAGATGTTAAGAGAAAGTGAGAAACTTTCTAAAACCACATTTAGTCAGTGGCTGTGCCAGGATTTAATTCCAGGTTGTCCTAACTCAAAAACAGGGATTCTTTACCACGACAGTCTATTTATCACCTCCTGTAACAGCCTGCTTCTCATCGAGCCTGCCTCCCTCAGGGAGATTGAGCCTGCAAGGGCCCCAGGCAAATGGTAACTATCAGGATTTTCAGGGGATGTGGAAAGCTCCTAACTGTGCTGAGCAGTGTGCAAAGAGATTTTTGTCCTTCTCCAGTCCCAACCTTTAGGAAGGCAGCGGATAATACAACATCCTTACGTGGACTTGTATACACAGCACCGCAGGAAAATGGCCCTTACATCACATCCAGGGAGAGCGACAAGTAGTAGTGTGCAAATTCTATTTTCAGATCAGGTGCCCTTCCTTGCCTTGCACGCGGGTATGGATCCAGGGAGCTTCATAAACATTTGCTGCTCCTGCAGGTGCTACGTGAAACAGAAGAGGCCGCTGTTCTGGAGCTGGGGCGCTGTGGCAAGAGGCTCACTGCTAGCCTGACAGTGAGAACTCCCGGGGTCTCTGGCTATTGTCAAACCCCAACATGTACAAAAATCCAATATACCAAGATTAAATCAGGCTGCAATATGACAGATTCCTTTTATTTATTTATTTATTTTTAAAGATTTTATTTATTTATTTGAGAGAGAGAATGAGAGACAGCACGAGAGGGAAGAGGGTCAGAGGGAGAAGCAGACCCCCCGCTGAGCAGGGAGCCCGATGTGGGACTCGATCCCGGGACTCCAGGATCATGACCTGAGCCGAAGGCAGTCGCTTAACCAACTGAGCCACCCAGGCGCCCGACAGATTCCTTTTAAAAACTGCATCATTAATTTTTTTTTTTTCTTAGTGAAAAGTAAGCTGCTCCTGGAATCTTTGCTCATGCTCGGAATAAGATTTGATTCCAGAGCCATATGGAAATTCCCTGAAGAGAAAGGGGGTGTATGTGTAGGGGAGGGGTAAGAATGAGGAGAGAGTGTCTTCCGAACCCGGTGCTACCCTGTAAGATGATGAGCCTGACACCTCAATTCAAGGGACAGCAAGAGTGAGCAGGTGAAGAGCTTAAGGAAACTCCCTGGGTTAAGACAGGATGCCCTGGGAACAGCCATTTCAATTAGTGCCAGACTGGCTTGAACTGAGGATTAAGAGGTCACTTCCAACTGTAGCTCCTCTCCTCGGCGATGTAGCACGACCCTCGCTCCCGTGCACTTCTTACAGAGCATACGTTCCTAGGCGTGACTGGTGCTTTATTTCTCGCATACAGAGCTCCACTGAAAGCCTTATGCACCCTTCCCGTTCCCAGGGGAGAACACTGATAATGCTTTCAGAAATGCCTTTCACGCCTTCCCACACACACCTACTTATTTTCAGTTGCTAACTTTTATGGAGAGTGGGCTTGTTTTGTCTTTTACAAAATAGCCCATAGGTAGTGCCTTTACTACACATCACAGAGGCGTTCTTTACGGCTTTTACAGAGGTCTCTCCATCATCTCTGCATTACGACACAAACATTAGAAGCCTGGTCAGCAGGAGAAAAATAAGCAGTAAATTCCATTTTAATTTGGAACAATTGAACTTCGTTCATAATCTTAGAATTTTTTTTCTTGGTTGTAGAAATGATGCATGCTCTTCACTGGAAACAAATTCAACTAACACAGAAAAGTATAAAGGAGAATGTGAAAAATTTCTAACAATCCCATCCCTCGAAGAGCATGATTAATAATTTATGAATAGCCTTCCAGATTATTCTCTATATGTCATACATATATGTTAGAGATCCCTGATCTTAACTTCTTAGAGTTGTGTGAGAAAGTCTGTGTGCATGTATGTGGACGCATTTTTAAGGATAAGGGACTATAACTTCCATCAGTTTTCAAAAAAGCTCAACATAAATATAAATATGTATCTACCTAAAAATATACATATATGCAAAATGTATATGTAAAATACATATATGAATATATAACATATAAAGTATAACATATATAACTATATATATATACGCATATATACATTCCTATTTAGTTTGCAAAAATCTAATCATAACCTACATATAACCCTGCAATTCATTGTTTTCCCCTTACGGATATTTTTCCATTTTAGAAGTAGTTGTCATTCCTGCTATTATTTTATTATCACTTGGTTTTTCTCCCTTTAAGTGCCCAAATCTGGGGTTTGGGGACAGAAAAATTTGGATTGGATGCCTGGCTCCACCATTTACAAGTTCCATTAAGTTTGGCAAGTTACTCAGGGTTTAGAAGTCTCGGTTTTGTCATCTGTGAAATCAATTAGAATTATAATAGCATTAATGCAAGGAATAAATAATGAAATATATTTTAGGCAGCTACCACTTGCAATGTCTGGCACAGAGTACATATTCAATAAACATTAGCACTTTCAGGAGGTAGAATGCACTCGGTCACATTCATATATCTAACAACATCTGGAGAAGGTTTTTAAAATCAGGATTTAGGATGACAATAAAGTGGATTATTGAGACTAAAGCTGAAGGCACATTCTGGAATCAGATGGTATTATCCATTCTGTAGGAGTAAGTCAGCCAGCAAATGATGATTTGTACAGCTGTAAATCTGACAGAGGATCAGGTGTCGGCCACAGTCAGCCTACCCAGCATGGCTAAAGGAACTGCCCGTGGACTGAGCTAATTGGGACCCTCTGGGATCCTCCTCTTCTGTGATGTTGAGAAGGTCATGATCCATACCATGTCTCCTCATTCCAGTGGGTTTGCCTTCCCATTTCTGGGTCTTGTTACAAAGCTCTCAGACTCCGTCTGCAAATGCTGCACGTTCAATGACAGTGCAGAATTCCTCTAGCCTCTGTGTGATGCTGGTGGCCTGCCTCACGTATTAACACGCATGGCTTTGGCCTCCCAGTGCTCTCTGTCCTGCTCGTGTCCACTCTTGACCTCTGGTGTGCCTGGCAGCTCGGCACCAGGGCAGGCCACCATGACCCCCACTCACGGGGAACAACTATATGCCAGGCATGTGCTAAATACTATGCGCCTTAGATCAAGAGTCGCCGGCTCTACCGACTGAGCCGGCCAGGCGCCCCCGAGAGCCCTGGTGCTTATGAATGCTGCCCCCACAGCTTTTGATGCTGTGTAATGAGTTACATGTTACGCCGGCAAGACGGGTGGAAAAGGAGAAAACACCAATTTGGTACCCACTGGAAGCTTCCCTTAGAGCAGATTCCACAGCAGGCTTTCTTCTCATAGGAGGTCTCTCTCCAGCATGTTACATTCAAATTCATGGTCCACCACTGCTCTCCAGAGCTTCAATGAACTCCTTCAGCTTTGTGGGAAGACCAATGAGAAAACTGAGTGGAAAGGGTATGTTACTTTGTGTGTGGTCAGCAGAATAATGAGCCCCAAAGATGTCCACGTCCTAATCTCTGAAACCTGGGAATATGTTGCCTTACATACATGGCAAAACAGGTTTTGCACATATGATTAAGTCAAGAATCTGAGATGGGAAGGTCATCTTGGATTACCCAGGTGGGCCCAATGTGGTCTCAAGGATGCTCATAAGAGGGAGGCAGGAGTGTTAGAGTCAGAGAGAAGACAAGACAGAAGAAGCAGGGGTCAGAGCGACACAGACAACCCATAGAAGCTAGAAGAGTCAAAGAAAGACCCTCCTCTACTGTCTCCAGAAGGGAGCTCTGTTCTGTGGACCCATTTTAGGCTTCTGACCTCCAGAACTGTAAGATAATAAATTTATTGTTTCAGGCCACTACATTTGTGTGGATTTGTTACGGCAGTCATAAGAAACTAATACAATGCCCATATCCCAAGTATCTTATAACAATATTGTCCAGCATTAAACTAGAAGTCCTATACCAAATTTATTTGAATCCATAAGATTAATGCTTTCTGGTGCTTCAAGGAGCCCATCAGTGATGTCCTAACTGATCTGGTTCTCCCTCTTCATAAAGAAAATGAATTATAATATACTACCTGTGAGCTTTTAATTGAACATTGACTGTAAACTCTACATTTTTCCAAAACCTAGGAGTAGACGGCCTAGGCATGCTATCCTCTGAGACACACTCACTCACTGACCCACAGCTTTACAGATCTAAAACAGGCAGGCATGTTTGGAAGTGAAATGCAAGTCCCCCCCCCCCTTTTTTTTTTCTGAGACACTTGTGAACATTTTCAACACCCACCTACAATAGCAACTTTCATCAGATCAATTGTACGAAGGTTAAAAGGTCTTCCTAATTTTGAGTCAAATAAATGACTTGAAGAAGAGAGTGTCCCTGTTTGTTTACAAATATAAATTTAGAAGCACTGTGAAATCTCAAACAAAATTAGCCACCAGGGAGAAAAGAAATCAAATAACCTAATTAACCAGGGCTGAGCCACTTACATTCACAGGACTCTGCATAATGCTGGCCAGCCGGACTGAACAGAGAATAGACAAACACTGATGGAAGAACCAGCAGCCCAGGAATAGAATTCAAACAGCAGAGTGAAGATCATTAGCAGACTGATGAGGCTTTTGTTGTCCCGGTCACTGAGCATGAAAAAGAGTCCTATAGCTCTGGAAGGTTCCTAACCATCACCATTGCTATTTGATTAAGCCAGGAAACGTCAGATTTCAGAAATGCATCCTTTGTGGCCATACATTTCAGAGAGCAGGCTTTGGTTTTTGGAAAACCTGCTGTGTATCCCTGTGCTCTCCAAGTGGACACCACAGTAACTGATGTTTCTGTGTAGATACCAGACTGCTTTGAAATAGCCAAAGGAACATAAGTTGGTTCTCTTGTATAATTCATTTCTCCAGTCAAGAGCTCCAAATAGCTATGTGCCTGGTACACTAGACTAAGTCTCTTAAAGAAATCTCATCTAAACCTGGCATTATACTGGTTAGCTGAAATTACTGTGATTATTTTCTTTTTCTGGATTTTCCCCAATACCAATGGTCTCCTTATCAACCGGCTCCTTCTTACTCTGTGATAGTAAAAATTTACACTGAACAAATGATTCAAAATACCGAATCACTACACAAACACCTTGTTGCTTTCCTGCAAAGAAGTAGGATGGCAAATAGTTGCTATTTCTTTACCGGGAAAAAATAACGTTAGAGTGAGTGGCTTGCCTCTGTGTGCTAGCTGTCATCTGGGACAACAGAGACTCTTGACCCACTTGGCAAACAGCATGAACTTCCAAGTCTCTTTTGCTCCCCCAGAGCACAGGGCAGAGACAGACATAGCCCAGATTTCCCAAAAGTCATGATTTCAAATAATTTTATTTTCAACGCAGTGACTTGTTTAATCTACAACTAAATGTGGTTTAATCCTTATACTGGTTGAAGACTGTTAATATAAATGTTTAAAAAACAGATAAAATCTTTAGACTGTGTTACAATTCAGGGTTAAGATAATATGGTCGCTGTATTTTTATACATTATCATGTGCATTAATAAGGTTTAAATTTAACTCCCCAAGTCAGCGTACCTTACAATGCACAAGAGTTCAAACGAATGAGCTTCCTTTCCTTGTCATTGCAGCCTGTGGACCTGATAGAAGTCCCAATTCCTCCCTATCAAGTTGCCTGCCCTCCTTCTGCCCACCCTCTCCAAAAAACAAAACTAAAAAGTGACTGCCATCCAGTAAGTGCAGATGGGTGAACCCACAAGCAGTAAGGAGCCGCGGTTGGACTGTGTCTGACACGACCCTCTGCAGAGTTCTAGCAGCAAACCACTTTAGCATCATAATACCTCCAGATGAGCAAGTCAAGGTGGGTCAGAGTGGGAGAAAACTCACAAAAATGCATCATTCCTGGGACGCAGCAGCCCGAAGCATAGAAGAAAAGCTTTACTTATTTGGGAAACTGCTGAAAAGAAACACTACTCATTATAAAATAGTCAAAGAAAATAGCCCATTCTTGTTCCATCTCTCTTCTCCATTTAAACCTGCAAAGCCTATGGTTATTTTTTTTTCTGTGTCAAATGCAACTTTCTTCCTTTCTTTTTTTTAATTTAAATTCAATTAGCCAACATATAGTGCGTCATTAGTTTTTGAAGCCTATGATTATAAAACATATTTGGTGGTCGCCTTTACTGCCTATGCCTGGATTTTCAGAAAGGATCAGACTAGATACTAAAGGACCCAACAGAACATTAACAGATGGGTCTAATTCATAAGGGAATCATTAAGATTATATTTTATATTTGTGGAGAGTTTAATTTTTGCAAACTACTTCCATGACTGTTTTGAAGTGGGATGCCAAGATTATTAAGAAGTCATTTTGGGGGCACCTGGGTGGCTCAGTCGTTAAGCATCTGCCTTAGGCTCAGGTCATGATCCCAGGGTCCTGGGATCGAGCTCCGCATCGGGCTCCCTGCTCCGCAGGAAGCCTGCTTCTCCCTCTCCCACTCCCCCTGCTTGTGTTCTCTTTCTCGCTGTCTCACTCTCTGTCAAATAAATGAATAAAATCTTTAAAAAAAAAAAAAAAAAGAAGTCACTTTGGATATGTGGAAAAGAGTGGCACCAAGTTAAGACCATAACTCACATTTCTTGATTCTTGGTCCTATTAACAAAATAATCTCAGAAAACACTGCCCCCCGCCCCAGCAAGAGTAGGTGAGTTGAATATTTAACCCTGAACACCCAAGGCACTTTCTATGGCAGTAATCGGAGTTATAAATAGTAACTAGATTATTTTCATTCATTCATTTAATGAATATTCTACAAATAGGCACTATCTGAGTCCCAACTATGTGCTAGAGAGAAGATCAAGATGGGCACGGGCCTGCCATCCTACAGTTAATAGCCTCATCTTATTCCTTCTGTGAATGGTAGGGACCTGGAATGAGGCCATAGAGGGTTTTACACACCCCTGAGAAGTGAAGAAAGGGTTTTAAGGCAAAAGCCTCAGGAGTTAAGATGGCAAAAGAGCCGTAGGAGTTAGGTCCCAAGAAGAAAGGGTTCCATGGCCAAATTAGTTTGGGACACACCTTACCATATATTCCCCTTAGACATTTACAAGCAAATTAAAAGCACTGCAAAGTTTTCTAATTAAGAAGCATGCTAAATTTTCTTTACCCAGCAAATATGTTTACTGTGGAACATCCCATAGAACCTGCCTTCTGTGGGTCCCACTGTGGGAAATGTTGATAGGTCCACAGTCTTTGAGCAGAGTTAGAGGGCTCTGATTTACAAGCCACATTTTTTTTTGCAGCATACACACTTGTCAGAAGGGCCTGCTGAGATACTCACTTCCAGAACCTCCTTGGCTTTAAGCAACTTTCAAAGGAGGCAGAGAACAAAGAAACCGTGCTGGTTCCCAACAGGGGCTCTGGAAGGGTATTCCTACAACCACCTTCTTTAGCCTCAGGCACTTTCCCTGGTTTCTGGATCATGGATTTTCTTGGCGCTTGGCTCCATAACCTCTGACTTTGGTAGCTGCCCATTCTCTTTGACCTGAGTCTTGTCCTAACCCCATTTGCCTTCCTGGTAATTGTTCTTATTCTTTGGTCCAAGGACATAGCCTGACCCTGAACCCCATAGTTTCACCCTGCTTACTCTGAGGCCAAGGGGCTCTCTTGTAAGGTTTTATACATGAAATCTCTTGCTTCTGAGTCAACATACGGGTCACTACCTTAAGTCTAACCTTGTGTTGCCTTGTGAGAATTAGTTACCTTGAAGGCAAAGGTAATGGTCTACCCCATTTTAATCAAGAAAATTTCACAGAGATCTAGTTACCTTGGAAAGATTGAGGAGTGGGGCACTGAGGTATCATATCATATATTATCTCATTTCATTGTCCCAACAAATGATGAGGTAGTTGCATTTTTACCTGTTTTCCAAATCAGGAAACTGATCATTTGAGAGATAGGAACTTGCCCAAGGTCACAGAACTTAAGTGATAGAGCCAGGATTATTTGAACCTAGGCAGTCTGACCTCAGAGTGCATGCTGCTCTAAATCAGTAAGCCTCCCTTGATCCACCCCTTCCCCCCAAACAAGGTCTTCTGGAACCACTGCCCAGGAGCACGGCACTCTTGTGTGGTCATGATCCTGGGGCAGTTTGGGTTCCCAACATCACCCCTCCCTCAGCAGTCTGGTCAGCACACCATACCCTGGGTCTGTTCTCCTCTCCCTGTCCCTCTGTCAGAGCAATATATTTCTACTAACTAGAAACTACTCTGTGCTAATGTTCTCTTTCTGGTAACAAAATGCTTTTAAACCAGGCTAAATGTTTATGTCACCACAGACTCCATATGTAGGGTCTCTAATGGTAAGATGGTAGAGACCTACCATCACTGGGTCAGATTTGAAACTTCAGCATCCCGTGAACCCCTGTTTACTTTGCCTGGACCAACATTCTCAACCCTCCCTGCACATGAGCATCCTGGAAGCTTTTTTTTTTTTTTTTTAAACAAGAAACCTATGCCTGGGCCACCCCCAGACTAAACGACTAGGAATCCCCAGGAGTGGGACCTCAGCATTGTTATTTTAGGCGATCTTATATGACACTAGAGTTGAATACTCCTGTCCCAAACATAGGGCTATGTTTGTAAGTGGAAACACGTTTTCTAAATTTGGGTCTTTGTACATCCCACGGTGGTGAAAGATGACAATCTGCTTACCTGGAGGAGGGAAGAGGGTTTAAGAATCACAGGCCTGACTGACCACCATGTACTGCTGGGCCAGAATCAGCTTCTTTGGGATTTGGTTTTTCACGCAATAATGAGGGATTAATACTAACTTACCTCAAAGGTGGGTAATGAGAAATGATTAATTCAGGTGGTCATCAGGTACTACTTAGCCAAAGTTAAAACGCCTGTGACAAACAAGGGGATTTGAGTGATTTTTCCCCTTAAATATTACCAAGAAAGCCCCAGTAGTTACACATGCGAACCGGAGTGGATTGCAATGAAGCAGACAGCACCAGACTCACCAATCACCCATAGATGGCTGCTTTTCTTTCCTCCCATTAATACCTGTCTTCTGGAGAGCAATTTGGGGAAATAAATCAAAAGAAAAGGACACTGGTTCCTTGGCACGCTCCCAGAAAACCGATGCTGTCTTGCTGACAAACTGTTTCCTGGAAACAGGTGTGCCCAGACTCAAAGAGAGTGGGGCCCTACAGTGAAAGAAAATAACCAAAGCATTCTTCCACTTAACAAAGTTTTCTTGAAATAGAAACCCCCACTTGTGCATAGTTTGTTAACTTATTACTCTTGCGGTGAAAAAATCATTCCAAAACAGAGATGGAACGCTAAAACGATCATGTTAACCAGCGGGGAAATGGGATTTAACTTACAAAACCTTTATAGTAACTCATGATATTTGAAGTGAGGTTTACTCCCATGAAGCTAGAAAGAACTCTAAGAGAAAGAGACATATTCAGGTTGCAAGATACAATTTTCAGCCCCTGCCAACCACGATCTTGTGTCACGAGTGATGGAGAGCTTGGGCAGTGAGACAGGGTGGAGGCACTCACTGCTGCGGATGTGAGGAGGTCCACTGTGTGTGTGGCATATCAGTTCCGCTAGCCAGGCTCTCTCCTCTACAGCGCCTATGAGGCCAGCACTGAGGTTAGCTTCCTTTGAATAAGAACCATCTGACACTGACTCCTTGTGTATTTATTATACCCTGAGTGCTACACACTAAAGAAGGCTTTCTAAGGAAGGCAAAGACAATAGGGCATGCTCCCTGCCCTCTACTCTTGTCAACTTAATATGACCAGATATCCAAATCTAGCAGCCTTGATCTTTTGGGAAGTGTCCCTAAATAAGCATAGGGGTAGGGCTGCCAGATAAAATATGGGAAGCCCATTTAAATCTGAATTTCGATAGATAACAATTAATGTTTGAACATAAGTATGTCCTAAATACTTCATGGGATATACTTATAACGAAAAAAATTCTATGTTTATCTGAAATACAAATTTAACTGGGTGTCTTGTGTTTTTACTTGCTGAATTTGATAACCCTACTTAAGAGATCAATAGGCTCTGTTGTAAGCTTTGTGAATTAGTCCCATCCTTAGGTTACTCACAAATAAGGAACTTGGAGTTGTTCTCTAGTTGCGGTAGTCATCTGGGCTGATGACTTTTTATTTGCATCAGATCTTTTTGTGACCAGTGGCATATATCCACAACAGGAGTTTTTCGTGATGCTAGTGATGCTAAGTGGTCATGTTGAGTTGAGAGTGCAGATTGTGACTTCATAACTTACTGATCCCTAAAGGCAAGGGTTGCTTTCAAGGCCTAAAGCAGTGCCCATATTTTAGAATCACTTGTTAAATCCAAGGGCACAGCCATTTGCAACAACATGGATGGACCTAGAGGGTATTATGCTAAGTGAAATAGGTCAGACTGAGAGAGACGAATACCATATGATTTCACTCATAAGTGGAATAAAAAAAATCATATGAATAAACAAACAAATCAGATCTATAGATCAGAATTAGATCTATAAATACTGAGGACAAACTGATGGTTTCCAGAGAGGAGGGGGGGTTGGGTAAAATGGTGAAGGGGAGTATGGGCTTCCAACTAGAATGAGTTAGATACGGGAATAAAAGACATTGCATAAGGAATATATTCAATGACGAATCACTAAGTTGTAAACCTGAAACTAATGTAACATTGTGTGTCAACTATACTCAAATAAAAATATAGAATAAATAAAAATAAATAAATAAAACAAATACATAGATCTAAGGGCATAGAGCTTGCCGCCTCCTCATGCCATGTGCAGACCAGCCACATGCTCGACTGAAATTCCTGGTGCTGGGCAGTCTGTCCACAGCAAGAGATCCTTGTAGACTGAGAAGATTAAGAGGTGCTGGTGGCTGTCAAGGGTTAGTTGCCGAGAATTAATAATCACCTAGAATATCTTGTGAAGAGGCAGATCCCAAGCCCCAGCCTTCTAGATTCCGATTACAAAGTCCTCATTTCAGCCTTGTTTTTTAACCACACCACTGCGATTCTGACCCCAGTGCTGGGACTTGCATTTAGACCTTGTGCCTCTCCTCTCAGGCTACTGGGAAGATCCCAGCCAAGAGCTTGTGGGGGTCAGTTGGGCTGGTGCTCCCACCCATTGACCCAGCAGCTCAGATTCAGCTGGGACTTTGAATAATGAGAGGACTTGAACTTCTCTTCCTGTGTCATCTTCATGCAGCCATTTCTCTCCTTATGTCTCCAGCCCTGACTACGGCCAGGGCTGCCAAAAACATGTCCCTTTATGCCAGTCACTTTATACCATTAGCATTCCCAGACCTCATTTTCCTATTAGCACAGCCTGGCATTTCACTGATGGTTGTCAAGGTAGCTCCTGAGTCATACACCTGGGAATGTCCTGCTTTACACTGTCTCACATCTAAAACCAGTCTGCTGGGGGGGCCACATAGCTTCACTCTTAAAAACAAGCCCAATGCGACGCTGAGTCGGGGGTGTGATGGACGCTCTCTTTAAGTCAGGGTCTCTGCCTCGGCAGGTGAGGAGCAAGCCCGCAGGGAGCAGCATATTCCCGAGACAATCTTGTGTTAGGAACAAATAAAAGGACCCTACGGAGACGTGTTTAGTGAGAGTCTAAATCCCAGAGTGAATTGGCCCCAAAGACGAGAGTTGGGGGACGTGTGTAGGATGTGGCGGAACTGAAATGACCGAGATGGAAGCAATCAATGGCCTGCAATCCGAAGCAGATCCTGGCACCTACCTGGGGTAATTTCCAGCAAATGTGCTCCTTGAGTCTAATTTCAGAAAAGGCAAACCCAATCCCTCTTGGATTTCATTCATCCTTCCACCCATCTGACAACTATTTATTGAACACCTGTTATGTGGATAGAATAACACATCTTGAAATGAAAAGACACGTATTAATTAACCAGAATCGAGAGCCTACTTGCTCTGAAAACCAGTAGTTTTTTATTAAGTTACAGAAATGGGAGGCGAGGCCCTCAGACTTCTGGGGAGAACTTTCAGGTGGTGAGTGGGGTTAGAGGCATTGGAGCAAGGAAGTTCTGCCAGGTGATCATGTGAGAGGCAGAGCTCTGCAACGGATGGCCTCCTGCTTTACCAGCAGGCTACCGGAGCCCAGTAGGGCTTGGAAGCCCCATTCTAAGCTGTCTGTGGTTTCACGCTGTTCTTGTGAAGTGAGGGCTCAATACTGGTAATGATAGTGAAAACAAGTGTAAGTGGACCCTTTCATGTAAACTGGCAAAGAAGACTGCTGTAGGTTTCAAGTCGTGATTACAAAGAACCAGGAAGGATACTGTATCAACACCTAAGGAATTGGGGCACCAGCATTTTTGCCAAAATACAACAGTTCTAATTAGACCTGCATTCACTGAACTGGCAAAGATCAAAGAACCTTGAAATAAGACTGCCACTCAGCACAAAAGGACGCAGCAGGAATTAGAGATTGTATTTGGATGAACCAATTACCTATAGCAACTTTAAGAACAACCTCTACCAGTTCCCCCAAAAAGCCATGCCCCAGTTTGCCTTGGGCTTTTCCCCATAATGCTCCTCCTGCCTGAAAACACCCTTCTCAAAACTTCTCCTGACAATCAGGAGGTCAGTGGTCTTGTTTTCAGCAAAGAAATACAACACATCTGTTTCCAAGGTCAACATCAAGTTTGTTCATTCCTTTGTTCATTCATTCAGTTACTTGGTTATCTGACCCGTGTTGGGCACTTAATGCGTGCCAGCCTCTGTGGGGTACATTGAGGATACAGACATGAAACAAAGCACCTCATTTACCCTCGGGGAGCATGAAGTTTAATGGAAGAGACAATAGGAAATCATAAAACTGTGTGGTTAGTGTTATAATAGCAGTTTGTATTATGCAAGAGTACTGGGGAAGTTAGGAAGGCTTCCTAGAAAAGGCAGGGCTTGAGTGGAGTCCTGAAGGATGAGGGGGTACCTGATGGAGGCAGATATTATGAGTCTAATGATGGAATCAGCTCATGTGATCCATCTTCTTTCACTTTGCTCTCTGTATAAATGATCCATTTTGGTCATACGTCTAACCAGGGTTGAGAGGGCTGTCTGGGGCCATGAAAGAAAGAGAAATGGTCTCATCGAGCAAAAGACACGTGCCCTGGTCTCATGCACTAACACACTGGGATAAACGTTCTGAATGTTACTACGACTTCACTTTAGGACGGCACACTAAGCATGCAAATTTATGTATTTTACCTCCAAAATTTCCACTGAAATGGCAGAAAATATGTATGAAAAAGAATAATCTGTAACAGGGATGGAAATCAGAAAAGGTTACCATCTGTAGACAGAAATTATTTTTTAAAGATTTTATTTATTTGACAGAGAGAGAGGGAGAGAGAGAGAGAGGGCACAAGCAGGGGGAGCAGGCAAAGGGAGAAGCAGGCTCCCCCGCAGAGCAGGGAGCCCGATGTGGGGCTCGAGCCCAGGACCCTGGGATCATGACCTGAGCCAAAGGCAGATGCTTAACCAACTGAGCCACCCAGGCACCCCTGTAGACAGAAGTTTTTAAAAATTTCTGGAAAATAGTGAACAGACATGGTTGGATTGAGCCAATAAAAACCGCCACAGAGATTAGGTTTCAGAGAGAGATGATAGAGAGGTGAGAGCTGTTCTTCCCAACAGAACCCCAGAGAATTCAGGTCTAGAGCCACAGAGAGAAGGAGCAGACAGGGTAATTAATAGAAGGGCTCTGCAGATGCTTTTTTCCCCACCTTTTTCTGCCCCCCTCTAAACTCTGCACAAAAGGGCAGTACACCTATGCAGTTCACTGCTCAAAATATAGTCTTCCTGACTTGGGCAGTTTGGGCAGTCATAAGCTTGCCTACCTGCTTCTTATTCTCAAAGGTGCCTGCCATCAGCCTGCCTGCCTGCTCTGCCCTGCATGAGAAGCATGGTAGAAAAACATTCCTACGTAATGTTCATGGGCCTTGGGATGGCCCAGGAAACCCCCCCAGGTACCTCTACTAGTCAACCCAGCACTTCATTTATGAATATGATTGGGCCAGTCAAAAGGCAACAGTTACCTAAGAAAAACAAAGAGCATAAAAGAGAACGATCCAGAAGAAAAACAAAACAACTGATGCCAAAGGAAATAGAGTTGAAACGGGACATAGAAGATAACTTAAAAAAAAAAAAAGTGTTATTACTGTTTTCAGGGAAATTTGGGAGAATATTGTATCCATAAACGACTGCTTTGAAAAAGGAGCCATAAAAAAACAAAGAAAATTTTTTATAAAAATTAAAGATTTTAAAAAGACCCTGAGTAGAAAGGTTGAATTACTGAAATGAAATGACACACACAAAAAATTTGAGATCTGGAAGACAAATTTGAGGAAATTCTTGGAATGCACATAAGAGAAAAAAAAGAGAGAGGGGCACCTGGGCGGCTCAGTCAGTTAAGCGTCAGCCTTCGGCTCAGGTCATGATCTCAGCGTCCTGGGATGGAGCCCCACATCGGGCTCCCTACTCAGCAGGGAGTCTGCTTCCTCCCCTCCCTCTGCCCCTCTCCCTGACTTGTGTGCTCTCTCTCTCAAATTAATAAATAAAATCTTAAAAAAAAAAAAGGAAAAGGAAAGAGAAAATATCAGAGAAAATTTAAGAACATAGAGGAGAGAGATCCAAGATCGAAGAGATATAGTATCTCCTGGGGCTAAAAGATATAATATCCTTCCAAATAGAAGCTGTTCGAGGAGAAAACCACAGATGATAGAGAAAATTAATATTTCAAAGAAATAACAGGATATTTTCCTGAGCTGAACAAACCTTGAATCTTCAGATTAAGACAGCTTGAAATGGAATAATGAAAAAAATGACATATCTGGACACTTCCTGGGGAATTTTATGATCTCCAGATACAAAGAGAAAATCCTGAAAACTCAGGGAGGGAGTAAAAAAAGCTACCTGTAAGGAGAATGGCAGCAGACTTCGCATCCGCTTTTCGGTTCGCTAGAACACATTGGAACAAAGCCCATAAAATTGTGGTGGAAAGTTATTTTGAATCTATATTTCAACTATAAGAGCAAAATGAAATCTACAATGAGTTAGCTCTTCTGCTGTTTTGATGAAACTACTCAAAAATACACTCTAGAAAAATTGAAAATGAATCCAAGAAATAGGTAGACCTGGAAACAATGGAAATAATCCAGTTCTGATGGAGAGATACCCTAGTGGAACAGCCTATTTAGTCTGAATTAAGAAACAGGACAGTGAAGAAATCTTCAACAAACAAAAGGTTATCATGATCGAAGGGCTACTTAAGAATCAAGTAGTCAACAATGACACACCACATATGTACTTAAGATTTAAGTTTCTCCAAGTCAACCAGAGAAGAGAAAGAAAATGAGAAACACTAGAAAGATAATACCCATAAAAGGCAATCATGGTCTAAATATGAAGCAAACTAAAATACAGTTTGTATTTAAACAATGGAATCTAAAAAACACTGGTGTCTGAAGCACGTGAAGGTAAGCCTCTGTGGTCAAGGTTAATAAATACAGTGAACTCCTCTAAAATCTCTGTGAGTTCTAGTTCACTGGGTAAAATAACTGATTCCTTATTGTATGATTTATTTTTCCTTTTGAAAGAAGTTTATAACTTCATGGACTGTGTTTCTTACAGATTATGCTTTTTATCTAGTTTTTTTCCAGGATAATATTCCGAAGGGTGGAATTAAGTTTTGAACTCTGGTTAAAAACCTTTTATTTCCTCAGAGGTATTTTTGTTTGATTACCTATGGTCTTTTTTGATCTTCATGAGATAGTTAACTAAGCTTCACTAACTGAAAATATAAACCTATACCCATTAAGAAACAATGAGTTTTTAAGAAATGTTGATTCCCCAATCTCTTTGTATTTGATTGATTTAAAATTTTTAACTGGCAATTCAATTTCACTGGAATCCAAAAATTCCCACTTTAAAGAAATCATTACCTGAAGTTCAAATCCTCAGGTTCATTTCAGAGTTCTTTTTCTTCTGTTAAAATAAAATGAATTATAATGCTTTTTAATCTGAAAATGTTAATTGTGGTTATTTTAGGCAGTAGAATATTAAGAGTGAGGTTTATCTTCTTCTTTATGTTCTTCTATATTGTCCAAATGTTTTATCATAAACATGTATTGCTCAATACTTAATTTACTTAAAATGAGCATTAATAGAAGGCTAATATAAGACTATTTGAGTATATCCCTGGGACCAGAAAGTCTCAGGTTCAATGGCTTTCTCTTTGTCAAGCAAAGTGGCAAGCTGAATAATTAAGCAAAAACTGTACCCAATAGGATTTAAGTAGGTGGTTTGGAAAACATGTTTCAACCCATCATCTCCACTGCGTGTCTGAAATCTCTACATCATGGAACTCTGCATCAACTCTGCCCACTTGTAAATCTAAGAAACATCTAGTTATTTGGAAACTTTTAATAGGGATTTTACTAATTGAAGAGTGCATATATAAGAGAAAGAGAAATTATAGGTTCATTTTAAATTTCCTTGAAATGTACCTACTTCAAGAAAGTAAAATGGTGATTAGCAGGGCCTGGGATGAAGGGGAAATGGGGAGTTGGTGCATAATGGGTACAGAGTTTCAATTTGGGAAGACGAAAGAGTTCTGGAGGGGTATGGTGGGGCTGGTCACATGACAACGTGAATGTGCTTAATGCCACTGAATTGTACCCTTAAAACTGTTAAAATTTTTAGGTTAATTTTATATTATGTATATTTTGCCACAATAAAAAAGTCCCCATTTCTTAAATCCAGACATGATTTAATGGGATTTCAGTGAGACCTTTCCTTTTTTTTTTTTTTAACAGTACCTCAAAATTAGTATCTTTTTGTCAACCTGTAACATAACCAAGTTTTGTACCCTTGACAAGACACTTTGTGACTTTAACAAAGTAATCCTCCTTGCAAGGATGCCCCGACAGAGCAGTCTAGGCTGTTTTGAGGGCCAGAGGAAGAAGTTAGTTCTTTTCGGAAAAGCAATGGGTTGGGCTTTTGAAGTTGGAAGTTGGCCAACATTTTTGGAGGTGAACATAGCAGATTTTAATGATAGTTACTTTTACAAAATGGAATTTGGACCAGGGGTCGTCTCTTTCTTTCTTTCTTTTTTTTTTTAAAGATTTTATTTATTTATTTGAGAGAGAGAGAACACATGAGAGGGGATAGGGTCAGAGGACGAAGCAGACCCCCCGCCGAGCAGGGAGCCCGACGCGGGACTCGATCCAGGGACTCCAGGATCATGACCCGAGCCGAAGGCAGCCGCTTAACCAACTGAGCCACCCAGGCGCCCGGGGTTGTCTCTTTCTTAAATAGCTTCTATTCTGTGAAAACGTCTTCTGGATATGCCAGAAAATAATTTCATGAAAACGATAACTTGCAGTTAAACTTCTGCTCAGTGTCTCAATAAAGAAAGCCCCCAAGAGAGTGAATGGTTTGTTTGAGTTAACCGCCCCCAGGAACTGGCCTTGTAAGAGAGTTCAGGGATCACCAAGGGTGCCAGAGCCGTTCACTGCCGAATAGCCAGGAGGCAGCAAGAAGCAGCAACATGCGCAACGGGCTCAGGAAATAGAAGTGATTTCCAAACGGGCACAATTGCCAACAGCATGGCGAGTCATGTTCCGTAAGCGTAAAGCACAGCCGTTTCTCTCTGTCAGAGGTGGAGATAACCTCCTCTCTATCCTCAATGGCTTTAAAACCCTTATGTGATTGGAGACTTCACAACTATATCACAGATTCAATACCTGACAGGCACTGGACCTTAGGGACAGTACTAACCTGCACGGGGCTGTGGCAAAGTCATCAGCAATATCAGTATGTGAGGTCACATTTCACTGGAAGGATTAACAAATGATGTTCTTGTTATTCTTTCACTATGTGTGTGTATATAAATATATGTAACATTTATATAAATATGTACATATTTAATATATATACATACTAAATATATATATATATGTACACATATCTGTATGTATAATTTACAGTATTTTTCTTGAGAATGGGATATTCTGATTAAGAACATTCTTCTTTTTTTTTTTTTTTAAAGATTTTATTTATTTATTTGAGACAGAGAGAATGAGAGACAGAGAGCATGAGAGGGAGGAGGGTCAGAGGGAGAAGCAGACTCCCTGCGGAGCAGGGAGCCCGATGCGGGACTCGATCCCGGTACCAGGATCATGACCTGAGCCGAAGGCAGTCGCTTAACCAACTGAGCCACCCAGGCGCCCTGATTAAGAACATTCTGATAGTGGGGCGCCTGGCTGGCTCAGTCAGAAGATCATGGGACTCTTGAACTCAGTGAGTTCAAGCCCCACGTTGGGCGTGAAGCCTAATTAAAAAAAAAACAAAAGCAAAAACAAAAAAAATTCTGATAGTTGCCAAACACATATACTGATGGCCAGTTTTCAAAGATTAGATATAATGAAATGTAGTTACAACTAAAACTTCACTGAATATAATTTAGTCTTTCATTGATGGCTCAATTAAAAGACATCAGAATAATGGTGCAATGTCCCAGGGGTTTCATTATGAATATCAATTATCACTATAGTATTATTCTATGGAAAATGTTAGGAAGGCTTCATTTTCTTCATCTGGCTTGGATTTTGGGACTATAACTTTGCTAAAAACAGATTATAGTTTTAAAACTATGAAGTTACATAGCTCTCCCTACAGATATCACCCAGCTAAAGTTAAAAGGGATACTCACACAGCATTGAAGGCAGAAGATAATTCACATTTTTTTAATTTAAAAAGTTAGAACTTTTCTATGAGAAAAATAGAGAAAAAGGAAACACTTAACACATATTTGGGATTTTAAAATAAATTGTATAAAGCAAAAGTAAACAGGGTTATTAAAATATTATAACACCATTTGACACATACATCACTTACCTGTTCTCAAACTTTCACTAGCTTCCTGCTTCTACCTGATCAAATCCAGCTTACCTTAAATTGATAAATTCTAGATCACCACAGACCCACCTTAGGTATTGTATGATTTTTTTTTTTCCTTTTCCCAACCGTTTTCTCAATCCCAGATGGGTGTCAATTTCTGTTACCAGGATGTACCCATGATGTTTGTTACTCATGGATGATCCTCTCACTTCTGTGGTCATGCCAAATATTCTCCATTCTTTAAGACACAGTTCAAAGCTTAATTCCTCTCTGAAGGAAGATGCCTCTCAATGCCACATATCTTTCTAGGGTTAATCTATTCATTAATCACTTACCAGAGATTTAATGAGTAGATACAATGTGTTACGCACTACACTAGGCATTATGAGAGGTTGTAACCAAGACACAGCTCTTCAATTTCAGATGCATATGCTGTCTAGACTTCCCAATTGGACTACAACCTTTTCAAAGACTGGCTGGTCCTGTGTTATGCTTGTAGTATCCTACTTAGCTGGGACATCTTGAACGAAGTGGGACATGTGTTGCTTACTGAAACATTTGGGTCATTGGACCACATCTGCCTGGTGTCAATTGTAAGCAAATGAGACACAACTGGAGGAACCTTACCAGTCCTTGGACAAAAAGAAATCTTTCTATAGGTATGTGACAATAGGGCCCACTATATAGAATTAATAAATGGTGAATGAACAAATGAATGAGTGAAAAAAACAATTAATCTTCTAAAGGAATGGTGGGAAGACCATTAGGATAGGGTGACATTTAAGTAAGTGAGAAGAAAATCAGAGGTATTGATATCTCTGCAGCAGAAGAGACAGAAGTGTCTCTGAGTGAGGATATAAGGGCTACCTTTCTGAATATTCCAAGTGCTAGGTTTGACCAACACATGGAGCCACAAGCCAGTGGGACAGTTGCCATTTTGGCAGCTTGGTGAGAAGACTTTGCTGAATGAGCTAAATCCTACCTGGCCAAGAGGAATTCCCTAGCTTTACTGTAAACCATTAGAGCAGAAAAATACGCTTAGAAGCATTGGAAATGAGCCAAAAGAGAGTGTCAAGAAGACAGCAAGGGTCTAACAATAGAAAACTAGGCAGCAGATTAGGCAGAGTAGGTGTGAGCAAGGGAGACAAAAGCAGATAAGGAGGACTAAGCAGTGACCAAGGGAAAATAGCACAGGTACTGTTATTCACACAGCCTCTCTGGCAGAGAGGATCCCAGGTAGCAGAAGCAATGAGGGAGATTCTACTAAGGCAAACAGTCAAGTCTCAGTGTAGCCCAAATCTTCCAGAACCAGCAGCAGCATTAATACGTAGGACACTGTTCTGAATTTACAAACAAGATGCCCATTTGTAATTTGGTAACTGAAATATATCTTCCTCTAGAAATTATTTTAATTAGGTACTTATCCCAAATCATAAAAACCTATTTAAGTTATATGTACCTGAAGTTTAGTCCTTTATACAGGTACCTTAGTCATATCTAATTACCCCATATGTTCCAGTTACTCTGGCTGCTTAAGAAATAATGCCAGAACTTACGGACAATGTTTATTTTGTTCAAGAATCTGCAATTTAGGACAGGGCTCAGCAGCGATAGCTCATCTCTGGCCCCCATCAGGAGGGTTAGGGGGACTTAAGAACTAGGGCCTGGAATCCTCTGAAGGCTTCCCCACTCATATCTCTGGTTGGTGCTGGCTGTTGGTTGAAGTCTAAGCTGGGGGGGTTGGCTGAAACACCTACATATGGCCCCTCCATACAGTCTGGGCTTCCTCACAACATGGCAGCTGATTTCCAAGAGCAAATGTCACATGTGAAAGAAAAAGAATAGCCCAGAGACAAAGAAATTGTATCTTTTTATGATCCAACCTTGGAAGTCACCTAGTATTGTTTCCACTGTGCTCTATCAGTTGGACCAATCACAAGCCTATGTAAGGTTCAAGGGGAGGGCAATAGACTCCAGCTCTTTATGGTGAGTGGCAAGATTCTAGAAGAGTATGTGGGAGTTGATATAATTATACGGCCAATTTTGGAGAGTACAATCTGCTACAATATATGACTTATAGGGAAAATAAAATATATTCCAGCTTGAAAAGCAATATAGCACAGTGAGTAAAGAGCCAGGACTCTAGGGCCAGATACCTAGAACTCTGTTATATATTCTTGTGTAACACTGGGCTATTTGCTTAAGCTCTCTGTGCCTCAGTTCCCTCATTTATAAAATTGGGATACTGTGAAGAAAAAATAGTTATTTTGAAAAAAGCTTAGAAGTCTACCTAGCTCCCTAAATGCTAGCTACTATAGTAACAGCAGGGCGATACCCGCCCCAACTTGGGCAGTGGTACTTCATAGTTTCTGGGGAAATGGTAGACCTGGAAACAATGGAAATAATCCAGTTCTGATTTAATGATAACAGTTCACATTATTGAATACCTAATACCCATCACTTACTATGCCAAGTAAGTTGGCTTAAAAACCAGTAAGGTAGGCGCTAATATTATCCAGGTAAGAAAACTGTGACTTAGGGGCACCTGGGTGGCTCAGATGGTTAAGCGTCTGCCTTCAGCTCAGGTCATGATCCGGGGTCCTGGGATGGAGCCCGGCGTCGGGCTCCCTGCTCAGCGGGGAGTCTGCTTCTCCCTCTGCCTCTGCCTCTGCCTGCAGCTCCCCCTGCTTGTATTCTCTTTCTCTGTCAAATAAAAAATTTAAAAAAAAAAAAAGAAAAGAAAACTGTGACTTAGGTAACTTGCCCAAAGTAACACCTGCAAGTTGTAGATGTAGGATTTTCCCCAGATTCGTTTATAGAAGTCTGAATTCCTGGATAACTGTGTGAAGTAGAACCTTTCTCCTAGGGGCGCCTGGGTGGTTCAGTCAGTTAAGCACCTGACTCTTGATTTCAGCTCAGGTCATGATTTCAGGGTCATGAGATTGAGCTCCGCGCCTGGCTCCACCCTCAGTGGGGACTCTGTGTGAGATTCTCTCCCTCTGCCCCTCCTCCCGCTTGTGTTCTCTCTCTCTCTCTCTCTCTCAATAAATAAATCTTAAAAAAAAAAAAAAGCTTTCTCCTAAATCTGATTTGCAGGTGAGTGAAAAGTGAATGGCATTATGCCATTGGGATTTGGGGTTATTCAGTAAGACTATCTTGACTGGATTAGTATAGGAAAGCTAAGATAAATAAACAGTTGACTCTTAAACAACATGGGTTTGAACCATGCATGGGTCCAGTTATACATGGATTTTTCTGATAAATACAGTATAGTACTGTAACTATTTTCTCTTCCTTATGATTTTCTTAATAACATTTTCTTTTCTCTAGCTTACTTTATTGTAAAAATATAGTATATAATACATATAAAATACAAAATATGTGTTAATTGACTGTTTATGGTATTGGTAAGGCTTCTAGTCAATGGTAGGGTATGAGTAGTTAAGTTTCGGGGAGTCAAAAGTTATATGTGGATTTTTGACTGCATGGGAGGTTGGCACCCCTAACCCCCATGTTGTTCAAGGGTCAACTGCACTTGGGCACCACTAATTTAAGGATTCCTTTCTTAAAATAAAATGACTCTTGTTATTTGCATAAGACAGCATATTTGCCTAAAAGAAAATCATTCTTTAGGTCAGTTCTTACCATTCTCATTTTTTTCTGAATTAGAAGACAGCCTTTGGCCCGCCAAGAATAGTGCTGGGCGTACTGATCTGGAATGCTTGACACTGATAAGAACAGATTGCTCACAAATTAGGCTGGCAGTTCACCAGCTGAAGAATGCCCCTTCTAAGGTTTAACTCAGGTATAAAATCTAACGGCTCCCAGTTGTTTGCTTGTCTCTTTTGGTTTCATGTTTGTTTGTTTGTTAGTTTTTAAAGATAATTCTTTAATGACCATGAGGAAGAAACTTTGGCTGTTGATATACATAGGATCCCTAAAAGGGGACTATAAGTTCCATGATGGTAGGGACCTTGCTTGCCTTGTTCCCCATAGCATCCCTGGTGTCTAGTGTAAAGCCTGGCACACAGTAGGTATGCAAAACTTGTTGAATGTATGAAAGACTGAATGTTTGAATAAAAGCTCGAGCAAACAAAAATCAGAAGTTCATAAAGTAAGCTGAGCTTTTTATGTCGGTGGCACATATGACTCAAGGACTGAGTGGGGGAGGGGCCCCAAATGCTCCCTGTAATAATGCGGAGGGAGTAGCTAGTTAATAAATGCTCACCTCCTGTGGCACCTGATGCCTGGGAAGGTAGAGTATGGGATAACTTTTGTGGGATGCTATTTTTTATCTCCAAGGATGTTGTAAATATGGTCATCACAAAATTGGTTGTGGTTTTAGTTGTATGAATCACATGAAAGGCTGTGGGAATCAGCTGAGCAGATAGCCGAAGAATGTAACACTTTTCAACATTTGCCTCTAATGGATAGGGTTTAAATTCATAAAAGTAAAAAAAAAAAAAAAATCTAGAATCATCCTTTAAAGGATTCATCCTTGCGTAACAGCAATATGCAGACTTTGGTTTTCCTGCTGTCATTGGGACAGAATTCAGAAAATATGAATAATCCTTACATTAGGACAAGCAGCAGCTGAATATCGTTCAGATTAGAGATTTCTTTCCTGCAAATCAAATATAGAACTTTAATGTTAGCTGAGTATCCTATGTTTTACATTAGTGTAAACTAAATTTTAAAGAGATGCTGTGTCTCTAATTAAAGGCATTTATAGAAATATGTCCCAAAAAACTAAGGTTCACTGCAGGGATAAAAAGAACAGACTGTCTTTAGTTTGGAGAACATGGCTCCAGTGAATTTAAATATTTATCATATAATTTTTATATCAAAGTCTTAATGAGCACTAACTTTTATGGCATCACTTCTGTAGACAATAAAAAAAATACTGTATTTTGGAATGCTATTTCTAGTTGGATTTCCATCATGGGGCACCATTTCAATGACAGTTGATTTCATGAAGAGTAATGGCACATTCCTTTCTGAACTTAAAATTTCAAACACCTGCCATCAAAGAGGCAAACAGTACAGCTGGGAGTCAGAGATTTTAGACATTTTCCAAGTTTCTTTATCAAGTTGCCTCAGAGACTCAAAGTCCCCAAAGCAGGTGTTCTTTTCTTGTCCAATAAATAAAAAATGTTTGAGAAAAATCCTCTTTCATAATTCCCCAAGAACTCATGAAGGAAAATTGCTAAGCTTCCATTTCAAATGTTAGGGATTTGGATTGAGTTTAGACAACAGCTTGTACAAAATGTCACAGCTCCAATTCTCTTACGCTGAGATGGGGGATGCTGATGTAATAGAAAGGGCAGCTTTGGACAATCTAAAGGCAGGGCTGGAAAGGTAATGATATATGATGTCAGCCAACCAACTGCAAAGCTACCTAGTAGGTTGGAGAAGAACATTAGGCAATATCTTCTGCAAATTCAAAGTTGACATGAGAACGAGACAATTGCTTAGACAGTCATGCTAAACAATTATCAATACCGCCTGTATTGTTCTTAAATACCCAGTAAGTCAAATAGAATTCTGAGTTCAAATTACTTGGGAAGTGTCTCCATTCCCCATTTCATTTTGAATGTGGTGCATCCTGGGGACCTGTGGTAGATAAACTAACAGGCTCTATCCTGGGTAAGGAAGTAACATCACAACTTATAGATTCACACAAGTATGTGCTTTACATTACACTGGAAAGTTACATAAGTTCTCCAATGAACTCACATAACATCCTGCATTCTTCATCTGAGTTCTACTGGTTTATTTTCTCTGAGTGGATAAAGGCCGTTTGGTAACTAGCTTTAGTCTGACTCCTGTGGTCCATGGTTTGAACTTGCATAACTTGCGTTAACACTATGAGTCCTTCCTCTTCACTCTTATCTAATGAGGTAAGAGTTTCCCGGTCCATGCAACATAAGCATGCTTATGGATTTCAAGGAGGAAAATGAACGAAATAGTTATAGTTTGGTTGCTGTCTGGATATACCGTTCCTTTTCACACCGAAATTCAAGAATACTGTGACATTCACACATTCAGAGAATAAAATCAGATGTGGAATTGGATGTGGAAATGGTGGTGTGTGCTTTGTCCAGTGCAGTTCTACGAAATTTTGGCATCACTAGCTTATATATCATTTAATTCAGGGGTGGATAGAATTCAAGGGGATCCAGGAATTTGGATGGGAAAAATATATATGAGACTTTTAGTTTCGCCAGTCTCAACCTGAAATTTAGTATTTCTTTTAATTAAAATGTAGGCTACAAACCACAGTACCTGTGATTTTGTCGCCGAGAGAAATCACGGATATTCTCACGTCACGTTATAGTCAGTATAGATATTCTGAAATACTTTTTACACTCATCACTATTTCATATGGTAGTTATACCTGCTGCTAGCTTGTATTATTTAAGAATAAATTAATAACAAAACACGTATCACAATTTTTTAAAAATCTGGTTAATGTATTTCAACAAAAGTGGTTCCCTTTGTAATCTTGCATACTTAAACTCATGCATTTAAAAGCATCATTCTGAGAAGTCTATAGGCTTTACCAGGTTGCCAAAGAAGCCCATGACACCAAAAAGGTTAAAAATCCCGAAACTATACACAAAGCAACAATCAGGTCAGTGCAAATCATTTCTTGCTGCTATCTTTGAAGCTGAAACAAACTTGACCTTGAAATCAGCAAAGTCTCACTGCTCTAAGTAGATGACTGTGATGAGAGTCATTTTCTTTATTTTGCCACAAGAAAAAAACCTGTAGATTCTAAAGCATCTCGGAGATCATAACATAGGTTGCTCTCTTCTAGTGATAAACTTTATCGTTGACATTTTGTTGTTCTCTTGTATTTCACATTGCTGAAATCCAGTATATTTTATAAGGGCATTGAATATAATCATTTTATAACTTTAATTTAAAACATCATAGAGGGAGATACATAGAAAATCTTTGCTATATCTTTGCTATCTAAGCTCTAATGATAATTACTTATTTTTCGTAAAAGAAACAAACATCAAAGCACTCCATCAAAGATAGAGCTTTTAAATGACATGCTACCAGTCCTATCCATGCTCATTTGAAATATTGCAAATCAATTAACATATTTCTAGGGGTGCTAAGAATGTGGCCTCTGAGTTACTATAATTATGAGATAAATTAAATGATGAGATGATGCCTCAGTAAGTGTGCCTTGATAGTAAGCACATTAGACTTTTTGGAAAATCCTCCATGGGGTCTCTGGCCAAAAACAGACTTACCAAATGCCAGTCAGTTCAATGAATATTCAGTCACTGAAAGCGATTGAAAAACTATTGATGCACCCACACTTATTCACTTATCACTGAAGCTAAATACTGTTCAAAATTCTCATCTTTAAGAGGAAAAATAAATGCAACCAGAATTCTAAAACTAATAAGGAACATAAAAAATAACAATATATTGCATTACATTGAGATATAATTCACATATCACAAAATGTATATTCATATACACAGTTAAACCATTATTTCCTATCCATCAAAATAGTAAGTATATTACATGTGCTGCTCTAATATTTGCCCATTTTTCCTGTTGAATTTGTAAGATTGAGAAACCTGGTTATAAATGCCAGCTTTGATTAACTTAAATGCCAGAGGTTTTCTTTGAATTATAAGCTACAAAACCATCCAATCTATCCAATGATAGAAAATCCAAAATTACTAAACTCGGCAAGAAAATGAACTACAACAGTGCAAATAAAACAGTTTGCCTTGTATACAGCTATAGGAATAAGGAGATAAAAGGTCTTATTAATCACTGTTATCAAATTATTCATTCAAGATCTGGAGTTAATTTTAGTGACTATTCATATCTGTATTTGAATTAAAGTAACATCTACCAATGATAATCTAGCTTTAGGGCTATTGTTTCCTTCTGTGGGCAATATTTCAGTTCTTAAATATAAGAACAGCTTGCATGACTCCTTAGTGAAGACTATCCAGTGCCATTCTCTTCACAGCTGAATTTTCAGAGGAAGATCCTGAAAATGTGCACTTTGCTCTAACAACCAAAAAGCAACTGCATGCACACACACGTAAGAGGTTCCACCCCAACTTCCTTGGCATAGTCCAGATTATTTTTCTCTAAACAGGAAGCTGTTGACAGTTTCCCTAGTATTTTCGGAATACCCTATTTACAAGAAAAAAAACCCCACCAACTTTTGTTTCAAAGTATAATGTTCTTTCCCGCTGTGCCTATTGTTGCTAATTATGCATGCTGCAAACAAGATAGAAACCAAATCTCAAACTATTCTAGGCTGATTCAGAATGGGTAACAATTGTAAAAAACAAAACAAAACAAAACAAAAAACAGTTAGTAACATTTTGCAAGACTATGCTGGAGTCTTTAAACCCAAAACAATGCTGAAGGGAGGATTCCTGGAATTCAGCGGGGAATATTTGGCTCAAACTGCAAAATCCGTATCTCTGAATAATGTCATGTTAGCAAGTGTTGAGCAAGAAAGGCGATTATATTTTAACTTACTTCAGAGAACATTAATCCAAATTTAACCGAATTCCAGAGACTCCGCACAAAATTAGCAACCAGAAGCTGCTTCACATTTTTTCCCCTGGTACAACAATCATTGCTCATGACGATAAACTTGGAGGAGGTAAAAGAGAGGGGAAAACTGCAGTAATCTATCAAACATCTAACTATTGTGTATAAAGCAGGCTAATTACCTCACACCGGAGAAGTGCAAGATTTAACAGCCCATGCTCTGCGGCCCCGGGGAAGCAGGGGTGCGGTGGTAGGAGCGGCGGCAGGAACAGAGCAAGCAGCAGCAGGAGTGGCCAGCATCCACCAGATTCTCCCAGGCCTCTGACTGTGTGGACTCAGCCACAGACTCTGCCTCCAGCTGACGTCAAAGTCCCTGTCACATGGCCAGATGAAAGCCAAGAGAGCATTGGTTGTCGTAGCAACCACAGAACAGCTCTGAAATTATTTCAATAGGTCATCTGTCACTGTAGGGTGTGTGTGTGTGTGTGTGTACACACGCACCCCACAATCATCACGGACAGCTCCCCGACAACCTCAACCTCTGAAGTTGTGACTCAAGCATTGCCTACAACTGTCCTCTTTAAGACTTCGGTGTCTGTTCTTTACAGTTCCTTGCAGGAAAATGCATGCTACTCTGAAGTTGCCACTGGTCTCGTTATCACCAGCATGAAGCATGTGTCTCTCTCTCTGGAACAGAAGGAAAGAAACTGAAAAATTCTGGGGGTAGTTTTCTGAGCTAATTAAAGCTATTTGTAAGCAAATGGATCAAAACAGAAACTCGGGGAGTTGGAAGAAAAGCTATCTTAAAAACCCCGTAAGAATCCACATCGATGTCCTGAGACCGTGCAAGTGATGGAAAGAAATCCAAGAAACACGGGGGTAGTGGCCCAGAGTTGGATAAGAGGATCTAACGACCCTGACACCGAGTAGGCTGGGGGGAAAGGGCTGATGAATTCTGGAGTCCTGCACTGTAAAATGTCTATGCAGGAATGACGACCAAAGTAGCAAAACTGCACCACTTTAAAACGACCTCGTGAGTACCTTTAGAACGCGTTGAGACCCTCGTGTTGAGGTCACCATACAGGTGCCAAATCTTCTCCTCCTAAATGCTCTCATCCACAGCCCTTTGGGGCTCAGCACGAAGTAAATGGGTGGATGCCCCACAAACACAGAGTGCAGTGAGAGCCTAGAGCAGCCGAATAAAGGCACGGTCCTGCACGTTTTCTAACTTCAGCTTCATTTTCTTTAGGACCATCCCCGCTTATTTCTAACTCAGCACACGTGCTTATTTCCCAGTTCATCCTCCCTCTCAATTAACAGGAAGCCAATTAAACAGAATGAAATGAATGCCACAGGAAGGTATTCTGGAAAATACATGCAGAAAATGTATACTCATTCAAAGGGCAAAAGGGCTAAAAGGCAGGGGGAAAAAGAGATTGCTCTCAGAACCCGAAGGACCTTTCCATGCTAGTGTGATCAAGATTTCTATTCTGGCTCTTAAAAAAAAAAAAAAAAAGAGTTGCTCCGGATGCTACAAAATATAAATGGAAGCTGAACCACCTGAGCAGATTACATTTGTGCCACTTGAAAAGAATGAAATTTCTTCATTGTCAGAAATTGCTTCTTGTTGAACAGTAAGACCAATGTCCAAAATGTGGCTATAAAATCCTCCTATTCCAGCTTCCTCTTCTTTCACTTCTGTCCCAGCCCCAACTGGGAGAAAAGATAGATTGGTATTTCAACGGTTATTGTCCTGATGCTATTAGTTGCAGCATGCAAAAGTAAAAGCAAGCTGCCATGCTGCAATGATTCAGAGACAGGACAGGTGGGAATTTACCTGTCGGCACAAGAACAAGTGTCTCATGGAACCCAGTGTCCATCTAAATGGGTCGGGAGGTCTCCCCTGGGGCAGATTTCCGCAACAGCCACAATTCACCATTTTGCAGTTTGTTCCAGTTCCAGTTCTAGGTCTCTGTTCAGAAATGCACATCGTAGTACTGAGTGGAATGGGAAGAGAGGAGAGAAGGCATGTCTTTCCAGACTTCCAGGGCCCCACATCCTGTGAGCTGCCTGCTTTAGCGTCTCTCTGACTCCAGATCCTTGGCTGCCTGACCAACTCTTCCTCTTTCTGCAGCTCCAGCATCTGAGGAAAGCTGCAGTACCAAGCTCTGCCAATAGGTGATGTCCTGTGAAACAAGAAGTTCTCGGTTCTGAAAATGCCGAAAATCCAGGGCTTTCATTTGAAATTTAGTTTGAAATTTAGCAAAAACTAACACCTTTTCATTTTGAATTTTCGATAATTTTTTTTTACTTTTTTTTCTGGATTTTTTAAAATTTTATTTTATTATGTTAATCATTTTTAGGTACACTTTACTATATATTGACTTGGGCTAAAACTCATTGTAAGTTAAAATAATCAGTGGACTGACCTTCCAAATGGAAAGTGGATGCGTGTAAATCCTCCTTTCTGTAGCATGCTTCCAACCTGTTATCGCTCATTTTCCCTTTGCAAACTACCTAGGATTAGAGATTCTTCTTACAGCTAAAGAAGCTACCGGTCACCAGTCACCTACAGGGTTGAAATCTCAATGATGATCTCTTTGGAGCCGAGGTTTCTACCAATTTGGTTAATTAATCCAAATGTAGTTGAATATATCATAGGAATACAGAAGAGGGTTTCTCTAATCACAGCCCACTACGTTGAGGGAATATGTGTCATTTTATTCTTTAAATGACAACTCCTTTTTTTTTTTAGGTGAAAATGATTCACTGAATTTAAAAATACCCATTCAAAAATAGTCCTGCACCATAGTTTTCACTTGCTGTATGAATGTCAAGGCTACCTATTATTAGTTTGACCACTTTGCTGGAAATAACTGATAAATACCAAATAAGGAGTCTGATTCAAGTTCACACACCTGAATTAACAGGTGGTATGGGCCATAAGTAGACAACTACAATCAGCCTTTTATTTGATGTTTCTAGGTAAAAAGATTCCTGTCTCCCCATCTTAACATTAGTAGGAAGGCCATGGACTTATTTTTTGGAGACACTGGGTTCAAATCTCGTCTGGACAAGTTACTTCTGTCCTCTGATCCTCAGTGCCTACATCCTAAGGTTGTTGTGAAGATTATAAAGTTAATGTATTCTAAAATTCTGACTCCCAGCCATAGGGTAGATGGCTTAATGTGTATGTCATTTCTGGTTTATCTGGCTGACTCTGATAAGTCTACAAAGACTTTCAGGCAGAGGAGAGACTCTTACTCATTTCTACAATTCTATGGTTAGCACAGGGCCCAAGACATAATGAGTGCTCAATAAATGCTGAGTGTCTCAACTATTGGGATATCACTGCTGAGCAATAGAAAGAAATGGTTCCTTTTTCTTCCCACTAACAGAGAAGAGAGAGACTCCCCTCAACCCACAAAAAAGGCAAAGGAAGAAAAAAGAAAAATAAAACTGTGGAGCTATCACAAATTTTTCTAGGAATGAAAAGGTTCCAATAAATTTACCAAGTAAATCAAACTTATCTCTACTGAATCATGACTACTTTTTATGAGTGTACATAAGTTATATGCTGATGTATTTTATAGCTATTACTGTTAATGTTGGATAATCTTTTTTAGTAACTGACATTAATTGAGCACTTAATACATGTGAAGCATTGTTCTAAGTGCTGCAAAAATATTAATTCATTCATTATAATAACCCTATGAGGCAGGTACTACTCTTTTCCACATCTCACAGCTGATGAACCTTAAGCAGAGAGATGTCAAGTACCTTGCCTACCTAGTACATGGCAGAGCCAGGATCTACACCTGGGAAGCCTGGCTTCATAAATTCTGGGAAATAATTTACATTTGATGTATTTTTAGAAAGAATGGAATTATTTCTTATGTTTATTTTATACCTAAGGATTGTTTTTATTTTCAATTTCTTATGAGGGAGAGAAGGCCAACTTTTCTACACCTGGGAACTCTAATGATCTCAATCTAGCTTTGGCCTAATGAGTAATATTGCAAAAAATCTAATCAGGAAGGTTTGAAATCAAGGAAAATGGGCAAAGTGCAATAGTGAAAATACCCTGAATAAAACTGTGCCCAAATTATTATAGTCTTCACTGAAGCAACTATTTGGATTGAACTGCCTTGGGTAACTTCTGTTGCCCACTATGATGGAGTTTCATGTGTTCAAACCAATACTTTCACTGAGAGAACAATAAGAGCTGAGTTAAAAAAAAAAAAAAAGTGGTTGGAAGACATCAAAGAGCAGCAAAGACAGAAAAATCTTTAAGTTCCAAGATCTCAGATAAAAGGAAAATCTATTGATATAAGCCCAACATTCTCCACATTATCTGCTGCTTTTCTCCTCAAATTATTTGATAATTCTTAAGTGGTGTGGGGCTTCTGGCATTCTCAGAGACTAAAGAGACAAAAATTGGGAGTACAAATATTTAAAAGCACCCAGGACTTTGGGGATTGAAATCCTGATTTAAAAAAAAAAGGGGGGGGGGTAGTATCATAGAGAAGTGATACTAACTTTCTGAACTGTTTTCCTGTTGAAGTATTTGCCAATTCCTAACTGATGTTAGGCAAAAGAACAAGAAGTAAAGCATAAAACTGCAGCAAAGAGCATAAAAACATAAAGGGAGCAGTCTTGTAGTCCTAGGGAGACAAAAATTAGAATTCAAGATTCTCCAAGGAGTTGGAGCTTGTAAACACCCTAAGTTTTCAGGTCTCCTAACTAAAGACTATGCCATAGAAGTAATGGAAAACAGGAAAAAGATGCACCCTCACAAACACCAGTACCCATCCTAGAATTTTTACAATGCCTAGTTGGATCAAGGTAATTTGTACCTATTCTAACTATCTTCTAGAGAAAAACTGACCCTCTCTAAAGAAAGATGACATCATATAGAACCTCTACCATTTTTCATACACCACTTCCAATTCAATCCAAAATCATTAATCATGCCAAGAGATAAGTCTAACTGACCAAAATCCAAGAGCAAAAATAGACAGTAGAGAGAGATCCATAGGTGATTCACCTTTTGTAGTTATCAGACACGGATTTAAAAATAGCTGTAATATCTAGGCTGAAGTATAAGAAGAAAAGAAGATTGGGAAACATAGAAAACAATGTAAGAGACATTTGGGACATGATGAAAAGGCTAACGTGTGTATTTGGGAGAGGAGAGAAAAGGAAAGAGAGGTAGGACAGAAACAATATTTGAAGAGAACTGGCTGAGAAATTTCCAGAATTTACAAAACAACAGATTTAAGAAGCCCTATGTAACCCAAACAGGATAACTACAAAGAAAATCACACAAAAATACATCATGGCCAACCTGCTGAAAGCTAAAGACAAAGACAAAATCTTAAAAGCAGTGAGACCATGAAGTCATAATAACTTTATAGGCAAAACAGAAGACTTTTTAACAGTAAAACTCAACAGTAAGACAAACAATCTAAATTAGAAAATCAGCAAAAGACAGGAAGAGACATTTCCCCAAAGAATATATACAGATGACAAATAAGCACATGAAAAGATTTTCTAACATCATTAACCATTAGGGAAATGCAAGTTAAAAAAAAAACAACATAATGGGATATCACTACACAACTATCAAAATGACTAAAATAAAAAATAGTGACGATACCGAATGCTGGCAAGGATGCAGAGAAACTGAATCACTCATACATTGCTGGTGGGATTGTAAAATGATACAGCCACTATGGTAAATGGTTTGGCAGTTTTTCAAAAATATTACACATGCAACTACCATATGATTCAGCAGTTGTACTCCTGGTATTTCAGAGAAATTAAGACTTATGTTAAGGGGCGCCTGGGTGGCTCAGTTGGTTAAGCGACTGCCTTCGGCTCAGGTCATGATCCTGGAGTCCTGGGATCGAGTCCCGCATCGGGCTCCCTGCTCAGCGGGGAGTCTGCTTCTCCCTCTGACCCTCCCCCCTCTCATGCTCTCTCTATCTCATTCTCTCTCTCAAATAAATAAATAAAATCTTTAAAAAAAAAAAAAAGACTTATGTTAACACAAAAGTTTGTACACTAAAGCTTCTAACTTTGTAATGACCGCTAATTGGAAACAATTCAGATGTTTTCTTTTTTCTTTTTAGATTGATTTATTTATTTGAGAGAGAGAGAGCACGTGCATGTGTGCACTCACATGAGTGGGGGGAGGGGCAGAGGAAGAGAGAAATCCTCAAGCAGACTCTGTGCTGACAGCAGGGCCTCATGCAGGGCTGGATCCCAGGACCCTGAGATCATGACCTGAGCCAAAATCAAGAGTTGGCCGCTTAATGGACTGAGCCATCCAGGTGTCCCTAGATGCTTTCAATAGGTGAACGGGTAAACAAATTTTAGTATACCCACACCTTGGGATACTACTCAGTACTAAAATGGAACAAACTACTGATACACACAAAAATCTATGTGAATGTCCAGAGAATTTTCCTGAGTGAAAAAACTAATCTCAAAAGGTCACATACTATATGATCCATTTATATAACATTATTGATATGGCAAAGTTATAGAAATGAAAACCAGATTGGTGGTTTCCAGAGATTAAACTGGCTGTGGGTGGGAGAGAAGTGCTTACGTTGTAAAAATACAACAAGAAGGATCCTTGTGGTGATGAGAACTTCTGTACCTTGACAACTTCTGTATCAATGTCAGTATCCTGGTTGTAATATGGTACTACAGTTTTGCAAAATGTCACCTTTAAGGGAAAGAGGGTAAAAGATATTTGGATTCTCTCTGTATTAATTCTTTCAATTCCATGTGAATCTACACTTATCATAAAATAAAAGTTTAATTAAATTATTTTAAATGAAAATAACATGAGATATTTTCAGTCAAAAACTGAGGGAATTTGTTTCAAAAGAATTACACTAAATTTCTGAAGAGTTGTTTAGGGATAAAAAAGTAATCTCAGATGGAAACACAGAGATACAGAAAGGGCAATTATATAGATAAATCTAAATGAATACTGATCATAAAATGATGTCTCGTGGGGCTTAAAATATGTATAGATTCAAAATATGGGGCAAAGTTAGCACAAAAGGTAAGAGAGGATGGATAGAATTAAGATGCTCTAAGATTCTTGTATTCTGTAAAAGTACTAATTAATAAGTCTCTAAAAAGGTAAGGTTGCACAGTGTAATCCTTGTATCCACTAAAAGAATAACAGAAGAATGCATAGCTAATAGGCTAATAGATCAGGAAAATAATTTTTAAAATTACTTGATTCCAAAAAAGAAGCAAGAAAGCAGGAAAGAAAAGAAAGAAAATAATAGGATAAATAGTAACATTCAAGATCTAATCTCAAACATGTCAATAATTACCAAAATACTTAAACTGACTAAATATTCTGATTAAAAGACAACAAACATCAGATTGTATTAATAAGCAAATTCTAACTTTACTGAATTTAAGAAATGGGAAGTGATATACAAACTACCAAGCAAAAGCTGGTGTAGCAATATTACTATCAAGAAATAGTAGTTGATAGTAATATAAGCAAGAAATACTACTAGAGATACAGAGGAAAACTTCATAATTCACTTTTCTAAATATGCATATGCACCTAATAAAATAGCATTTAGTTAAGTAGAAAATTTAACATATCTTTCTCCATAGCTCATAAAACAAATAGGAAAAAAAGGTAGAGATATAGAATATTTCAATGACAAAATTAACCAACCTGGCTTAATTAACATATGAAGAATAATCTCAATTACAAAATACACATTTTTTTCTCAAATATATTTAACAATATTAACTACATGCTGGACCCTGGGAATGTCTGAACACATTATAAAAATGATCAAAATCACAGAGTATACTCTTTGTACACAGTGGAACAAAGCTAATATCAATATTAAAAAGACAAATAGAAAACCTCAAAATGGAAACCAAGCAATATATTTCTAAGTAACCCATGGATTAAAAAGGTTACATTGCAATTTAGAAATATTTTGAACTGAGCAACAAAATACATCAAAACTTGCATGTACCTAAAGCACTAATGGAAATGTATAAATACGGGGGCACCTGGGTGGCTCAGTTGGTTAAGCGACTGCTTTCGGCTCAGGTCATGATCCTGGAGTCCCTGGATCGAGTCCCGCATCGGGCTCCCTGCTTGGCAGGGAGCCTGCTTCTCCCTCTGACCCTCCCCCCTCTCATGTGCTCTCTCTCTCTCATTCTCTCTGTCTCAAATAAATAAATAAAATCTTTAAAAAAAAAA
>NC_138372.1:139075520-139122352 GCF_054177405.1 Leptonychotes weddellii
ACCTGGGTGGCTCAGTTGGTTAAGCGACTGCTTTCGGCTCAGGTCATGATCCTGGAGTCCCTGGATCGAGTCCCGCATCGGGCTCCCTGCTTGGCAGGGAGCCTGCTTCTCCCTCTGACCCTCCCCCCTCTCATGTGCTCTCTCTCTCTCATTCTCTCTGTCTCAAATAAATAAATAAAATCTTTAAAAAAAAAAAAAAGAAATGTATAAATACGTTAACACACACACACACACACAAATTCTACTTTTAGAATGGCACTTTGAGGAGCTCCATGGACCTGCTCCCCAGTGAAACAAGCATAGCTAGTGAAAAATACTTTAAAATATCATAAAGTCTCTGAAAATCTTACTTAGGGCATATAGCCGATGAAAAAATGTTTATTCGAGAAAATACACTAAAACTTGATAAGAACATTGAGAGTCAGTGGAACTTGAGTCATGACCCACTTCTTCCCCAATCCCTCAGCTCAGTTTGATGGAAGCTAAATCCTGGGAAGTTGTGACCAATAAAATTGAGCTCCTTCTCCCTGCAGCTCTCAAAGGATATAATGCCTCACTGGAAAAGGCAGGCCATCAGCATTTCTCCTGTTCTGGTGTTAAAATCCTGATGAGTACAGCTAACAGGTTGGGGGCTCCCTTCCTCCATCTCGGCCCCACTTACAGAGAGTACAGGTTCTACGCCAGATACAATAGGTAAAAAAAAAATGCTGGGGCCTTATTGCTCTCAACCCAGTTCATTTATAGTGAATGTATTCACTTGTAGCGTATGTCAGAGGCAATCTGAGAGGACCAGAGGCTACCACCATTGTCCAGTGCTGGGAGTAGTTACTCAGAGGTTTTTTTTCAGAGAGGCATTCCATAAGAATAGAGAGCTCTGAAGATCTTCCCAAAGGAAATGACTTTATTTGAAATAGAGTGTGGGGAAGTTCAAGTTTAAGGGTGCTCTTGAAAACAATGGAGATTTGGATGGTAAAAATTCAGAGGAGGCTAATAGAAGAGCAAAAGCTAGCCTGCAGTAGTTTACCAGAGAGAAACAGCTAAGAGGCAGCTAAAAAGAGCCCTCTTGGGGTCAGAACAAACCTCAAAGATTGGCCTCAAAAACCCTTTGATGAATTTAATTGGATGAGACTATGGAGCGATTTATGCCCCAGAGCATTGTAAGAACTGCTAGCCCAATCAGCAAAAAATTAGTGAAGCCTAACAGTTGGGTGTGATACCAAATGTGGCAGACAGCATAGCAGAGATCAGGGCAAGAGACAAAGAGAGCCGTACTAAAACTTGTCTTCCCAGGGTGACTGGGCAGTCACTAAAACAGTGGATGAATAGCACCCTTGTATTGTGCTTTATGGTTTACTTTCATGATTCTATTTCATTTGATCCTGAATCAATACAAGCATTTAATTTTTTAAAAGGCTGAATATCTACACTCTAAGTCTCTACCTCAAGTAGTTGGGAAAAAAAAGAGCAAAGTAAAACAAAGAAAGTAAAAGGAAGGATATAATAAAGAGAGCAGAAATTACTTCATTTGAAAACAATGTACAATAGAGAAAATGAGAAAGCCAGAGTTGGTTCTTTAAACAAATTAATAGAATTTATAAACACCTAGAAGAATGAGCAAGAAAAAAAAAAATCACCAATATCTGTAATTTTTAAAAAGCACATCATTACGGATCCTACAGATGTTAAGAAATAACAGATTTCACAGGTTCTTGGACTAGAAGATACCTTAGTGGCCAGTCAGTCCTATCTTTCTTCCAGTCAAGAAATCCTCTCTATACTATGCCTGAGAGGTAGTAAGTACCTGCTGCTTGAATATCTTCCAGACGTAAAGAGCTCTCCACTACAATATGTCAAGTCATCCATTGTGGGAATGTTCCAGCTGTTAGAAAGTTCTCCCTTATAACGAACCAAATGTCCCTTTCCCATCACTTTAATATCAGGCTCATGTTTTGCTCCTTAATGCTACAAAGAGTAAATAGACTCCTTTGGTTCACATGATAGCCCTCCAGAGATCTAAAGGAGCAGCTATTATGTCTGCAGCTGCAAGTTGTCCCCCAATACCCATTTTCTCCTTCATAGAAATAGAATCCTTAGCTGGTTAATAGCTGCCCAAAATAAAGACATTTTCCAGCCTCCCTTGTAGCTCTGTGGCTTTGTGATTAAGGACAGGCCAATTGGATGTAAATAGATGTGTCATGTGTAGCTTCCAGGAACTACCTTAAAAACAAAAGAGCAAACAAACTTGTCTAAACCCTTAGACTTTTCTTTTTCACTTCACTTACCACCCTACTGCTTGGGAGCATGGAGGTGATGGCCACCACTATGGACCATGGGGAAGTGGGCTATATACCCTAGAGATGGATGGTGGAGAAGTGAGCTGTAAGAAGGTCCTGAAGCCTTCATGGAGAAAAGCTGCCATTCTAGCTCTAGGTTACTTTCCTCTGGACTTGTGTGTGTGTGTGTGTGTGTGTGTGTGAGAGAGAGAGAGAGAGAGAGAGAGAGAGGGAGAAGAAGAGAGGGAGAGAGGGAGAGTGAGAAAGAAAGGGAAAGTTCCTAAAAATTTTTTTTAAAGATTTTATTCATTTGTCAGAGAGAGAGAGCACGAGCAGGGGGAGTGACAGGCAGAGGGAGAAGCAGGCTCCCCGCTGAGCAAGGAACCTGACTGAGGACTCAATCCCAGGACCCTGGGATCATGATGTAACTGAAGGCAGATGCTTAACCGACTGAGCCACCCAGGTGTCCCAGGAAAGTTCTTATTTAAGGCACGATTTATGCATGTTAAACCTATTCCCAACTGTTAGAGTTTCTACCATCAAAAAAGTTGGGAACTTGATGTAATGTATGGGGATTAACATAAGAATAAAAAAAAAAATTAAAAAAAAAAAAAAGTTGGGAACTTTACGGAGCACCTGACTGGCTCAGTCGGTGGAGCATGTGACTCTTTATCTTGGGATCATGAGTTCGAGCCCCATGTTGGGTGTAGTGTTACTTCAAAAAATTTTAAAAAAAAATTAGGAACTTTGTGCAAGGGAAATGCCACATGAAAAGCTTGAGGAATTTCATGAAATTCCCAGGAATCCTTAGAGAAGAAAATAAATTGTAATGTATCCAAAATCATTGCAGAAGAAGTGCTAGATAACAGCTCTTCATTTCTCCAAATAATGAAACTGCTACTCTTTAGTTATAATATTCACGAAAGCTTCCTTAAAATCTTTCTGGACATGGAGGAATCACATGGCTTGAACATAAAGAAATGGGAGAAGAGACAACAAAATCATTCAAAGAATAAAAATGGCCTCTCTTTCACCCTGCCTGTCTTTTCATAGATTGAATGAGAGAAATAAATTCTTTTCTCAAAGAGAGAGAATTTCTCATAGCAAACTAAGGATTTTGTTTTGTAGAAAAATTGTCCATGAATCATATCTTTATATTTAATTTCCCATACAAGAGAAAAGCTGCAAAATGTCACTTTTCCATCAACAACATCTAGTACATTTAAAGCAAATATTGTAATAAGATCTTTGGTTTCACTTTTTTGGAAAGATTGCTTTAGAACCCTAACTCTTTCTTTGCTGTCAGGCTGGTACTGTTGCACATTTATAAGCCTGACTTTCACAAATCATCAAGGATTCTATTAAATCCTACTTTCAAGGGATAAGGAAATAAACCCAAAAGGAGTGAAGAATCTAGATGGTTTCCTTGTGGTGCCTGTTGAAAGTGCAGTTCCTATCAACAAGAAGAGAGAAGCAATCCTGAAATTCATCTTCAGCCCAAAGTCATACATTTTGTTGAGTTTTTGTGCAAATTGTTGGCATCAAGGACTCTTGCCATGTTAGAATGGAAAGGGTATGAGCTTTGGGCTTGGGTACACTCAGATTTAAATGTAAGCTTCCCAAATACAACTTTTTATCTTGGTGACTTTGGACAATTTACTTAACCTCTCTGAGCCTTGATTTTTTAATCTGTGAAATGCAGACACTAATAATTTCCTTGCAAGGTGGTTATAAAGAATGATGTTCAAATTAGTGGTGCATCTGCTAGTGTCAAGAGACAGAGCTAATATTCACATTTAATTAAATAATAATTAACAGATGTGCTAATTAAGGTCCAGTTTACCCTAAGTTAATGCTTTCTAAAAAACCAAATTTACTTAAAGTATGACTTTCTGTTTTTATTGAATTTCCTTAAAGAGTAAATTATAATAGTTCTTAATTTCAGCAGAACTATGAATCTGTTTCCATAGCCTATATTTCCATTTAATAGTATTTAATGACAGTTAAAACCAAAGCATAGAATCCTATTTAGCCTATTAAATTATTTATTCCTCACAAAAGAGGGAAAATAGGACATTAGTTTATTAGTTTGCTGATACTAGCTTCTCTTCTAAAAAAGCCATCCCTAAAAAAGCACACATCACATATCCCAAGAACTGCAAATTTATAGGTTTTTTAAATGCGAGTATAAAACAAATGTTCTAACACTGTAAAATATGTGAATCTTGCCTTAATCAAATCAAATGTATATAAGTCTTAATATAGCAAAATAATTAATTAGAACATTTAAAGCATAATTACTTCCTCTGGTGCATATAAAATCTAATTCCCAATTACAGTAAAAAAATGATTGATTACAACTTTTCAGAAAGACATTTTACTAAAGGAGGTATCCATCTTCTTGACTATTGCCCTAATCAAAGACTACTTACTTCACTTATTGTGTCTGGGTAACGTGATAGATTAATGCTTTCCCTTTCCCCTACCCACCCCCCCGAGATCTCTCTTCCAATCCCAGAACTTGTGAATATGTTATTTTACATGTGAAAGGTGAATTAAGGTTGCCAATCAGCTGACCTTAAAATAGAAAGATTATTCTGGATTATCTGATGAGCCCAATGTAATCACGAGGGTTCTTAAAAATGGAAGAGAGAGGGAGAAAGATGGCAGCTTGAAAAGGTCTTGGCCCAATGATGCTGGCTCTGAAGACAGAGAAAGGAGCCATGAGCCAAGTATGCAGGCAGCCTCTAGAAGCTGGGAAAGGAAAGGAAATTGCTGTCATCTGAATGTTCATGTCCCTAACCCCCAATGTGATGGATTTAGGAGGTGGGGCCTTTGAGAGGTGATTGAGTCCTGAGGATGAAGCCCTTATAGAGAGGGTCCAGAGAGCCCCATTGCCCTTTCCACCATGTAAAGATACAGCAAGAAGTCTGCAACCTTGCAAGAGGGCCCTCACATGACCATGCTGGCACCCTGATCTTTGACTTCCAGCATCCAGAACTGTAATTTCTGTTATTTATAAGCCACCCATTTGAAGATATTTTTGTTACAGCATCCAAACTAACTAAAACATTGGTGGATCCTGTCCATCCTGTCCTAAAACCTACACAAAGGATCACAGCTCTGTCTATACCTTGAGTGTACCCCAGTGAGACCCGTTTCAGATTTCTGACCTCCAGAACTGTTAGGTAATAAATTGGGATAATTTATTATAGCAGCAATAGGAAACTAACACAGGCAAGAAATTGTGCTGAGCACACCTTCTAAGCAAGACTTTATGAAGGAGATAAAGATGAGTCTAGACTCAAGGAGCTAGTAGGACAGAAAAGGGGAGAAAGCAAATATCCCAAGAGAAGAAAAGCAAAGTGCCATGAGGCCTCAGGGGAGGGAAATGTCCCTCCCAGTTGGAAGCAAACCCACTACTAGAAAACCTGCTGCAGTGTCTTCACAGCAACCTTCTCAAAAGGCAAAGGGTTGCCCTAGTTGACCTTTGGTCATTCCATCAAGTCCTCTGATTCTAGAAATTCTACCTACAAAATGACTTGCATTGCAATACCAATATTTTCAAGAGCTGGCCTGAATGTGGCTCAGGTCAGAGAACATGCTGAATGGCAAGCAAGAAAAGAAACCGAGGGACCACACTGCTCTATAGTTAAGATCTGACCCAGCATTACAGGAAAGGGTACATTCTCAGACTGGCTGGGATGAGATGGTTCATGGCCAAAGCTATCCTGGACGTCTATCCTATCAAACCTACCTTGAGACTGTTTTAATTTCCTGTACTCTTATCTGTGGGAAGGCACAGCATTGTCATATTGATATCAACCAAACAACCAAAATACAGGTTCTCTCTGAAGAGGCACAGTCACCACTAAAAGGGCGCTGGGTGGAGACTCAGGGGATCCCCAAATCCCAGCCCCTCACCACCACCACCAAAATAGTCTGTGAGTCAAGCTCCTCACCAGAGCTTTTAGGGCCTTGACTTTTTTTACATGTAAAATGAGACGTTTGTTCATTAAGTTTCCCATAATGTTAAGTTGCCAATATCCTCGGAGCTCAGCCATGATATCAGCAACCTCGCCAAGAAAGAAGCGAGAGCCTACAATGCCCGGATGTACTTGTGCCAGGCCTGGAAGGGATTCAAAAACATTTCTGGAGCAACAGGACTTCACGCTGGCCTTTTCTCCAAACAATTTTTTATAAGGGATTTTACCATGAAATCCTCAATTGCCAGTAGAGATCGATGAAACAGGTATGGGAGAAGCAGTGGTTGGGGCAGGGGGGTGGGGGTAACCCTCACCCAAGGAGGAGAATCAGGAGTCAAGATGAAAGGAAAATTTCTTTCTTTTTCTTTTTAACTTAATTTTTTTTATTATTATTATGTTATGTTAATCACCATACATTACATCATTAGTTTTTGATATAGTGTTCCATGATTCAAAGGAAAATGTCTGACAAAGCGATCCACTTGGGAACGAATAACAGTGCGACCTTCCAAAAGAATGAGATGAGGGGCCTGGAGATGAGGGGCAGGAGAACCCAGTTACAGCCTCTGAGCTCCCTGGGGCCGCTCCAGTTCCTACAGTTCCTCCACAGATTCCAGGAGCCACCTCAGCATCGTATCAATAACTTCACTTTTTGCAGAGCCAGCTTGAGTGGGTGTGCCTTTCTTTGAAAGCAAATGAGCTCTAATACAAACACAATCAGCACGTCTTTGTCCTTCACTGAATTAGTGCCATTGATTTCTCGAAACTGAAAAAGACCTTGGAGATTATCTAGCATAATTTGTTTGTTCATTTAAAAATCTTCATTGAGTGCTTTCTGTGTGCCAGACACTGTGCTAGGCCGGGGGAAACAGAGCAGTGAATGAGAAAGACACCGACCTGGGCCTCATGGAGTTTACAGTTGCGAAGAATTACAACATTTAATAAATAACGAGTGAAATAGAAGGAGAGCTAGCTGGGGCTAGCCCGGGAGGACCTAACTCAGCCTGGGATTTCATAGGAAAGCTCCCTGAGACCACGACCCATGAGTGAAGAAGAAAGAAAGGAGGGAGACAGTTGAGGAGCTACGAGACCTGAGAAAACAGTTGAGTTTGAAACCTCAGGGCTGGGAGGTAGCCTGGCACGTGAGAGGAGCTGAAAAGGGGCCAGGATGGCAGAATGCTGAGAGGAAGAAGCGGCCCACTGTGAGTGAGCCCACTGTGGAGCAGCGTGTGCAGGGCTCTGTAAGCCAATGTAGCAACGTAACTGAGCCCTTGCTCAAGGCCTCACACCTGGCAGGTGGCAGAAAGGAGCCTAAGTCATCTGAACTCTATAGAGATCAGTTAACATTTTAAAGTACTGCTCTTCTAAAATTTCTTTTCTTTTCTTTTCTTTAGATTTTATTTATTTATTTGAGAGAGAGAGAGCGCACGAGCAGGGGGGAGGGGCAGAGGGAGAGAGAGAAGCAGACTCCCCGCTGAGCAGGGAGCCCGATGCGGGACTCGATTGAGTCCCGATCCCAGGACCCCGGGATTATGACCTGAGCTGAAGGCAGGCGCTTAACCAACTGAGCCACCCAGGCGCCCTTAAAATTCCTTTTCTGATTCTAAAGGCAACACGTGCTGATTATAGAACAAATGCGTCTTCTATTGGCCCACGACCACTATACACATGGCCCCTAGGTGGGGGCAGTACACGCCTTGCATGCTGTACAGCATCACAGGATGAACCTCAGCAAACCCATCCTACCCAGACACTAGACATTTTAGAATGTCTTTCATTATCAGATTTGTCCAGATTGAGCCATAGAAAACTCTCAGGACTAGGGCTCATGGCGAAAATCTGTCCATTACATAAAGGACCCCAGACCCTTCCCCATATGTCAACTTCTTGCCCATTTTTACTGACAGAACCGTAAACTTGAAGATAACCTAGTGCGTATACTCAGAAAAGTATCTCTAAAAAATGACATCCACACAGCTCCTCATTTTTTCATGGCTTGGTCTCCTGAAAAGTTCTGTCCATTTCAAAATCAGAAGATGGTATTTTAATCACCCAACCACAGAAGCCATTTAGGATGCCCCTGCCTCTCCCCGCACTCCTCACGGCTCCTGTTCCTTGGTTAAACCCAAACCGAGCACTTCTGATAAGGATTCATGTGTCTGAATAGAAACCCCTGTTCTTCCCCCTGCGTAGGTGCCCTGCAAACCTAATGGAACCAGCATTTTCCCCCTAGTTGATGTGGCAAGCAGACAAACCCTGGGAAGCCTGGGGAGCAGATAAAGCACTTGATTAAGATGCCATCCTCTCACAGTTAATTGGCAGATCGTTTCTAGGAGTTCATGCCTTAGAATTTGTTCTTTCCTGATTGTCATTTTGTTTCCCTGCCACCCATTAAAAGAGTCTCTTTGCCTGTCCTAGTGGTTCCCAACCTAATAATAATTATGGTTTCAGCTTCTTGCCTTGAGTTTCTGACATCATAAATAATGCAGGTGCACAGAAATAAAGTGTAGCTATGCTGGCTTTTGCTTCTTTAGCCAATCCTCTACCCCCCACCCCCGCAAAAAAGTGAAGAGACTGAATTGATAGAAAGATGCATTTTACCGTCCAGCTGCAAAGAGGGCATAGCCAACAATGAGGATTTCAGAATAATAACCCTAAAGAGAGGAGGTTCAGAGCGTCCCATTCACTGTGGCCAGCGGGCCTCCTGAAAGAAGCATTGTTCCCAACAGGTCAGGTGGAAGACCCCTCCCATGAATGCAGCACTCTGAGGAAACGCTAAGCCATCCATTTTTTTAAAAACCGTCTGACACCAGAAATTTCAAACAGGATTCGGTCCTCAGGGAGCAGTACTATCCCCTCACAGGTGTGGAATAATCAGGCATCTAAGAACAGCAGTTTCTCTAAAAACAGCTGCAGAACGTATAAAGCTACAATTCGTCCATTTTAAATCTGTGTGTTGGACTCCCCAGCTTAACGTCTGCATTCTGAGTGCTGTGCAAAGGTTGGGAAATGTGGCTTTCCAGCGGCTGGAACGAGGAGGGGCCCTGATAGGAGGACTTTGCCCAGGACTTAAATATAGTTTTTAAAGTGCCCAAGTTTAAGATTAAAATGTGACACAGTGAAATGCTCAAAAATAAAATCTTCCCCCATTCCATTATGCTGCTCAAGAACTTTTCCCCACTACCCCCCACCCCGCCGTGTTCTCTTCTAACCTTTAATTTGACAAATTAAAAAAAAAAAAACACATAATAAGAATTTTGGGGGCTTGTTTTACACGTGGCACTGTGCTGAGGGCTTCCTGTAAATTATCTGTTTGATCTTCACAACGGCTGCATGAGGTAAGAACCATTATTATGGGCTAGAGAAAACTCAGCCTTAGGAGAGTGGTCATCATTTGCTTGAGATGCCTGACCTAATTTGTGGAGTTAGACAATTCAGGCACTCAAATGCAGAAGCCAAAGGTTTTTAGAAGCCAAAGGTTTTCCCTTTTTTTTCCATTCAATGTGGGCTAATGAATACCTTCTACAAGCCTTCAAAGCCTCCATATTTATCCTTTTCGGTTTCTACACAAATGCCAATGAACAGATATGCAAGGTATAGTTAAGCATTCCCTGATTGCTGCAGAATTCAGTTAATTCTAGATTTTCTTTATCATAAATAGCAACATACAAACATCATACATTTGCTTTCTCTCTTTGACTTGTATCCTTAAGAATAATTCTAATGAGAGCGACTACTAAGTCGTGGTTATGAAAATTGTTGTGCCTGTTGATACTATTTCTCTTCAGACTTTTAAAAAAAGATTTATTTATTTATTTTAGAGAGAGAGAGTGAGAGAGCACTAGCGGGAGGGGCAAAGGGAGAGAGAATCTCAAGCAGACTCCACGCTGAACGCTGAGCCCAACATGGGGCTCGATCTCACAGCCCTGAAATCATGATCTGAGCCGAAACCAAGAGTCAGTCACTTAACCGACTGCACCACCCAGGCGCCCCTCTCTCACTCATCTCTCACTCCTCAGGTGAGATGATGATGATGATGATGTCAGCTTTATGTTAATCTCTACCTTCCTTCCTTATGGGCTTTGTCCAAACAAATGAATACTATAAAAGGCATACAGAACCCTGTGTTATAAGGAGATTCAAGCAAGGAGCTCCAGAAGCTCAGGATGGGCCTCTCCACCCATCAGCGTGTACACAGTTTCTTTGAACTCACAGTAACATTACAGTGGGAAAAATACCTTGGCAACCTACTTATAAATCCTATTCTCTCCATATCCAGGTATCCCCTGGGTTGTGAGTAAAAACTCTTAATCTAAGTTTTCCAGGAGATAGGCCACCACATACTGGCTGGAAACTGTTAGGCAGAGTTCTTGCTCCAACTCTGGAAATGAAGAGCTGTGAAGCTTTTTCCGAGACACTACTTTCTGGGAGGATAAAAGTAATTCCTATCTCACAAGGTTGTTGTAAGTATTAAATAAGAAATATCTGTGTATCACCTGGCATCTCCGTCAAAGAATAGGTCAATGTCAGTTGCCTCCCTCCAAAACTTTCTAAAGAAACAAATTATAAAAGATAAACTACAGGGGCGCCTGGGTGGCTCAGTCGTTAGGCGTCTGCCTTCGGCCCAGGTCATGATCCCAGAGTCCTGGGATCGAGCCCCGCATTGGGCTCCCTGCTCTGTGGGAGGCCTGCTTCTCCCTCTCCCGCTCCCCCCGCTTGTGTTCCCTCTCTCTCTGTCAAATAAATAAAATCTTTAAAAAAAAAAAAAAAAAAGATAAACTACAGAATATATTGCTTGATTTTTTTCCCAGTCATATCTCATCCTTAAATATCATATAAATGAAAGCTATTGAAAATGTAAAATATTTTGGAGAATGAAAAGTCATGTGAACATCTCTTTATTCATGAAATGGGGCAGTGGGGAGTGACACACTGGGTTGTTCCATGTCAGGTTCATCTAGAACACATGTCACCTCCGTGTGGATGGAGAGAGATGAGCTGGTCACTCGCCTATTTGCCCTTAATTGAATTTCTTCCCTTCTATGCTCAGCTCTGTTTTGCGGGGAGTGGACCTTACAAGCTCCACTCTCCAGAATCCGGCCAACTGACTTCCAGTTAGATCCGGGTGGTGGGAGACATGGGCGGGTGGGTGTCTGGAGGAGAGAAGCCATTGTTCCCCTCTGCTTCGGGCTGAGGTCCAGCGGGGTGGGTGTGTTCTGACGGAGGCAGCAGCAAGCGGCTCCGGGTCCAGGGGGCTGCTGGCTGTTCCAGCAGCATCAGGAGGTTTGGAAGCAGATGCAGACTCCAGCAGCTGTAGTGAGTGTGCGCCTGGGCTCTGGGGCACCCCCGCTCGTGTCTTCCAGGAGTAACACACGTACACTCCCAACTCTTGAGTTAACCCACCTCCCCTTTTTTGTTCCTTCAGGCCTTACTTTTAAAATCAGTCCCCTGCTTTAAATCTCCTTTGTGTGACATACTTAACATAGTTTCTATTTTTCTAATTAAAACTGAACTGATATAATTAGTCAAAAAATGGATGAGAAATCCCTCTCTGAGGACTGGAATCATATTCAACCCAAACAAGCCCATAAAATGCAGTCTAATTGTTTTTATGAGCCTTGTGGGGATATAAAAATGTCCTTTGATATTTCACATTTATGTAGAGTTCAAAAGTTTTCTGATGACAAATGGCACCTCCTCATAGAATGACAGAACATTTTTGGCAAGTAGTTACTGTTTTAGGAAATTAAAATATAGTGAGCATGTAAAATGCGAAAAAAAAATTTCCCTGCTGTTAGCAAGGCCATGAAATTTTCTACTTAATCAAAAGAGAAGAAAAAGAGAGAGCTTGGAACTGGCTGAAAAACTAGCTCTTGGAACTTCTGTTTACCCTCAGTGTTCTTCCTTCAAGTCTAAATTTCTATATGTAAGGTCTCGCCATTGGCAAATACCAGCCCAACCAACAGCCTGAGTTTGGTCCGCCTCATAATTTCAAGAGCTCTTTAGGACGAAGATATTAACAATATTTGTGGCTAATCCTGGCAAGACTTTGAGCAAATACAAATGTAAAGATCATCAGTCTCCGGGCTTCTTAAGGTCAACTGCATAGAGAAAAATCATTTCTAGAAAGAAGAGGAGCCAATGGGTATTTACACGTCTGATAGGTTCTCAAAATACTAGAAAATTCAAGACTGTACTCAGAATGTGCTGTTCTTAACTGGGGGTTAAGATCAGAATGCAGGAAAGCCCTAGAGAGAACCCATAAATTTCTTGAGTGTGGTGGAAGATGACAACCTCCCACGGGCAGCACTGTTGAAGTAATTATATAGGGCAATGCCAATGGAGTCAACTGACAAAGAAAATTCTGGAAAGATCCCTCCATCTGCCTTCCAAAATCCTAGGAAGAAAATTAAATGTAGCAGCTTACTTATTGATCTACATGGGGGCAGACTGCCTTGCAAATTTTTATTTCCCTTTGATCAGCTGTCAAAAGGAAACAGTGTAAATCCTACAATTATCTTGAATAAAATGTCATTTAATCGTCATGAAACTTCTATATCCAGTCAATTGTTTCTTTGTTCTTATCTCAAACATAAGGGAAGAAAAAAAAATACCTTCTGTAAGTAGAGCACAGAACCTATGCTCTGTTCTAACTGTGATCTTGGCCCTTTCCCAGCCTCTATATAGAAGCTGGAATATGTTATTATTACTGGCAGTATTTCTTACTGATAAGCGCCAACTTCCCTATCTACTGAGCCCTTTCAGTTTCCACTGGCCTTTTGTACCACCGTCCTGATGGTGCCCAAGACTGTGTCCATGAAGGAAACATTCTTATTGTTCTCACATCATGAGGACAGCTTCCAAATTACAAATAAAACCACCACACTGGGGTACAAATATGCACAGATCCCGTTTTCCCTTAATAACCCACGATAAATTTATATTTAACCTCTTGCTTTATAGAAATCCTTACTTTTTTTTTTTTTTTTTTTTTTTTTTTGTTGAATCACTCTTCCTGCCACCTCTTCAGACAGTGAACTCATTAAATTTACTGCTTCATCAGTAAGACCAGCTGAGGAGGGTAAGGAATTGCATGTCTACCATTTGCCCAGCAGTGTGGAAGTCTTTCATATTAACTTTTTAACTTAATCATGACATGAATGCTGCAAATTGAAAGTATTATCCCCTCTTACAGGTGATAAAATTGGAGGTAATCAGATTGATGCAAATAGTAAAAGTAGAATGAGATGAACCCGATATTTGAACCTGGGTCTCTTTGATCTGAAAATCTAAGCTCTTTTGAATGTGCCACACTATGGAAGTCAGACTGGACAGAGGCCATCATCATTCCACACAAACTAATAATAAAGCACATGATACTGAAGTGAAATCTGGATGTTCTTAACTACCAGCAACACTACACCGTGAACTTTGCTTCTGAAATGTGACTGGGAATCTTTTCCAAGAGGCAATTATATAGGCATCATTTTTCCTCCTCTCCTTTCTTTGTGAAGTGTCCCAGTGTGACTACACCCACAGGTGCAGCTTGCAGAACTTGCTAGTCCTGTCCTACCCTATAGCGATTCCTCCAGATTTGGAGGTCACCACTGTCTTCCAATAGCACTTCCCAAAAGGCCAGCCTTGGACCTCTTCCTGCATCTGTTGTCACCTCTGAGCAGAAGGCTGGGTCATCCAATTAACTCAGCACACAGGAAGGGTGCACCTCTGCTTCCAGCGTGTCCAGGACAGTATGCTGGGGGTCACTGTCTGGAGGGTTTGTCCTTGAGGATCTACCATTCACTGCATTGACACAGGGAACAGCCTGAAGGCTGAGGAAGTGTGGCAATACCTATGAAGATGGAGAGGGGCAGTCCCAACTGAAGGGTTCTTGAGTAATCTTGTTGGATCTGGGCCACTTTAGAATGTGGGTAAGTGGAGAATAGGATAAGCCTTAAGATGTGTTTTTTCCACCATACCTGGGATAGCTCAAGAAAGAAGCTAAGGGGGCGCCTGGGTGGCTCAGTCGTTAGGCGTCTGCCTTCGGCTCAGGTCATGGTCCCAGGGTCCTGGGATCGAGCCCCGCGTCGGGCTCCCTGCTCGGCGGGAAGCCTGCTTCTCCCTCTCCCACTCCCCGTGCTTGTGTTCCCTCCCTCGCTGTGTCTGTCTCTGTCAAATAAATAAATAAAATCTTAAAAAAGAAGAAAGAAAGGAAAGAAAGAAAAAGAAAAAGAAAGAAAGAAAGAAAGAAGCCAAGGGTCATTCTGAACTGGATCTAAATCATACTTGGACCTCCAAGCTAATTCAGACTCCCTTGAACCTCTGGAACAAAGTGGCGGGTTATCCTATGGCAGGATAATATGCCAAGTCATGAATTTCAGTTCTGTCCTTGCTGCACTTTCCTACCTCTGTTAAAAAACAGTCAGCAGGGTCTAAGTTCCTTTGACTGAGAGCAGGGATTCGCAATCTTTCTGTAAAGAGCCAGATAGTAAATCTTTTAGGCTTTGCAGGCCTATCTATCTTTGTTCAAGTACTTAACTCTTGCTGTTACAGCAAAAAAGCAGCCCTAGACAATAAATAATGGGCACAGCTGTGTTCCAGTAAAACTTTATTTAAAAATTAAATAGGAGACAGCCTGGATTTAGCTGCAGGTCATAGATTTCTGACTCTTGACTTAGAGGATTTAGATGTCAAGGCCAAAAGATGTTAACTAAAAACTACCGCCCTTACGGTTTGTGTTTCCTGAAATTGAAGCTCATGAAAGGTGCTCAGAGGAGGGGAGAGAGATGAGCCTTTGGATGGCAGAGAAAAGCATTTAGTTACATTAATAAAATATTGCCAAGGTTCATGCGGTTCTGTAAATAGCTGGGACCAGCAACCCTACGCCCCCCAGCATTCAAAATAAATGGGTCCACAGAGAGGACCATGAAGTGGTACTAGGAAGCAAGGTGTTTATCTTTGGTAATAAGTTCCATGTCTAAATGGGGCATGGTAGCAAAAAAAAAAACCTACTTCAGGAGACTATAGGAACTTTAGTAATGAGCATTTCAGCTAAGACCACGTCACCATCCCCAGAGCAAAACACTTCCTGGGTGTTCCCACGATTCCTGGGTTGGAGGGTTACAAGGTATCTGGATGAAGAAAGCTCAAATATAACTGAGATTGAAATCATATTTAATTTGACTTTTTTTCATCATGTGTAGTGTAAAATCATCTGCTACATGCCCAGTAGAGCATATTATACCAGATAGAAGCTTGCTTAATTCTTTCAGGAAAAACGGAGAGAGGGAGGGAGGAGGGGGAAGGAGAGAGAGCGAGAGAGAGAGCAAGAGAGAGAAAGAGATTGAGAGAGAGAGATGGATATGCATACAGATGCTGTGGAAGCTTTGGATAGATTGAATTTTAACCATAAAATAAGTAAAAGCATAAAGCAAGATGGCTCAGTAGCATAATTTCCTTTCAATTACTATTTACTATTTATAAAAATGGTAATTGGCAAAAAAACTTTCCACAACCTAATTTAGGAGGGTCTCTGTTTCAGTTGAGCAGATATCAGGATACCCCATAAATCACCCTGCCTTGGCTTTAAAAGCACTTTTGTGCATAGAGTCATTACTGAAATACGGAGAAATTTCAAGACAACCTAACTGCTCTTCTGAAGTACAAATAGCTCTCCAAGAAATAGATTAAAGCTGAGTTCACTACCCTATTAGTGTATTAGTTTCCTGTGGCTGCTGTAACAATATTACCACAAATTTGGTGGCTTAAAACAACAGAAATTCATTTTCTTAGAGTTCTGAAGGCTACAAGGCTGAAATATGTATTGCTGGGCCAAAAGCAAGGTATGGCAGGGCCAAGCTCTCTCCGAAAGCTCTAGAAGCGATTCTGGTCCTTGCCTCCTTTGGCTTCTGGTGGCCGTCAGCTTCTTTGGTCTATGGCTCTGTCACTAAAGTATCTGCCTCTGTGTCACCTTGCCTTCTCTTCTGTGTCAGATCCTCCTCTGCCTTTCGCTTAGAAGGACACACATGATCGCAGTTAGGATCCACCCAGATAATCCAGGATAATATCCCACCTCAAAACCCTTAACGTAATCACATCTGCAAACACCTTTTTCCACATACGGGGTTATTTACAGGTTTCAGGGATGAGGACCTGACATTCTTAGAAGCCACTATCCAATCTACTACAACTATCCAACCTAATAAGTCCTTGAACCAATAGTATTTAAGATTACGGTTTCTGCTTTGTTTCTGTGATCATGTGGATCTGTGATCAGATCCACTGGCTAGGGACTTGCAAAAGACATAGAGAGATATCCATCAATCATCGCCACCTTGTGCCACTTCAAGGATCCACGCTGCATTCAGCGGGAAAGGTGTGTCCTGGAATTGTGCAGTACAGTGGCTCCAAGTATTACATCAGACTGAAATGGTTTTATGTCTGACCCAAACACCCAGAGTTGTACTGGGAAAGGACGGATTCCTTCAAAATCAACCTCTGTGACCAAGAATATACACCCCCCAGTCATCTTCTTTCTCATAAAAACACACTACCAACCACTACATTTTTCCTTTAATTCTTTTTTTTTTTTTAAAGATTTTATTTACTTATTTGAGAGGGAGAGAGAAAGAGAGCATGAACAAGGGGAGGAGCTGAGGGAGAGGGAGAAGCAGACTCCCCGGCTGAGCAGGAGCCTGACTCGGGACTCGATCCCAGGACCCTGGGATCAGGACCTGAGCTGAAGACAGAAGCTTGACTGACTGAGCCACCCAGGCGCCCCTCCTTTAATTCTTAAACAAATTACGTTTTCTACTTCAACCACCTTGTATTCACAACTTGAGAATTAGTTGTGCCTCAAAATGGGCACAATTTATTTCCCAAAAGGAGATTTTTATGATTTTTCTAAGTGAGGCACTGTGATACGTGCTGGGAATGCACTGCGCAGGTGGAGGAAATGAAAGAATAAGTCAATAATCATTTCCACATAACCTAGTGATGGAGCATTCAAGCACCTCCCACCACCTCCACTCTGGCCCAAGCCACCTGGGACCATTTCTCACCTAGATCACTGCAAAGTCTCCTAACCACCCTGCCCAAATTGGTACGTTGAAAGCCTGCCCCCTAATGTGATGGCATTAGGAGGTGGGGTGTCTGGGAGGTAATGAAGATGAGATGAGGTCATGAGAGTGGAGCCCTCAGGATGGCATTCGTGCTCTTCTAAGAGTCACAAGAGTGCTTGCTCCCCTTCTCTGCTCTCCACCATGTCAGGGTAAGTCAGCAGTCTGAAAGACTGGACAAGGGCCCTCACCAGATCCCAGCCATGCTGGCGCCCCGTTGGACTTTCAGCCTCCAGAACTATGAGAGAGAAATTTCCGTGGTGTATAAGCCACCTGGTCAGTCTATGGCACTTTGTTACAGCCACCCGAACGGACTAAGACACCCCATTCAGTCTATTCTCTGTAACATAGCCAAAGCAGTCCTGTTAAAACATGTCCTCTGCACAGAACCTTCCAGGAACTTCCCATCTCACTTGGACTAAAAGTCAAAAACCTTGCAAGGCCCACAAGACTCTGCAGTCTGCCACTGCTAGCCCCACCCCCAGCACTTTCCCTGTCTGACCTCAGGTGCTTCCTCTCCTCCTAAACCAAGCCCAAAGCACAATCCTTCCTCAGGGCTTTTGTCCTTCACTGCTGCCCCTGCGGAGTAAACTCTCTCTGCAGGACTCACTGTCTCACCTCCTGCAGGGGTTTATTCAAGCATCACATTCTCAGTGATGCTTTCTCTGATTATTGAACTAAAAATTACAATGTACTCCCTGGCACAACCTGATTTCCTTCTCTCCCTTGTTTTTTCCCATAACACTTATCATTATCTAATTTATTATATGACTTACTCATTTTTAAAAATGATTTATTTCCCCTACATAAGATGTAAGTTTCACTAGAGCTGGGATTACTGGTGGTTTTGTTCACTGTCTATTCTGTATGCCTACCACCTAGAATGCTGACATCTAGTAAGTGATGAACACATATTTGTTGGACCGAAGGGTGATGAATGGATGGACGGATGGATGAGAGGGTGGACAGATGAAAAGATGGGTGGATGTGTACACAGGGCCTTATGGGAGTGAAAGACAAGGACACATGACCTAGCCAGAGGCGATGGGCTTTGGGAAGGCAAATACTCCACTCACCTAGTCACACCCTTCGTGGGTCAATCAGACAATGATTATGTCTCTTTCCCACTTTCATTCTTCATGACAGTTTTAAGTGTTAATTTTGTTTTTTTCAAAGCTAATTTTCCAGGTAGTATAACTGTCATTGCAGAAAAGGTCAGCCTATTTATTGGGTCTCATCATTTAATAAAAGAAAAATGAATAAGTCATCCCAACTCGAACAATTCTTTTAATATTTTGACAGAAGATAACTTCAAGGAATTTACAGAGAACCTCTCTGTATTACACAAGATTCTCACGGTCATTATCCATTTCATTTCACAGTGTTATAAAGACTCCACTATATTTTAAAGGCCTGGCTTTTATAAAGTTAACATTTTGTGTATTTTTGGCATTAACTACTTTGTTATAAAAGCTTTCCTGTGTATGAGTCAGGGAAGGATTTTTATCTGGTCTCATCTTTGTCTTGGTGGTCATATTCACCTAGGTTTCCCATAAAATACTTTTTAATTAAAGAAGCAATTGAATTGTTGAAGATGTATCATTCCCAGTACATTTTCCCGTGCATGGTACACACATATGCACACACACGCACATGCATCACACAATGTAAAGTAGTTCTTTAAGCTCTGAATTAAAATTTTCATAATTCTGAATTGAAACAGCAATTCAAAGTAGCAAATACTCTATGCTGAAACATATCGACAACATACATGCTTTTACACCACCCCACGGCAAACATCCCACCCTGCAGCATCTGTTCTAATCCTGACTTCTTCAGACATTCTGCAATATCTTCTACTTCTATTCCAGTAGTATTAGCTGACAAGAAAGGTATTTTGTTTGTCACTATATATTTTTTGTATTATTTCAACCATTTTTAACAGCATTAGGAAGAGCAAGTACTTACCCAGTCATATGTGGCTTTTTTTTACTAATAAGTAAAAAAATCTCAAAAGAGACTTCTAAACATTTGTCAGTAAATTTGGCAAACATTTAGAGTACTATTGAGGAGCACCTGGCTGATTCAGTCGGTAGAGCATGGGACTCTTACTCTTGGGGTTCTAAGTTCAAGTGCCATGTTGGATGTAGAGATTACTTAAAAAAATAAAATCTTTACCCACTACTGGTAGGTAGGGGGTGGTAAACTGTAGAGGCTTGTTTTCATGTTCTGGATGTTTAGTTTTTAAATGAATTGCTAATCACAATGGCTTCCTAATGTCCTTGAGCTTATATTACAAGATACAATAGATACTTGGGTAACATTCATCATCAAGAATAGTGAAGGTAATTCACTTTGCAAAAATGTTTTCGCAACTTGCTAGCTTAGATGAGATTGTCATTTTCGGTATCATACAAGGGATGACGATGAGCATATACCAGAAGTAACAGAAGTATTGGCTCTGCTGTTTTCTGGGCTTGGCATGTGCTTGCCTCATTAGCATTATCCCCACTGATCATTTCTTTGCAAGAAACATTTTAAGCTGCTTGTCCACTCTGTCAGAGGAAGGAAGACAATGAAATTTATAAATTCACTTCACTAAAGCTAAATAAAGGGCAACATGAGGCAATGGGCTGAAAGTGAACAAGCAAGCCAGGGAGTCACTCTGACCCTCTGAGATGTGGGAAGCCCCTCAGTCCTCAGGGGACTGCACCTGGGAATATGTGATGTGGGGCTGCCTGACATACAAACCAACAGAATGTGCCAGGCTCAGTCCATAGCTAAAATGTTGGTAAAGCTTATTTTTTTCCTTTTTCGTTTCCTTTTTTTTTTTTTTTAGAAAAAATACCTAAATAATTTTCTTTTCTTTTTTCTTTTTTTGCAAGCAATGGACTATCTTGTGTACTCTTGAGAGTGTAGTGGGCTGCCCATTTTAGAGGCCACTGGTCTAGCGGGAAGAGCGCCAGCCTTAGAGGGAAATTCCTCGTTAGACTGCCAAGAGAATGGTCTGTGAACTGAAAAGCCATGTCAGTGAAAGAAAAGATTACTACTGCTCAGGAAGATCTACCTGTGTTGTTTGAATTATCTTAACCTAAGTCCATTACCTTACATGTACTCATTCTCAAATTAATCTCCAGGTCCCTAGAGAATCAGAATTGTAATAACCCAATGGAGGAAACTTACCAAAGGATATTTGAAACTCTAGATCATTGCCCTTCTGTCCCCCTCCCCATTTTTATACCTATCCATTTTCCTTAAAGAAAAACTGCAATGCATTAAACACCCCTTAGAGGTTGTTTGCTTGGTGGGCTTGGTGGAGCCTCTTCCATGAACCCCGAGAATCACCTCCTGAGGGCACAGACCCTCAGGCATCTTCCCTTCTGCCCCAGGAGTCAAGCACCACTGAGCCCTCAGCACAGTGAATTAAGTGGGAATTGCCAAGTGCTCCTTCTGACCTCATCTAGAATATTCCAGGTCCAGATGGCCAATTGGGCTCTGCTCCCATCATTTCAACCTGAACGCACAGGAACCCCAGTCCTTGTCAGGAAGTCCAAATTTCTCATGACCCCAGAGGCATAAAGATTTTGCCTCTGCTGCTACTGTTCTAACAAAGCAGCCATGATTCATAGAGCGTCTCTTTGATGAGCAACAATGGAAACATTCTCCTCTATGTTCCCCAGTTCAGATCGAGTCCTCTTGAACAAACCAGATTTGCCTCTGAGTTTTGCCTGGACTGTGTCATCAGCCTGACTCTCCATACCAAAGAGAGAGAGGAGTGAGGAAAGAACATATATTGAGCGGTTTTTGTATGCCACACTTCTCAGTCTGGTCTGCATGTGAAGGTAGGTTCCACCTCCTTTACATGCACCCCATCCTCATTACCCCTCTCCCCTTCTCCCTCTCTCCCACGCTCCAGGCCCATAAACCCAGGGGACCTCCTATGGGGTCTCTAATAGCCTGACCCTTGTGCCTAAGGCAGAGAGTTTAGATCCACACATGTGACAAGACATCCTAATTTCTTCCTCTCCATCAAAAGTATATGACATTTTATTCTCTTTATCTTGATTTCTACAATAATTGTTTTCATTGTTTCCTGGCCATAGGAAGGTTTGGCAACCAAAAAAAAATTTCTTTTTTATAATGACAGTAAAATGTTAGGATCTATACATGGGTGACTAATTCTATTAAATTTATGGTTCTACTTACAGTGAAAATAAAATCTAACACAGCCCCCAAAGAACTAGGCTGCTTCAGGTAGCAATTGCATCAAACCTGAAATATGAGACGTAGGTTATGTTTATTGTTTTAAAGGAACACCTCAGTCCAGGGGCTTACTCAACAACAGAACTGTTTGAGATTAATGAGGATGTTTCCTCCTATAAACAGTGAAAACTCCAACATAAATATTGTGGGGTCTGACCTCCAGGTTCCTTGGAGAGTAGAGACAACTGTGCTCCAGCCCCCAGCACCCCCTGAGAAACTGGTCACTGCCAGGGGTCTGAGTACCTGGTGACTCATCATTTACCTGCCAGGTCTGAAATGACCATGCCAGCCCCTCTCTGTCCCGCAGAGAGGGGCTGGCATGGTCATTTCACTGTTGTTTTTAGAAAAGTGCCCACCATGGCAAACCATCACAGAGTTTTCCACCACCCTGTGAGCCCACGCCAGGGGAGACTACAAGGTTCATGGCAGCTTGCTTTTAAGATTCTTCCTGTGCCCTAGCTTCCGCTTGTACTCCAAGAACCTGCCTGGGTCTCAGTTTCTTCATATGTCAGATGAAGGAGTCAGACCAGATTTTAGTGTGTAGACAAACCACCTGGGGATCTTGTTGAACTGCAGATCCGAACTCCATAGGTTTGGGGTGGGAGGTCTCAGGGGATGCCAATGCTGCTCGCAGTCCATGGACACACTTTGAGTAGCAAGGAGTTAGATGACCTCTAAAGACACTCCCAGTGCTGCAGTTTTTTCCTATTCAAAATGATGCAAAAAGGTAAAGCAACAAATGTTGCAACATAATACAGAAAACAGAAAAGCTAAATATCTAAAGATTGAAGTCTCTTAACTGTACCCCAGTTCGGCAGACTGTCTAATCTGCTTTGACCAGGACTGCTAAGAGTTTTTAGTTTAACAAAGCACATGGGACCTCAAATGTCTACACATTTCTTCACCTTTTTTTTTTTTTTGTCCATGAGCAATTCAGATGAAATTGTGTTTTCTTTCTTTTTTTTCTTTTTTTAGAATGCTGTTGGCTCAGGAAAATTCAACAATTAGCCCCCAGCTCAGACATTTTGAGGCTGAACTGTTATCCAGACAGAAAAAGAGAGAGAGAGAAAGAGAGAGAAGTATTTAAAAGTGTTGAGTCTCTTAGTTTAAAATACAATTTGTAATTCTCAAAGAGTGAGGAAAATTGTCCTCCTTCTTCTACCTTAAGGCTGGGCTGAAAGGAATAGTTAGCAGAAGAGAAAAGCAACTGATCTGAATGAATTTGGTAGTGGTAAAGCGGCACTCAGCTTTCTCTGGGCTGGGGTGGGGGCGGGATTGGTGAGAGCCTGGCTTCTGCTACTTTGTGAGAATTTATAGGAAGTTAACCACCTGGCACAGATGACCATAGTTTTGTAATAACGCCAGGGAAAGTAACTCATTCTTCCCTCCATAACTGACAAGAAAGAGGGAGAGAAGGACTGCATTATTGGTGCCTTCTGGGGGGAATTTGTAAATCCTGGAATGGTGCCAGGGCCCACGTGCTCAGAACTGGCTGGGGGGGGGTGCTAAAGGGAGCGTGGAACAGAGGAAAGAGGGTGTGAAAGTGTGTGCAAGGTGCATTTGTTAGCACACGTACTGCACAGCTGTCTCCAGAGTTCACCTGTCTAATGTGTGAGGACACACCAGTGCCCCCCTGCTAGGACGAGTATCACCCAGCTGCCCAGGAAAGGCCTGCAGGCTTAGGACGCCCAGAGCCTGAGCCAATGAGAGCCAGGCTTCAACTTCTGCTGGAAACATCTTTTCTACCAGCATCCAGGCTTTTCCCTGGCTCAGCGCACACACCAGGTGTGGTTAGGCCACCTGCCAGGACCTCGGTTTCCCGGTTTCCTCATTCCTCAGTCCTCTCCTCATCCCAGCTGCAATTCCATGATGGCCCTGCATTAGGGACTGATCTGCTCTAAACCCCACTTTAAGGTCTTCCCCATCCTTCTGGGCTAGCTGACTAATGCAAGAAAGGGATCTAAACTGATGGGTAGCATATGTAATGGCATCCCTTCTAGGAATAGCTTACATTTGAACAAGGTCTTTGACTACCCCCAAATAGTGACTCATGATATAACACAATGAACAGGTAGAAGAAATGTGATGGCAGAAACTAACTGAAGGCACTTTACCTACTCATACTACCTGAAGGACTGGGTTGATATTGGCCCAGGTTTTGGCCAAGTTAAACTGTACCAAGGTTTTTGGGACAGTGCTACTTTTCAATGTGACTGGCTTTATCACTTCCATCTGTTGATTAGGGAGGACTAGAGGTAGGTAATTGCAGGTTAAGGCACTGCTCAAAGCATCTGGAGGCCTGAGTCCTTGCCTCTGCTTCTCATTAGCTGTGAGATCTTGGACAAGACACGTCACTTTTCACCAGCTGTGCGATCATGGACAAGTCACCTCACTTCTCACCAGCTGTGAGGTCTTGGACAAGTCATCTTGCTTCTTTGTACCTGGTTCTCATCTCTAAAGGGAAGAGGCTGAACTGAGTAAAAAGTTTCCCAAGGTTTTGTTCATTTTTATTCTTCTTGAGGGAAACCCTTTCTTTAAAGGAAATCTCACACAGGAGTCCAATTCGCAAAGCAGATCAAAACACTGTGTTTGGTCAGGTGGTACCAGATGCTTTGTAACAAACCTCAAAATTTCTATAAGTTAATAATCCAATGCAGTAATTCCTGGTTAGCTTTCTATTTCATGGTAATGCAGGGACCTATGTTCCTTCTCTCCTGTGGCTCTGCAATACTCTAAGAAGTGGTTCTCAACTGGGGGTCATTTTGTCCACCCTCTCCCCCCCTAACCGGGGGACATTTGGCAATGTATGGAGACACTTTTGGTTGTTACAAGTAGACGCCAATGCTACAGGCTTTGAGTGAGTAGAGGTCAGGGATGCTGCTAAACATCTTACAATGCACAGGATAGGCTTTCTCAACCAAGAATTATTCAGCCCCAAATTCTAATAGTGCTAAGCTTAAGAAACCTTGGTGTAGGTCCTTGAATTTTATCCATTCAGCCAACAGATAGGGAAAGAGCACCAGGAAGCACCGCATGAGAAGCTTTGATGGCCAGACCTACAAGTGGCGCACATAACGTCTACTGACATCTCATGAGCTAGAACTTAGCTATGTGGCCTAACTCTGTGTGTATGTACGTGTGTGCATGCGTGCATGTGCATGCGTGTGGGTGGGTGGAAAGTGTGGGGGCGCAGCATGGGAGAGATGTGACCTCTGACCAAGTAGCTACTTCCCAGAAACAAATCTATGGTACACAATGGGGGAGTGTGAAGGCGGTGGGCAGCTACCTGTCTGCCACCCAGAGTCTCCTCAGCTGAATACACTTAGTAACAAAGATGACAAACTATGGAACGAAATGAACCAAACAGGTAAGGCAGAATCACATAAAGCCTTGGTACCCAAAGGGTGGCAGCACCTGGAAGTCTACAAAGGACTCCTGTTGTTCATAAAAAGCACGGTGAGAGCAAGCCTGCGCTAGCTGCTGGATGCCAGAATCACATAGAAAGTCTCATGCAAAGACATGGAAATCCACCTGAAAATAATAAATCCATGGAAACAATATAAACATTATTTATCCAATGTAGAACTGCATTTCACACTGAGAGGAGGAGGCTGGCCTATGGCTCTTGGAAGATTCTCTTTTTCTATTTGAAGAGAGAAGATGAATACAGTCAAATACAATAATGGGATAAGAAAGACACGATAGATTTAACCTATTTCCTCTTGGGCCAGGACACAGCAATCATTCTTTTCCACAGTTACTATCACTAATCGGACAGTGGCCCAGTTTCAGAGGACACAGGCATTTAGAGACACAAATGAAAGGATATACAAATTGTGTTAGGTTTTCAGAGGAAAGCTCAATGAAATAAGTCAAAGTATCTGAACCTAGACCTATGTCTGCTTCTGACAAGCAGTACTTATGGGAAGACTCACTTCTTCTTGTGGGCCTTGGTGCCCTCATTGACAAAATGTGGAAACTGGCCCGGAGAGTGGTTTGCAAACTGTGTCCTGGGGAACCCTTTGGAGCTCAAATGGAGCAAGCCAATGGAAAGTAGTCCCCATACCCAACTCCACTTTTGTCTGTCTGACATACCACACCTCAGTGTAAAATTTTGTTTAAATAATGGCTTCTATGGCTAAACAATATTTGAAAACCCTGCAGCAGACATCACTATACATGTCTGATTCTAATATTCCATGATTAGTCCTCATGACTAGAACAATCTTAGTAAATGCCTCTATTCAGCCCACAATAAGATGATTTTTCACCTCTCAATTTTAAATTACCAGTAAGAAGGCAAAGTTAGGTTGGCCCAATCACTTAATTCTCTACATGTGTCTGTGAGGAAGTGTTTAAGTCTTAAAGTTAGTCTCATTCATGTAGAAAGAATATACAGTAAAACCCCTCATGGCCTGAAGAGAAGAATCTTGGGAGACTTCAAATAATTGTTGGTCAAGTTGAATTTTTATATATTAAATGTAGATGACCTTAATCTCAAAAATCTCTAATAAGCTTGATTTTTGGTGTGACCTCTGACAGTTGTTCTCAAGCCCAGCACCTGCTCTTCTCAACCATGCTGCTTTGATAGGGTTAAGGGATCCTTCCTCTTGTACTAAGATGTGGGGGGACTCTCCACTGTCAATTGCTCCACTGTGATGAGCTTTTTACAACACCCCAACACAACAATAATCTTGTTTTCCTATTAGGAATCAAGATCTGCTTCCATTCATGGTCGCTATTCTTCCTGTGACCTTGAACCTGCACGCTCTGTGTCCTTGGTTGATGCCATTCCTGAACTATAAGCCCACTGAGAACAAAGCAGAGCTCTCCCCATATCTAGCATGGTTCTTTGCCTACAACAGATACCCAATAAATAACTAAACATTAGTGTAAGACACACGTGATAAAGACCAGTAGGTGTAAATCAAACTATTTAATTCCATTACTTACTAACATTTGGATATCCAGGTAAGACAATCATATCTTACTGTTTACATAAAATGTGCTCCTAGGAACTTCCCAAGGAGGAATTTTTGCTCCAACTTTCAACAGCAAAAATGACTTCCTACTTTTTTCACTTGGGCACAATCATTGCCATCGGGGCTCTCACTGGTGTCCGCCCCTTCTCATTACTGAATAGGCATCACCATTCTCCTCCACAGACAAAGCACTGAGATTACAAATAGAAATCTTGTTACCCTTAGCCAGCCCTCCAACCTTACCTGCAAAAATAACAATAACCCAGGGTGGTGGGGGAGGGGAGAGAATCTAGACTTTGGGAATACCAAAAACTAAGGAACAGAAGAAAAGAGAAGGCTCTGTGTCCTGTTCATGGAATGGTCACAAGCCCTGTGCAGTTGCAGCTGGGCTACGTGGGAGGTTGGGGCAGGTTGGACAATGGGATGTAAGGCCTGAGAGATATTATAATGATATAATAATGATAATAATATTATACTCTAAAAAGCCATACTAAGATAATTGGCCTTCAGTGGCAGCACCAAAAGGAAATTTCCATGAGGAGAATGACCAGCGCCTAATGTCAAAGGGTGACTCAGCGGGCTTTATACTCCTCCCCCCACCAAATACCCATCAGAAAAAAAAAAATCACAATTAAAATAAGACAAAACATGTTTGACACGCAAACATGCATCCAAGAGAAGTTCCCTAGCCTTCTTCCATATCGCTATCCCTAAATATGCAGAAATCCAGGAGCCGCTTCGAAGGGCTTCCATATTTCACAAGGACGTGCATGGGTCAAGTCAAATGAAACTAGAATAAAGTCAAACCTAGGAGGTGGCTTGCCTTCTTACTTCAGTCGTGGCACCAAACCAAAGGTAGTTGGAGTAATGAGGGATGCTGAGGTCACTGAGAGGAAAACTGCCTGAGAAGCTTGTCTTGGATTCCATCTTGGAGGGCAGGCATCTCGTCAATTAGCTCCAGACTCCCTGTGGCACAGGGTGTATATATTGGCAGCAAAATAACTGAGAGCCGTTGTGTTGCCCCAGGCAGTGCTCAGTTAGATGTACTGTGCATCCTCCACAGCTATTAATAGTAAAGAGCCCGGAGCTATTAGAAATATGTCTGTGTCATAAGGAAATGAAGTGCTCTTAAATGTGTAAAACATCATTATCTGTCATCTATAGGCAACTAGGTAGAAAAACACAGCTTAAGAGCATCTTCAAACTGAACGATATTCCTGTGAAAACTCTAGGTCTATAATAAACTGGAGACTGAATGAAATCCTGGTCTGGCTTCAGACAGTGGCTAAAAGAAAAGAAGTAAGTGCATAAAAAAATGTATATGGATGCACAGGAGCACAAACAAGTGACCATATTAGTGGTAATGCTTTAAAAAGTGAAGTCCGAGGCCAATGGCTCGTGAACTGATTAAGGAATGTTTAAGCAAAACTCCTGCTTAGTAGACCCTCTAAAGTGTAGCCTATAAAACAGAAAATGCCTGGCAATTTAAGCTAACTATGAGCTTTTTGCTATATCCGAAGCTAATAGATTATAATATACCTAAAAATGGGCACACGATCACTTCTAACAAATTCAGATACCATGACCTTGCAAGCCAATTAGGCCTACATCTTCTATGTCACTTTTTTCATTTTTATTTGAGGAAAAAAAAAAAATGTGATCTTGCGAACAGTAGCCATAAAGCAAACAGGACAAATTATAAACTTCCAAAGGAAATTGCACGTCATGGTATTGATTTAAAAAAAAAAACAAAAAAAACCTAGCTACCTTTGTAGAAGCAAATGTGCCTATCATTCACATATATGAATCGTATTTAAATAGTGTTTGCAAAGAAGTTTAAAAAAATTGAAAAAAAAAAAAAAAGAAGTTTAAAAAATTATTGGGGTATTATTTAAACCATAAATATATTTTATTATACCATTTATTACTTGTGGTAAAATGTCAGATGGGTGGATATAAAAAAACCTAATCATTGATTATAGTGCTTAAAGAGCTACTCTTCAAAATTATGAAAGTAATTTAAATATATACCAACAATACACTAAAACAAGGTCATTAATGTCTTTTAAATATTAAAAGGCATTAATGCTACACAGTGACTAAGGCATTATAATAATCAGAGTGGTGAAATCTAGTGACTAGACAGGCTACCGTATTTTTATATTTTTAGTTCTACGTGTGTGTGTCTCACTGCAGTCTCAGAGGTTCTAAAAAGGCATATTCAAATTTATTTCCAAATCATCATTTGTCTTCTCTTTTCTAATTTTAGTCTGCACAAATCTTTCTAGTTCACTCACGTCTCTGACACACATTTGTGGACGAAGGGCTCTCTGGTCAGTGTGTTCAGATCAGCGGCCAACCCTGAGGGATCTGCAGCCTGCAGCCAGCTAGACCCACAGGAAGGCGCTGCACACATAGTTCCATCCACAGCAGACACTGCTTCTTGTCTTCCCCACAGCCCCCCTCCTCCTTTCTTCTAACACAGGGTTCCTCTATTTCAGCACTGTTGGCATTTTGGCTACATAATTCTTTGTTGAGGGGACTGAGGTGTATGATGTTTAGCAACATCCCTGGCCTCTACCCATTCAATGCCAATAGCAACTCTCTCCCCTAGCCCCTAGGTGTAACAACCAAAAATGTCTCCAGACATTACCAAATGCCCCTTGAGTTAGGAAGGAGAAATCGTCCTGGATGATAATCACTCTTCTTCCAGAACCCTGTTTATGATCTTGTGCCCATCATTCTGTGAGCATCTACCAGCTGTAAGAGAGGTGGCTTCTATCCCCAGCCAAAGAAGGCAAATCTTTACTCTGAATCAATTATGGTGGTCCCATTCCCCTTCTCAGCTCTTGGTTACACGGGGACATGTGACACAACTCTGACCAAGGAGACAGGAGCAGAAGTCTGCTGAGGGGCCCCAGTGAAAGGATTCTTCACTCTTGGGTGCCCCTTGTAGGTATACTATACACACACACACACACACACACACACATGCACACACGCACATGCACACATCCACGTAGATACCGCTTTGGGTATATTACAAATGAAGGAAAATAAATAACAGAAATAATAAAGAGTGAAAAACGGGGAGAAAGGCGTCTATTAGTTTGCTAGGGCTGCCATAACTAAGTAGCACAAAGTATCTTAAACAACAGAAATTGGTCTCATGGTTCTGGAGGCTAGAAGTCCAAGATCAAGGTGTCAGCAGGGTGGATCGTTCTGAAGCCTCTTTCCTTGGCTTATAGATGTCCATCTCCTCCATCTGTCTTCACACAGTCTTTCCTCTACATCTCTGTGTCCAAATTTCCTCTTCTTTTAAGGACACCCATATTGGATTAAGACCCATCCTAATGACTTCATTACCTCTGAAAAGACCTTGTCTCCATATACAGTCACATACTAGAGGTTAGAGCTTCAACATATGAATTTGGGGAGAGGGATGCAATTCTGCCCATAACAAGGGAAGAATAAAAATGAGAAAGGGAGGCAGATGACAAGAAGACAAAAAGAAAGAAGGGGATGTATCTGTTGGGAATTATTTCCTCTGCGGGTGATAGAAATTAGAAGTGTATTCAAATAAGACTGCTTTTCTCACTAATATTAAGTCTAAATATATGTGGTCTGCTAAATTTGGTTCAGTTGGTAAAAAAAAAAAAAAATGTCACAAAAGACCAGGCTCTTTCACTATTCAACTCTGCTACCTTTGGATTTTGCATCCTATTGCTTGTTGCCTCATGGTCACAAGATAGCTATTACAATCCCAGATATCGTGTCTGCCTTCAAGGCAGGAAGACAGGGTAATAGGCTATACCAATGGTCTTCCTCTTACTCTTGTTCCTTTTATATAGAAACGAAATCTGTCCCAGGAGGCCCCCTTATGTCTCATTGGCCATAAATGGGTCATGTGGCCAACCTTGGCTGCCAGGGAATCTAGCAGAGCAAATATCTGGCTTTCTAGAAACTTTGGGAACAGGCAGGAAGAAGCAGTGGGATTGAGATGGCTATTGGATTAGTCAATCAACCATGTTTATCCAGGGGAAGGGGGGAGAGAGGAAATAGAGGAAAGATTAGGAGGGGGCTGGAGGGAAGACGAGAAAAGAAGAGGAAAATTATCTACAATCATTATTAATTACTATATACAAAGAAGCTAAGTTTTCATACACAGCTCTCCCCGGGGTGTTCCCCTAGCCTGTTGATAGCTATAACACACAACAGTTTACTTAAGCATTTACATGATTTCCCATCTTTTGGCATAAACATGTAAAATATATTTAATGACTGCTTCTTGATAAGGAGTCATAAGTGTACGATGAACTGCGTATCTACTGCATGGAACATACTACTTGGCACATAGTCAATACTTACTAAGCATCCGTTAAATGAATGAATTAAATCAATCCAGATCATTGTGAAAAGAGCACATAACATCTATTCCACAAGGGATCATTGGGATTTCTTTGTTGTGAAAACTTATTAGGAATGCAAATTCTCAGGCCTCACCCCAGACCTACTGAGTCAGGAGTAGGTAGTCAGCAATCTGTGTCTTAAACATTCTACAGGGGTGTGGATGCATGCTAAAGTTTCTGCACACACACACACACACCACTAAACTATCTCCATCCTTCATAATTTTAGGGCCATGAATATTTTATATACTACAATTTCTCTTCTGTGTTACATTGATCATCTCAAGGCAATATTCTGTTCTAGGATCTTATTTAAATTTCTTCAATGTTAAGTTATGAAATATTAAAATGTAAAGAAAAGTACAGAGAAAATATAAAACACCCACGTACACACTCTTAGGATTTAATAACTGTTAACATGTGCCCTAGTTGCTTGCATGTCTTTTTAAAGTTGTGAGGTCTGGCACTGTTCTCTCCCATCTTTCTTCCAACCCCCTCTGACAGATGGTCTCTGTTCCTAAGCATCCTGACCTCTTCCTGCTGGGCTTCCTAAATCCTAGGCTAAGAGATGGCAAGCATGTGATGGAGTGCATGTTCTCCCCGGCATGCCCCCAGAGGCCTAGTTACTAGCAATTTCCATCACCTGGACTTTTGTTACCACTTCCCTTAGGTTCGGATGGTAGATGCTGGGACTGGTTTTATGTTCAGACACCCATGGGGAGGTTGAGAGTAAGCTGAATTGGCAATATCACATGCTTCTCGTCCAAAGTGCAACTCTAACTTCTTTTGCCTCTTCTTAAGTTCAAGACCAATGTTCTTTCACATGAGACCCACCATCAAGAGAGAAAAGAATGAAGTAAACTCAACCAATGGCAAAGATGCCAGGAGTTGTGAGTTCTAATTCTGGCAATATTGTGTGGGGTGCTGGTTCTCTTTGCACCTTTTATTCTACCTAACGGAGGGAAGAAAATACTACTGATTCTTAAATATAGTTAGGCTTATAAAGTCCTTCCACACATACTTTCCCACATGATACTACCATTTGATGACAAATAATATCCTTACAGACTATCTCATTGCCCACTGTGTCCCCAGCACCCAGCATGGTGCTTGCTACACGGTGGGTCCCAGCTAAGTGTGTGTTAAAGAAATGAATGACAGAAGGATGCCTAAAGTGGCAGGTCCAGAATTCCCAGGAAGGAAGGGCCAGGGTGGCTGTCTCACTGGACTCGAAGCGTTAGAATAGTGCTTTCTCAACGGAGCCAGTTGGCAAACTATTTGTTTCTTGCCTGCTCTAATTCCTCCTTTGAGAAAATCTTAGTATGAAAACAATGTCAGCTGAACGAAATAAACAATGAACTTAGTAATGCACTTGATTTATATTCTAGTTCAAGTTCTTTATCTTGTTGCAGACTAGTAACAAAGAGTTCTTGGATTGGATCTGTGGGGACCACACTTTGGGAGGTCTGGGCCAGAAGACCTAGCTTAGAGCTCCATGTGCTCTATGAGCAGTTTTTACTTAACAGTTATTAGTCTGGGGCTATTTGGAGGAAGTATGGATCAATATTACAGAATAGCTAAAGCCTCCTTCCCATAAGCCACTGAAGCTTAAGAATGATACATTTCAGATAATCTTTAATTACAAAATCCTACAGTAATCTTTGTTTTGCCACTGCACAGGACAGAAGTCCTTCAAATGAGTAGTAAGGAAGGTGGCATTTGAAGGAAAGAAGGCTTGGACATTTGCTGGCATGCTAAAAGTTGGTTGGCCTGGTTCTACTTTCATATAGGTTTTCTTTCAAGTTCCTCCTGCACCTAGCAACATCATGATCCTGGATTGTTCTGGCTCTATTTGGATGAACTTGAATTGTTTTATAAAGATTTTCTAGTGTCTAATGGTCACCAACCCTTCCCAGCCTACTCTGGTGATGTCAGGATAGGAAGAGTCTGGGTCTGGATCTGGGGACCACACTTGAAAAATGACTCTTTTGGTACTCAACATAGTCCACCTGTGGGGGGCCTTCCATTTTATCCAAACGCAGTACTTTTGCACACTTATCTTCGTAAAGACTTCAGGTTGCCTACCAAATGTTCATGATCTCTTTTTTCCCCCAACAGAATGTCAATTTTATTAAGAGCAATAACATACCGAGCTTCAAGAACACTGCATTTTTCAGACTCCTTTCAGCTACAGATGTCCATGTGACACAGTTTTGCCAATGAACTGTAAGTGGAAGTAACAGGTGGCACTTCCAGGAAAGCCTTTAAAGGGGGTTCGCTGACTGTTGCTTTGTTGGCGTCTTCCACCAACCAGTCTGTCCACCACAAATTGCCCATTTTCCTCCTTCTTTCCTGGAATATGGACATGACACTTGTTCGGGTGACAAGCAAATGCCAAAAATGCTTGAATGGACAAAGGCGCCTGGGCCCCTGATGACATCATGGGCTGTCGTGCCAGCTCTGGACTGCCTACCTCTAGACCTCTGATAATGTGAAAAAAAGGAAAACCCCTAATTTGTGTAAGCCATTGTTTGGGGATCTGTGTTATTTGTAGCCAAGGAAATTCTTAAATAATACACCTACCATTTTAAAGACCAGTGCTAGATGCAAAGTTGGAAAATATAAGCTATGTTTCCTACCTTCATGGAGCTTATGGTACAGCTATGAAGACAGGAAGTAGACACTGCTCCTGGGTGAATGTGAGACACAAGGGGCCTGAAGGTTAACAGCAGCCAGAAAAGCTTCCAGGCATTCTGAGAAACTGTTTTAGAAAGATTTAGATCAGGGACTATTGGGGAGAGTGAGGTATGAGGTTAAATTTAGAAATCTTGAGAAAAGAGATCCATTTAAGCTCATGAGAAACAGTGATCCTACATAACAAGAGGATGCTGGGAAATGTTCAGGTCCGTAATAGGGATGTAAACGGAGAATTATCTATGGTACAGAAGAGAAATGAGAAGAAACATGCACTACCAAAGTCTAAGAAAGGCAATGTCTCGAGAAAGAAGAGAAATGACCCAAAGTTAAATACAGAGACTTTGAAGTCCAGCAGTAATGCTGAGCAAGATGAGCCTGTGATTTTGATGGGGGAGAGCACTAGTCTGCAAACATTTTAAGTCTATGGAGCCCTTATTTTAAGAAAGCATCATAAGAAAAACAGCCAAAATGGAGCTATTCTGGTTAGATTAAGTTAGAGAACCCAAAGAATCAACTAGCAACCTCCCCTCTCCTATTATATCCTGGGATCTCCAGTGTACCAGTGAGCTACTGGGACCAACTTATGGGGCAGAAAATGAAGGTACAAGGGGAAAACTGAGTGGTTGAGATACCATGATGTAATTCAGACGTAAAGGAGCAAGAGAAAACTCGAGAAAAAGTATTGTTTGGGAATTCGAGACATTCTGAACATGTCCTAAGTCTGCTGAACTATTAACTCTCATACTGACATAAGCAAGCTGTTAGACCTCAGAGAAGACCCATGTTCAAAGTGCTCTCCAGACCTAAAAGCATTTTAAGTTTGGGGAAATTATGTTTAGAAGAGAAGAAGTCATGGTTCCCAGAGTCTGTGGGTTTGCATGAAAAGTCACACCGAAATGCTCCTAAGATTTTTAGCATTCCGTTGTTCTTTGTTCTTGAGAGTTAAGAAGTTTCTTTGCCCAAGTCCCTTCTCTACTTTCCATACTAAAGGAATACAATCTATGATATTGACTTTGAATTTTTATACATGTCTGACGTTAACAAAGAAAAGAGAAAGATAAAGTCCAGCCTGGAAAATGATGTTCTACAATGTTGCTTCTAAAAATTATAAGACAAATGAGTAGAATTTGATATCTCATTCAAATGTGCTGAGAATTTGTGACAACTTTGTCTTTTTATAAAATAAAAAATTATACGTTGATACTTTGCCTGAATATAAAGCTGTTAATTTGTAAAGTGCCCTGTAATAAATTTTTTGTCAATTATTCATAATGTCACTCTGTAAAAGGTCTTCATTGTCCTGCTCATTTTCCAGATAGGAAGCCAGAAAGCATGCCAAGGTGAAATTCACTAACTATAGTTTAATGATGCTAGCGAATTGCGTGGCTGCATTAGCAAAGAACGGAAGTCTCCTGCATTCTAATCTTTCTAAAATTAGCCAACACAGCCACTATGATGGAAAGAACCATTCATTTCATAAACCTGCCCTGGACAGAATTATAAGTGAGCAGAGACAAGCTCATGACAACTTTTATCTCTGCTGCTCTGACTCACAAAGAATTTGAAAGGAAGAGCAAGAACAAAAGGACAGGATCTGAGCAAGGCAATGTAGTCCATTCACATGAAACACAGAGACCCTTTCTTGTGGCTCCCCAACGGCCCACATAATTCAGGAAGTTCTTCTACCTTCAAAAAACTAATAAAAATATTTTAAAGAGATTTCATTTATTTATTTGAGAGAGAAAACACAAGTGGCGGAGAAGGGCAGAGGGAGAGGGAGGAGCAGAGAGGAGAAGCCCGATGATGCAGGGCTCGACCCCAGGACCCCGGGATCATGACTTGAGCCGAAGGCAGATGCTTAACCGACAGAACCACCCAGGTGCCCCAAACTAATAAAATTTTTTAAGGTTTTTTTTAGATGACATTAATTCAAAGTACCTTCTGTATCTGATGAGCCATACCCTTGTCACATCCGAAAAGGTCTTCAGACTGAGCATGTACACGGTCTAGCTCTGACTGGTGTCACTCAGAGGGATCTGTACTGCCCTTTGGAGTACGTGTCACTGAAAGGGCCTTACACTTCAAAAAGCCAAAGGACAGCCACAGGCCTTGGCATCAGCCACCTGCCCTGCAGAGGCAGATTCACTGTATCTGAAGTCCTAGCTCTTCTGGGCTATCTAATACCTGGAAGTACTTCTTCTATGGGGCGTAACCCAGATGAACCCTGAGTCAAAGCATTTCCAAGGTACAGGGAGATAGCTGCCCGCACACGCAGCACACCCCAGCTGACCTGCTGTGTAAACGAACCCAACACAGAACAAACTGCTTCCTGGGAGATCCTATTTTCTGTAAGTCAATGAGAGAGAAGCACAAACGTGTGCAGAGCCTGCGCGGGGGGAAAAATGCTACATACTTGTACTAAAGAAAACTTGTACTGGGCTAGTGTTTTCCTTCAATGGAAGGCCACTTGAGGGAAGAAAAGGAATATGTGAACCCATAGGTTATTGGAGAACTCTTGGATGTTTTAACAAAACAAAACAAAACCATAGCTCGAGCCATTAGAAAATAGAAGATAAAATGGTGAAAGACTTGAAACAATTTCTATGTATGTTGTGTGTAAGTTTTCTCATCGTGTAGCCTTCTATCTTCAAAGATGTGTGAAGTAGAGAGTAGAAGACTTGCTATTCTGATTTTCCTTTTTTTTTTTTTTTAAGATTTTATTTATTTATTTGACAGAGAGAGAGACAGCGAGAGCAGGAACACAAGCAGGGGGAGTGGGAGAGGGAGAAGCAGGCTTCCCGCCGAGCAGAGAGCCCGATGTGGGACTCGATCCCAGGACCCTGGGATCATGACCTGAGCCGAAGGCAGACGCTTAAGGACTGAGCCACCCAGGCGCCCCGATTTTCTTTTTTAAGTGAGGTCTTTGGGAGTTAGATAAATCTCTAAGTATAGAGTGTGACACCTTCAATGAAAGCAGCAGCGACAATAATCAGTCCAGGGCCAGGGTTAGAAAGTCGTTTAACGAGTAGACCTAGCTCAGCGGTTCTCCAAGTGCACCCTGCAGGGTGTTAACGGGGGTTACGTGAGAAAGGAAAAGCTCCATGGAAAATTGCGTTTGAGAAATATTGGATTAAGAGGTTTTTTTTAGTTTTTGTTTTTTTAACTTAAAGGCAACTCAGAGCCTTGTATATGTTTTAACATGTATAGCAAATCTCAGAGAGGGAGAAAAAACATGAAGCATTTCCCAAAGTTATTTATAAAGCCCTTTAATTCCTGGAGGATCTGGTGGGATTAGTGTATCTTGGTTTACATTTTGGGAAATGCTGAGCTAGATAAGACCAGTGAATTTCGATAAAGAAAGAAGGGAGTGAGGGAGGGAAGAAATGACAAAATGCGAAATCTTAGGTGATTTGAGGTCACATGTATCTTATAAGTCACTGTCCATGACATATTCCAAGGTGTAAAAAGAGAGGGAAGTGTAGGGCATTCTAACTAAACTTTAAAAAAAAATACAAATAATAGTTGTGATTAAAAAAAAAAAAGCATTTATTGTTGTCACCCATAGGTCTACCATAGCTTTCTCTTCTGACCCATTTACTTTTGAAAATAAAACTAAATATGAAAAGCAACTAAAAATGAGAATAAAACACATGGTGGCAAACCTTGTTTAGGTTATGAATAATCAATCTCCATCCTGGAACGCATCCTGGAACGCCCCAGAGAATGCACTGGACCCACCCACAGCCCAAACACCCCCTCTACATGTCAGCAAACTGCAAACACCCACTAGTCTTCTCAGTGGTCACTCAGGACCTCCTGAGTGCTTCTGGTCACTATGGATCATCCCAGGCACACCATACTCAACGCTGAGAACGCACTGTTTCATGGACTGCCTACAGCAGCGTGGTGAGGCTAGAGCATCAGTTTCCTTATATGAATAAGGCAGTGTAAGCTCAGTGGACATTAAATCGCTTTTTCAAAGGACTCATAGCTTCCCGACTTGAGTTCCTCCTCTATTGCTAATTCATACTATGTTCTTTTTACTTTCTTATTCTCCTAACTCCTGCACCCAACTCTGAACTTGTGGCCTCTGTGATGCCCTTGGTCCTCCAGGCCTGACTTATATTTGGTCTTGGAACCTTGCTTTTCACTACTGGATGCAAGTTTGGCATATCTCATGATGCAGCTGACTGTGGGGAACCAACCCGTGACAGCAGCCACTTGGCTAGAACCTGCTCCAGAGCAACAGGGGTTTGGGACCCCAGGCCAGAGGGAGTGACTCACTTCCATTCAGTCTTATCTTTGAGACAGATCTATCATTACACAGGACTTAACAGAACTATAGTTATAGGAAGAAGGGAGGAAATCAGGAGTCTACAAGATTGAAGACCACATTTTGGAGCTGGCCCCTGATGTACTGGAGCAGTGTCCATACACATAGCAGCTAGAATAGAGGTCCCAAGCTCATAGACCTAAAAGAGCTTGGACACCGGGGTCCGCAGTGGTGGAGGCTGTGGCCCAACTGGCATGTGTGCGCCTCATCCAAACAGCTAACTGTCGCTCAGCTGTTGTTGCTGAGTTGGAAACATAAGCTTAATAATGCCTGGTATTCCCATTTTCAAAATAATTTTTAAAAATCCAGATTTCTATGTAAATTTTCTAAAATTTTAGATTGTGAATGGGTCATGTAAAATATATTTGTGGGCTAGTCTTCATCCTCTGACCTAGCACACTGAGTAGGAAAATAAATAAGCAACCTGAGAGTCAGCAGAGACAGTAATTAAGACATAAACCTTAGAGCCAGATTTCCCATGTCCAGATCCTGGCCCCACCATTCACTAGCTCTCCTGCAACCTCTCTTTGCCTCATTTTCTCCTCTGTAAAATGAAAATAATATCAGTACCTACTAATAGGGTTTAATGAGCATTAAACAAATTAACATTGATTAAGTGCTTTTAATAGTATCAGGCATTTAGTTAAGGGTTAAGTAAGTGTTTATTTGAAAAGTTCTAAAAAACATATCCCAGGAAAGCCTGCCCAGGCCAGCTTTGGAGCCTCCTGGATGGCATATACATTCAAATTTCTCACTCAGGCTTAAGCTCACCAGGATGGAAAGACATTTTGGAATAAGAGATTCTACAAAACAGGTGGGGATAAAGGAGGAACCTTCGGTACGACATTTTTGGTGGCAGCAAAATATCCCAGCCCTAAAATCTGGTGGTTTTATATGGAAATGAGATTTGAGTTGATAAGAATGTATTTCTTACTAGTCTTAATAATTCCGCCCGAAGACTTGGGCAATTCTGAGAGAGAAAGCAAACGGTCTCTCTTACACACAGGAAGAAACAAATAACTGTTGAAATGTTTCAATCTGGACTGAACTCAGTTAATCTGTAGGCTTTGGGTGGGAGACAATGTAAAGTTAGGCACAGCGGCTGGGGAGATGGTGCTTGTTTTTGGCTAACCGGCAGAAAAGGAGCAGCTGACTATGGGATGGAAGCTGAATAGCTTCCTCTCTTCTCAAGAGACAATGACCTTCCGTCTGTTAAAGCTCCCCAGGGGACCCCGACATCCCATTTAACCTCCTTTCCACCAACCCAGTGTGATGTTAAGAAAACCAAACCCAATGGAAACACAAGCCCTTACACATCGGAAGTCATGGGAGAGGTTGGTTGACCTTACGGGTCACTACATGAGACACAAAGAAGCAAAAAGGGACTTCTAGGAAAACTGCTGTTTCGAGGATTATAAGTCAGAAGCCTAACATCTGCTTTGACCTAAGACCCAGCTTGAGCCCCACAAGATGAGAAATACAAAGTACATTTAAAAAAATGTAACCTTTAGTTCATACTTGCAGTATAGAAAGGCAGAAGTGTTCCCTTGTGCAGAGGTCTCTCTGAGTGCTTGGAACTGGGGTGGCAGCGGCTGCTTGGGGGCCCCTCTGAGGTCTGGACTTGGCATGGACCCCAGCTGCTGGCTCCGAGATGGCTGTTGCGGCCTGAGGACAAGGAGCCTCTCCTTTCAACAGATCGACTGATTCTCATGCCGACAAGACGTGAGACACTCCACTGCCAACCAAACAGTTTGGGTACTTGCAACCTAAGACCCCAGGTGGTGTTTGGAGGGAGAACTGCAGTCCTGAAGCCTGTGGGCAGGAAGGCCCAACACTCACTTCCCTACTGCTCATTTACCTTTTCTCTCTGCCACTCCACCTTCCCTCACAACCTGCGGCTTCCTATTCTATTTCTAAACTCCCCCTCTCTCCAGTAAGCCTTTTCTTATTCTCGATGTTTCATTCAATCTAGCACAAGACCCGCAATCAATCAATAGTTTATTTAAATTCAAAACTGTATTTTACTCCGGAATAAACATAGTTTTCCCAGCCTGCCACAAAAAAATACACGGGCCATATGTTTAAACGCAGGGCTAGCTAGCACAGCTATTATCCTGGAGTGTTAACAGCGTGTTTTGATACAACATCATATGGCTTTTTTAAAAGAAATTCAAAAGATGCCAGATTAAGACTGGGCACCTGAATCACTCTTTTAGGAATTTATAAGATTCATCCATTCACCTTATACAGCAAACCTGTATGAGTACTTAGGTGTACCAAGCACTGTTAATATGGGGGATACTGAGGTCCATAATGCAACCACTGAGCTGGTACAACTGGGAGACTGGCATGCCCCACATAGGGAGAGCGGTGAGAGCGGGCTGGGTTAGAGGTAAACACAGAGTGCTTTGGAAGCATGGGTCCGAGCCTCCCAAGGAGCTTGCTGGGGATGAGGGGGAGTAGTTGGAGAAGACACCTGGAGACAGTGCTCAAGTTGAGCATGGAGGATGAGTGACAGGCATCCCTAGTAGAGAGAACGGCAGGGGTAAAGTGATGGAAAGGGAATGTACATGGCTTTGTGCAAGATCTTCTGGCTACTGGGTCTGGCTGGAGCGTGTTCAGAAAGTGATGAGAAACGAAGCTGGACAGATAAGTCTGCGTGAGTCAGCTCATGAAACGTCATGCGTGAGTCAGCTCATGAAAGGTCACATTAAGGGAAGAGAATTTATAATGAAGGAGATGGGAGCCACTCAAACATTCTCCATCTCTCTGGAGGCAGTTAGAGGGTAGGTGGGAAGAGAACCAAATGAAAGGCAGGTGCATCTATTAAGAAATTATTTTTGTAATCTAGGTGAAATACAATGAGGGTCAAAATGAAGGCAGTGGTGATGGATGAAATAGAGACATGACTGGAGGAGATATATTTAGAGGGACTGCATAACAATGACACTAGGCTAAGTGACTGATTATATGTAACAAGTGAAAGAGAAATTCAGGATGATCGTAACTGTCTGGCTTGATAATATGATAGAAACTTCTTTCATCCCCCCATATCTGGCTTTTTTTCCCACTAGGGACAGAGGAGGCTAATACCAAATGTCCTTGCTGTTGAGTAGGAACACATGACTAGGTCTAGCCAATGGATTGTGAGCAGAAGTGATATATGTCATTTCTAAGCCAGATTATTTGATTGCTAATGTGAGACCCTCCAGCTTTATCTTTCCTTGGAAGTTTCCATAAGATGAGGAGCAGCCTGGAATACTGAGCCAACACATGAAGAGTCACTTGAACCTACAAGAGATTTCACATGGGTTAAGAAATAAACTTGAGCTGTGTTGAGCCACTGAGATTTGGGGGCATTGTTTTTTTTATAGCAGCATAATCTAGTCTATTCTGACAGATACAGTCAGCTGTATTTAGAGGAATAGACACACTCAAGAAATGGATGCTCAAGTTTATTTATTTTTAATTATATACTTTTTATATTTTATTCTGTTTTTTTTCTTAGTCTAAAGTTTTGTCAGTTTTGTTTATCTTTTAAAAAACCAGTTGTTAGTGAGGCGCCTGGGTGGCTCAGTCAGTTAAGCGTCTGCCTACTGCTCAGGTCATGATCCCCAGGGTCATGGGATTGAGGGTCTGGCTACCTGCTCAGTGGGGAACCTGCTTCTCCCTCTCCCTCTGCTCCTCCCCGCTCTTGCATGCTCTCTCTCTAATAAATAAATAAAATCTTTAAAAAAAAAAAACAGCTCTTAGTTTCACTGATCTTTTCTATTATCTTTTTAATCTCGATTTCATTTATTTCCCCCCCAATCTTTTTATTTCTTTTCCTTCTATTGACATTGGGCTCAGTTCTTTCTCTAGTTCCTTGAGGTGTAAAGTTAGAGTGCTTACTTGAGAACTTTTTTGCTTCTTAAGGCAAGCAGTTATCACTATAAACATCCCCCCACCCCAGAACTGCTTTTGCTATATTTTTTCACTGTAAGGTGCTGTGATAGATAGAAGATATAATTCTTGCTCTTGGAGAACTTATAATCACTTAATATCTCATAATTATATAATTGTCATTACCAAAAAAATTCCTTAAATTTGCAAAAGGTTCATCACCAGGCTGCCCTTAAATAGCAAACAAGACTATTATGTTTCCTAATGTCACTAAGAATTAATTTATAGGCCTTTAATTACCACATCTGACAAAGAATTAGGAATTACTGTGAATTAAAGTCCATCAGAAACAAAAACAATGTTTCATAGATATTATAATGTACGTTAAATGGGAAACGAATTATAAAAATTTGTGTTAGGCACAGCTGTTGAAAAACAGTTTTTATGTAAGTTAAAGTATATCTATACAGTAATTAATGTACTACTATGCAATTATCACATTTTCTGGGACTTAGTGGATTTCTCCCAACCCAGTTATCTTTTTGAGGCCATAGGCATAAAGCCTATAACTTGGTAGCTGGTTCCAAATGAATAGTGTTTTCTTAATTATGATCCATGAAATCATCCTTAGGCTTGATCTTTCTTTTTTATTTTTTTTAAAGATTTATTTATTTATTTATTTGAGAGAGAGAGAGAGAGAGCATGAGCGAGAGGGGTAGAGGGAGAGGGAAAGAGAATCTCAAGCCCAACTCAGGGCTTGATCCCACAACCCAGAGACCAGACCTTAGCTGAAACCAAAAGTCAGATGCTCTACCAACTATGCCACCCAGGCCCCCTAGGCTTGCTCTTTCTAAGTCTTGGACAAAAGTTAGAAAATGTTTAGCATGTGCTTCACTTTACTATGCTTTTCTTAAAAGTTATCTACTCAAATTATAAGCAAATATTAACTAGTGATTAACTTCTAATAGCATAATAAAGAAGGAACACAATTTGAATAAATATTTTTAAAATGAGAAATACCCAAGTACAGCTTGCACACTTCTCATAACTTCGACTACTGTGACTTAGTGTTTATTTTAACATTACTTTTCCCTGACAGGGACAAATAGAAAACTCTTTCAGTATTTTGGGAAGAGCCAAAGACTGGTCACATGTCTTGCTCCTGGCTCCTTGGGATTAATGCCACATGACTAAAAGAAAACTTTTTCCAGCTTTCTCTGGTAGTTCATACTTTAAAAAAAAAAAAAGCATTAATAATGGTAGATGTTTGTTAAGCATTTGCTATTTCTCAAGTACTCTGCTAAAACTTTTCCATATTATTTCATTAAATCTTCACAACCTGATATGGCAGGAGCTCCTGCTATGCTCACCTTATAGATAAGAAAGTGAATGTACAGGAAGGAAGGTCAAGTCTGTAAGTCCTCATAGCTGCTCAGCAGTGGTGTTGGGTTCAAATCCAAGAAGGCTGACCCTGGAGCCTGTTATTCCATCAGCTCATGCTTGGCTTCTCGAAACTTCCGCCAAGTTCTCCAGCCCCTCACTCCAGTAGCCTTCTCATTGCCTTTCATCAGGATGTGAGGTGTGACTTGGAAGAATGGAGCATATCTGTCATTCGTGACTATTTTTTTTCCCAACTCTGAGGTTTTTCTTTGACCAACCAGATTGATTCACTCAATCTGGATATTGATTCTATAACTGTAGGGATGAAGTTTCCTTCCATTTGTCAGCTTGGCCTCTGCCAAAGACTTGCTTTGAATTTTTAGAAGGATTGGATCACCTCCCCTTTCTTTTGAAATGTCTCAAAACTATGTTTCTCACTTGAAAAAAAAAAAAAAAAGGCTTCCTCTATCATCTGCTTCTTCTCACCAGCCAGGAGGATTTAGGCTAGCATTGCATTCTGCAGTGGGTATTCTTAAAATAAATAGGGTATTGGAAATTTAGGGATGACACCTTAGGAGGGCAGGCTCCTCTTCCTCCATGGAAATGGAATTTTAAATTCCTTATCAGTCCACATATATTATTAATGGCAGGTAGCCATTAAGTGCTTTAAAAAACACAAAAACATTTTAAGGAGATAGAGGTAACTCTAATGTGCAGGAGGACAGAGAACTGAACTATGTTAACCAGCAATCAGAACACCCCCTTAAATCAGACAGTATTATATAATTTTGAAAGCATTTTCATATACTGTAATCCCAATTAATCTCAATCGACCTTATAAGACACATGAAGCAAGTCTACTTACTGCCTTATGGTGGCTTAGGAAATATAGAGCTTTTTGCTTCAAGTCCTTGCAAAGGCAATTCTAAGCTCCAGTCTCATTCCAAGAGGCTAACACAGTGAGTGAAAATGCATCTACTCTTTATACATGGATATCAACAACCAAGGAGAAAACAGAACTATGACCAATAAGAACCACCATGCATATTAGGTGCTGAGATGCCAGTGCTGACTAAGGTCAATGGGATTAATTATGAACACCTGCATGCAAGACTGCACCCTTAGATGCTGATGCAGGGAAAGGGAGCAACCAGGAGAAGAGGGGAGGTAGGCATTTTAAGGTAACAAGAAACAGCTTCTTTATAAAGATTTGACAAGAACACCCATATTGTATATGACCTGATAGGATTGTTCTAATTTCCTGGAAGGACAAAGAATACTTGTAATCTTTATGTATCTTGAATGGAGGGCTCCAAATGGAATTGTTCATGGGTTTATCGTGAAGATTGGTTAGTGACGTAACTCAATCCCTTCCAACAGTGGGTGGGACTCAAGGACTCAGTGTGACAGGGGCTTCTGGTTTCTCCTTGATCATTGACAGACCTGTACACATGTCCATATAAGATTATATGGATCAATACTCTACACACAGTGCTTGATTTTCCAGAATAAGAAAGATTTCGTATAATGAAATCTCACTTGTTCCTAATTTCATCTTCCCCAATGAAATTTTTATCATTGTTTCCAATCAGACTTAAACCAAAGAATCCACCAAATACAATAGTTTTAGTTTCCTTTCTGGTTGTGTTTGTTGGGGCTTAGAGTGTGAAGGTCAAATCACTCTTCCTACAACTTTGTGTTTAAGTGAGGACTTCTGGAGGAATATTCTTAGCCTCTCTCCTCCCTGCCTTACAGTCCTAGGGGAGAAGCTGTGTTTTCTCAAAGCAGAGCTGTGAAGATAAGAAGCAGGCATGTGTAGCCTGAACCCTTCCTTACTTTTTTTTCTTTCTTTCTTTTTGGGGTATTAACTGCCTACAGGAAGTATGCACTCCTGTATGCTCTCAGCATATGCTTAGGGATGCAGGGCTTATCCCTGTGGGGATCTCCGCCCCCTCCCATCCCTCCTCTTTCTGATGGTGACAGTGGGTGTGTATTTCTCATTAAATTTGAATTCACAGGTTCTGATCTCCAGTATGGTAGATGATAGACTTACTGAATTCTGGTGAAACAGAAATTAAGATTTTCTCATCCAGTCTGATGGCTTTAAATAAAATCTATATACTGATAATTGCTAAATTTATATCTCCAGCTTGGCCCCTCTCCCCTAAACTCCAGGCCCATCTGTTCAAATGCCTGCTCATGCGCTTTTGCATGTTTTAGTATCTTAAATACAAACTCCATAAGGGAATGGTTCTTTTGTGTTTTGCTCACTGCTCTATCTTGAGTAACTAACACAGTGCCTGGCACATTGGAAAAGCTCAATAATTATTTGTTGAATGACTAAATGATTTTGAAGTAATTTCTCAGAAATTTCTGAAGTAATTTCAAACTTATAGAAGTAATTTTAAACCTTAATGATTAGAACTTTGATTTCCTTGGACTTTTAACTCTCAAGGGCAAGAGTTTTTGACCTTAATTCTGTTGAACTTTAACTTTGAAGTTTTAATTTGTGGACTTTTTCTCTGTGAAATTCACAATGGGAAAAAGTTTATACCAAATTGAAGGCATTGCCATATTGTTGGTATTTCATTAATATTTATCTTAATATTGTCATTTAATCTTCCTGCTAAATTTCTGATGAGCCTATTGGACAATGTGGCACAATTAGAGATGGATTTTCCAGCTTTGAGTAATTTAATTAATGCATCATCTCTGAACTTAGCATCAACATTCATTGTTCACTCATACAATACAGTGTTGTCAATTCCTAGGGAGTATGTGCTTATTCCTTTAAACTAGAGGGCAATTGCAAATTGGAGAGCTGAGTGGCCCTGTGCACTTTTTTTTCCTTGTACAGTGTTTAAAATAAAACAAGAACAGATTTCTAGCTTTGTCCAAAAGAATCAAAAGATGCAACAACACAGGGCCCCTTCCTCCGAGACTATTAGTGCTGCTTCCTTTAGAAGGATAGTCTCCATTTTACACAGTCCTCCTCCAGACATTCAATTATGTCACCCATCTGGCTTCTGGAGGCAAGACTGGTCCCTGCTCTGAGCCTCTAGCTTTAGAGGTCTTCTTTTGGCTGTACTCCTCCTCATGGGTCAAGGAGTCCAAGAGCCAAGGGCATGTGCCCACATCAACTTTGCACTGACCTTCTTCTACGTCTAGACTACATTCCAGCCAAGGATCCCAGAATTTCCTGTCCGCTTGGTCTGAGCCACTTCTAGGACCTGTGTGAGCCCTTGCCTGGGCTGGCACTCCCACGGGCAGACCAGCAGTGCTGCTATGGTTAAGGGCAGGCAGGGCAGCTCTTTGTGTGTGTCAGGGAGTGGGTAAGAAGATGGAGCTTAAAAATGCAGGACTGAGATGAATGGATAAAGAAGATGTGGTATATATATACAATGGAATATTATGCAGCCACCAAAAGGAATGAGATCTTGCCATTTGCAACGACGTGGATGGAACTGGAGGGTATTATGTTGAGCGAAATAAGTCAAACAGAGAAAGACATGT
>NC_138372.1:139122852-139190691 GCF_054177405.1 Leptonychotes weddellii
CTTGGGGCCTCTTCCACAAAGGGAAGACTTAGTCACTTCTGTACTTCATTCCATACCAAAATAAAGTGAGCAGTCCCCAGTGTGTTCGAATGGGATCCCCAATATTTTCATTGAGAGGAATGGCCTTTTCTATCTTCCCAAGCTCTAAGATCACTGGGAGAAGGACACTGACAACAATGAAATCTCTAGTGCTCTGCCCCTCACCTTCATGCAGGTGTTTCCCAAAGTGTGGAGGGCATATCACTAGTGTTACTCAAGACAATTTTAGGTAGTGCATAGTTACGGTAGATTTTGGTTGTTTGTTTGTAATGTGCATTATAAAAAATACAACTGGCATTTCAAATCTGTAACTTCACAGCTATTACTGCTTAGGGCAAATGTAAGTTCAAATATAAAAGGGGAGTGTTTTAAAGAAAGATATTAAGTAAAAAATACTATAGATGGAATGTGGATATGGCAAAAATCATGAAGATGGGATATGAATGACTAAAGCTTGGGAAACTCTGTTTAATGGAAATGATTTGAAACTAGGAAGAATGGGGCATGATGTCAGCTTTTGGCCATACTTCCTCCTTCCTTGCAAAGCCCTGAGCTTAGGGTGGAGGGTGGGAATGCAGCTGTTACCACAACTGGGATTCACAATTTCACACCAGGGACCAAAATACGTAAGAAATGTTTCTGAATGGATAAATCAAATTCATATCCTGCTATAACCAAGGATAACATTACCATTGATTTACAATTAGAAGCACTCTGATAAAATCCTTTCAGTTTAGAAGCTGAAAAGCCCAGAGAGGTCACATGATTTGGTTAGTATCATCCCAGTGAATAGTAGCAGAACTAGAACTCAAAGCCCAAAGTTGGCTCATTCTAAGTCTTTCTACTAGGTTGTTGATGCCAGATGAGTCTTTCTGACACCAAGTCTTATCTATTTCTGATTCTACCTAGTTAGATTTAAGAGAGTAGCAGGAGATAAAACAAGAGAGGCAATATAAGGTGGCAGGGGAGACTATATCAGGACTTGTAGGCCAGTATGACAACTTTTGCAGGATTCACCCAAAAGGTGGAGCTAATAGTTGTACCTCCTCCAGGCAAAAGAGCCAGAGGAAGTGACATAAGCAGAGAACTGTCACTAGCAGTCTGATAATATTGCTATAGAGTCCTCTTCACAGAGCCCTCTTCTAAAATGTTTTATTCTGGAAAAAAAAGAAAATGTTTTATCTTGGAATAATTTTAGTTTACATAAAAGTTGCAAAGGTAGTACGTATAGACAGTTCCCATATACCACTTACCCAGCTATTGCTAACATTTTACACAGCCATGGTGTAGTTATCAAAACTAAAATTCATATTGTTACAACACTATTAAGTAAACTACAGGCTTTATTTGGATTTCCTCAGTTGTTTTTTTTTGTTTTTTTTTTTCCCTAGGATACAGCCTAGGATACCATATTGCATTTGTCACGAGCTCTCCTGAGTCTCCTCCAAGTTGTAACAGCTTCTGCTCTTGTTTTTCATGACTTTGACACTTTAGAAGAGGTCAAGTATTGTGCAAACTTTCCCTCAATTTGGGTTCTCTCATGATTAGACTGGGATCAGGGATTTGGGGAAAGAATACCACCAAGGTGAAGTGCCCTTCTCATTGCATCATATTAATGGATAAATGCTATCAGTATGACTTATCAACAGTGATAGTAACCTCGATCACTTGCTTAAGGTGGTGTCATGAGGTTTACCCACTGAAAATTTTCTCTCTTCTTTTCCATGTTTGTTAGAAGCATGTCATTAAGTCCAGCCTATACCCACAGAAGATTAAACTCCACCTCCTGGATGAAGAACTGTCAAAGAATCTGTGACATACATTAAAACTACCATGGTCGTTAGTAAATATTTTGAGAGAAATACATTGAGGCTATGCAAATATTCTCTTTCTCCTTAAATATTTGCCGACTGATCTTAGGATTCACCAGTGGATCTTGCCCACAGCAATTATTGCTGTGATGTCCTAATGATGATTTTCTATTGCTCACATTTCTTCTACATTTATAGTTTAGAATTCATCTATTTAAAAAAAAATATGCTCCTTCTCTTCCATTTATTTAATCATTTATTTATATCCCTATGGACTCATGAATATTTATTTTATTCTTTCAGTTATAATCTAATATTATTGCTATTTATTTTTTGCTCAAATTGTTCCAGCTTTGTCTATAGAGAACTTTGAGGTTGACTCCTGTATCCTTTTGACATGCTCTATCCTTAAAAAAAAATAAGGTGGTTTTTTTTTAGCACTTTCAAACTTTCTATCATCATAAGGTACTCCACATTTATCTTGCATCTTCCCTGCCTTAGCTCTACAATCAGCCATTCTTCCAAGGATCCCTGGTTTCTTTAATTAGAGAAGGGTATTTAGAAACCAAGATGTGGGAGCTGGATGCATTCATTTTTCCTGGGGTGTTATGCTTCTAGGCTTTCTCAATACACAGCTAGAAAATATATGTATGTATTTGAACCCACATATATACACATTATCAATATTAATTTCTGGGTGTATTTGTGTGTATATGAGTATATATACATGCATATGTACATATATATGTATGTATTTGTATAAATGTACATATATTTTTTTTTCAGTAAAATATAAGATTTTACTGATATCCCCAGAGCTACTCTGAATCAACTGGCCTAATATGGACACCCAGTATCAACTTAAAGGCTCCACCTTGTCTCTAAAATCCTTGATTAGTAACTATTATGGGTTGAATTGTGTCCCCACAAAAGATACATTGAAGTCTTAACCCACAGTACCTCAGAATGACCTGATTTGAAAATGGAGTTGTTGCAGACATAATTAGTTAAGGTTAAGGTCATACTGGAATATCCTTAATCTAGTATGACTAGAGCCCTTAGATGAAAAGGAGAAGACAGAGACACAAAAGAAAGACAGCCCTGTGAAGACAGAAGTGGGGATTAGAGTTAGAGTGCCACAAACCAAGGAACGCTGGAGGCTACCAGAGATGAAAGAGACAAGGAAGTATTCTTCCCTAAAGCCTCTGGAGGAAGCATGATCCTACCAACACCTTGATGGCAGATTTCTAGCCTCCAGAACTGTGAGAGAGTAACTTTCTGTTGTTTTAAGCCACCAGTTTCTGATGCTTTGTTATGGCAGCCCTAGGAAACTAATACATCACCTATATATTTGATACTATTTTCTACCCTTTATAACCTGATAACACACAAATTGTCCACTTTACTCCAAAGGCTATCTCAGTTATATCACATTTAAGACCATCTGGAACCTTCCTAGACCTCTGTCCTTGGTAGCAAAGATGGTATCTTACTTTTTGTTACATCGCTATTACCTGATTCAGTGCCAGGTACAAGTGCTCACTAAATGTTTGCTACTTGAACATCTATAGGCCTCCTCTGTCTGTCAATCGGTTAGACTAGCCAGGAGAATCTCCTTTCTAATACCTCCCCCCCTTTTTTTTTCCTTTTTGACCTTAAGATCTGCTAGGTAAAGTTCATTCATCTGTCTTTCCTTCCTTCTTCCCTTCCTTCCTCCCTTCTTTCCTTCCTTCATTTCTTCCCTCTTCCCTTCCTCCCACTGTCCCTCCAACTAATATTCACTGGGCACATACCGTGTGCATAGACTAGTTTTAGACACTAGAGAATTAACAGTGAACAAAAGAGACAAAAATCCTTGCCGTTTCGGAGGCTTACATTCTAATGAGGGAGAAAAATCTAGAATGTGAATGGCAAATTACCTATGTTTAAATGACAAATAAGTAGTAGCATAGAATGATAGACTGAACTTTGGGAATGGTTCCCATGGGTTATTTGGCCAGCTGTGGTCTGGTAGCCTCCTTCCCCAAACCAAAGCCCCTGGCTGAACAGCTGCACTTTTCTTGCTCAATTTTTAAATTATTCTCTTCTCCCTAAGAAGGAGAGGGGGCTGAGGGAGAAGGGGAGAAAACAAACTGGCCAGAAAAAAGAGTAGAAAGGAAGGAATGAGAATATTGATTCTAATACAATGTATTTTAACGCCAACACTTCCTGAGCTGTGTCAGGCCTTACCTATGTGAATATCTTTGTTATAATTACATCATCAATTGAAAACACAACTGCATAATAATAATGGCTAGACAGAAATGAAAGTTTGCTGTGTGCCAGGAAGTGGTCTAGACACTCACCAACTTGATCCTTACCACAATTCTGAGACAAGTACGGTAATTTTTCATTCCACAGATGAAGAGCTGGATGCTCAGAGAGGTAAAACCATTTGCTCTGAATCTCACAGTTAGTAAACGGCAGAGTCCAGACACAGATGTCAGTATGTCAGATTTCAAAGTCCTGACCCTTCCTCCTCCCTCCCCAACAGGTGGCACCAGCTGGCTAGAGCCGCCACCCAACACAGCCTTCAAACAAAATTCCTTCCATGAAAATGTTCTTCTCAACAATGGACCCTCTTGCTGACCCTATCCCTTTCAGCACTTCATTGTGAGGACTTTTTTTTTTCTAACTGCTCTGTCCCAGTGCTCTGTCTCCCCTGGTTACTGGGGTAACAGGTATCTTGGGTGATATCTGCTGGATTTCCTCTGGCCGTGGCCTCTTTATCTTTCCCAGCACTCTCAGCCTTTTAATTGTCTCCTTATTATTTAAGCCAGCATGGAGCAATTTTCCAAAACATCCAATTAGCAAGTGCACAGAAGGAACTGGGTCCATAATTAATTAGTGATTCTAGGACACAACAAAGCAAAAGTAAAGCCAAGGATGTGGAAAGCACTGAAAACTGAAACCACAGGAAGAAGAGACACACATTCCAGGACCCTTCCCCATGAGGGGCAAAGAATCGAACAATCCGCTCACTAATTCAAATCCCCAAAGCCCCTGCACACTTTTTGGGATTGAACAACATCAATCTTTCGGTGACAGTCCCAAGTGCAACATCTCCCCCTCCAGGATGAATGGCTGCTTCTGTTTTTTTAGCAGTGAACTGATTCTTTTCTGTTTTCATGCGAGAAGGTTGGCCCCTCTTTCCTCCCACAATTGTTTAAGCCTCTTCAGAGACAGTCTTTCCTGCAAGATGGCCCCAACGCCTGGGATTTCTTGCTCATCATCAGAACAGAGGCCAAGTTAGAACATCAGGATTCAAGAGACCAAGCTAGGATGACTGTGGCGGCCGAGAAAGGGAAGACAGCAGAAGAATGCCAGGATTCTCAGATGTACAGTTACTATTCCAATTTGGAGAAGAAAGCAGGGCTTTGGTAGAAGTTTATCCAGATCAAGGAACTCTGGAGGCTACCAGAGATGAATATGCTCTTTTTCTTCCATTTATTTATTTAACCATTTATTTATATCACTATGGACTCGTGAATATTTATTTTGTTTTCTCCGGACACCAACTCATTCTCCAACATACTTGTGAAGTGTAAATGGCAGGGAGCGCTAGCACTGCTATTAGTGAAAGAGTTACCCTCCCATTAGGAGGAAATGAGGATTATCCTGTATGGGTTTTGGTTCTTATGGACTCTCATTATTGCCTGAAAGGCCAGAGCCAATAAAACAAGAAGTCTGAAGAGCATTACAGCAAGTTCCCACATCTCACAGGGGAGACATCACCTACTTGCCAGCAGTGAAAATTAGGACTTATATAGAACATTGAGTTGTAGGAATCTTTCACTACTTTTTCTTACCTATAGCCTAATTTCCTTTTGGCTCTAGACTGAACTAATACCAGCTCTCAGGGCTGATTTCTGTACTTATGGGAGTATCCCTAAACCCAGCCCACCAGGCCACGGGCTAAGCACTTTGATTACTACCATGGCAATGAATATGAGCAAGGTTAGATGAAAGGAAAGTGAAAATAGCCCGTAAGACATTTATAAGACAGACTAGTTGCTGCTGTTGTTGCTAATCAAAAGAGTAAATAGGGCGCCTGGGTGGCTCAGTTGGTTAAGCGACTGCCTTCGGCTCAGGTCATGATCCTGGAGTCCCGGGATCGAGTCCCGCATCGGGCTCCCTGCTCGGCGGGGAGTCTGCTTCTCCCTCTGACCCTCCTCCCTCTCATGCTCTCTGTCTCTCATTCTCTCTCTCTCAAATACATAAATAAAATCTTTAAAAAAAAAAAAGAGTAAATAACTATGATGCATGTTGCTAAGCAATGTTGCATTTTCAGTCCTTAATAACTCCATTAGTAACAAAGGGTGACAAACTACATTTTGAGATTGATGAGACGCTTTACCTTGCTTCTGTGAATAATCAGCCTCAGCAACCATGGCTCCTAACACAAAGCAAAAATGATTAGCCTTGTCCCCTGGCTGGGATGCATATTAGAACTCAGTGGTATATGTCCCTTTGGAAAGGCTAAGGCTTTTCTGCTAACCCATCTCCCATGGTACTTTAAGTCTTAAATAAATAAACAAAAATACATGAATTGACAAATAAGCACACACATTCTTTCCCCAAAATGCTGCTTCTCACTTATTATATAAGCATATGTAATGAGTGCTTGAAAATTGTGAATTTTAAATACCATACCCTTAAAGATTTGTAGTACAATGATTCTACAAATATCCATCCTTCTGATTCAAAGATAGGCTTTGGGGGGATTCTGTGTGAAGGTGACCAACTCTGCAGCCCAGTCCCAGATCCTGTGTTGATGACAACTACCCCCTAGTTTCTAGATGCCAGGAAGTGGCTCAGAATGAGCTGCCAACTAATGGCTTCTTGCTCCTTTCCCCCAGTTACCCAGAATTCCCAGCTACTAAGTAAGTATTAGACAGAAGTAGTCTGCAAGAAAATAAAACCTCTTCAGCAAGATTCTACCAATGGAATTCTGGAACTTTCCATCTCCTTAGACAAGCAATGCTGCCTAAGAGACACTACTGTCAGAGAGCACAATCTGGAGCCAGACTTTCTAAAGTAAGTCTCAACTACACAACTTCCCATTGAAGTGACCTGGGTAAATTCATGTCTTCCTGCCTCTATTTGCAATGATTAAGCAAGCTGATATATGGAAAGTGCTTAAAACAGTGCCTCCTTCTGTCACCTTTTGGTTCTGGAGCAGAACATTATAAGCGTTTGCAAGAATCTTCAAATACTTCCCTGGTCAAAACAAGCAAATACCTCAGTTTGTAAAGGAGGAAAAAAAACTGACTCCAGAAGGCAACCTTAGGATCTGTATTTGCTGTTTTTATATTTCAGAGGAAGTCACTGATCTAGAGAAGCTAGAAATTGCCAAAATTTGAATTCCTATAACATCAAACTGTTACTAATTATGGTTCTGGTCATATGCCATATGTTTCCCAGAAATAACAAATGTTCCATGGAAAAATAAGGGGCTAATAAGGGTGGGAAAAACATATAGTAAATGTCCTTGTTTTTCTTGGCTGTTAACTTTAAAATAATGAAATATTCAATGAAAAGTACTGAACTACAGTGACTTCTTACCACTTCAGAAAGATACCCTTGAACTACTGAAAGTTAGAAATCTATGTTCAAATAGCATCATCAAGTAATTTATTCTGAATTTCTTACATTTTAAATCTTGAAAAATGTTACTCATGTCCCAGGTGCTTTTCCCAGTAGAAATTACAGTGGTAGATGTGAAAGTAACTCCATGTGATTCTCATTTTCAGAAATACAATTTTAGACCGCTGAAGACTTTCAATGTGTCCCCTTGAGCAGCATAAAAGAAAGGCTTTAAATATAGTTTTGTTTTTGTGGGGTTTTTTTTCTTCTTCTAGGAATACATTTCTCTCAAACAATTTCTCAATATTGCTATTTAACAGGCTGTTTTAGACTTCTTTTAAACTCCTTTTATTTTACTTAAGTGAATATGATTGCAGTGAGTTTTTGCAACTATCCAGTGAAAGAAAATTAAATTATTGATCAAGTGATCTTCACTCATAAAGGCCATACCGGCAGTAGGAAGAAGGGGGTATGTTTTATTTCAGTAGCTTTTACACAAAGAGCACTATATTTTAAAATAAATCAGTCTGATATTCTCATTCATTCCTATTTTCTGATATAAGTAAGGCATGATAACCCTGGGTTTAAAGAATCGAACAATCCGCTCACTAATTCAAATCCCCAAAGCCCCTGCACACTTTATTTTCTGATATAAGTAAGGCATGATAATCCTGAAGGTGCTAAAAATTGATCAAGATCTGATCCAAGCTACTTTGGAGACAGGTGTTATTATCTATAGCATGTTACTTCTACATGTAATAAGTGTGCTTACTATGTGACAGGCAATGCCAGGGGCTAGAATTATAATGATGAAAAAAGCAGACCTGGGCCCTGTCCTCACGGAGCTTATAGTCTGGTGCAGTGCTGTGGACCAGAACCCCATGAGCTATTCTTATCAGACTGCAACAGGGTAAGTATAGACGTTGCAAGTAATTGTTTAGACATTTTTACAGTAGGGGACATTGCTGCAACATCCAAATGTGTGACCAAGTGGACTCATCTCATTGGATGGAGTATAGATGGGGTATATGCAGAACTTGCATAGTAAGTTTCACACGGAGAGGTCTAAGTACTGGTCATGGACGAGAGGATACATATCGGCATGTGATGGATTGGAAACTAAAAAAAAAAATAACCCTCCCCATAGATAGTTTGAAAAGCACTAGTCTAGTGTTTTCCAAGCATTATAGGAAAGAAAGAAAGAGGGATGGAAGGGAAGGAAGGAGAGAGGAAGAGAGGGGGAGAGAGACAGAGGGATAGACGGAGTGGGGGGAAGAGAAAGGAAGAGAGTTTAATTCCAACTGAGAACATTTGGGAAAGTTCCATGAAAGAAATGATTCTTAAGCATGAATTCGAATTTCAGGGGTTAGAGATCACAGCACGAGAAGAGCTAAGAAGACAAAAGTACAAGGAGATGTTTGTTATGCTGCTCAGGCCACCTGGTTCATTGCTGTCAGAGAGCGATATGGGGACAGGAGCAAACGGAGTTAAGAAGAGGAATCTGAAGAGGTGGGCTGTAGTCAGTTAGTAGAAAGCTTTGAGCACCATGAAACAGAATTAGAACTTTATTTTTGAGACAGTGGTAGTTTTTAAATATGCCTGAACATGATAGGAAAATAAAAGAAAGCTCTATTTTACAAAATAATACTGTTGTCATTTGAAATATATGCAACATTTTGAGGCAGGAGGCCTTGAGGTAAAGTAAATAACAGTAAAAAAGAATTTTAAAAAATAGTTCCCCCAATGGTGCCATATATTAGTCACATGTCTAAGTAAATTTATGCAATATTAAGTCTGCCCAGGCACCATAGCATAGTAAAACACCCCTTTGGAAGATCTAATCATGCATGATTGAAGTGATTTTCAAATGCCATTGCTTAGCTTAACAGTGACAGAGAGAACATATATTCTTCCCGTTTTCAGAAATTTTGATTAAACCACAGATATTAAGGGGACATTAAACCAATATATTATTGTAAGAGCTTATACCAAAATGTCAAGTACCATCACCAAAGGACCCAAGAGTGACACTTTCTTTTCTCTCTGTTGTCCTTAGCTTCTCATAAAACTAGAATTGCACTCATTAAATGTGCCTCATTTAAGTTTCTATGTGCCACCAAAAGGCTATTAATTCTTGCAACTGACTGAGTTGGAGTCTTTTTAAGATTCCCATAAATGTATCTTTTAATAAAAAATAGGTGAGCCACTAAGTAAGTTTTAAACTTTGAGGGTAAAATTTTATAACATTGTAACAAATAAAACAAGCCTCTCAAAGTGTAGGCACTCTCCCGCCGGCGGTAGAAAAATGTCTTGCCACATTAGGATTTCACATGTTTGACTGAGTAAAAATCTAATTAGTTACTCTTCTAACTCTGGTTTCATAATATTATTTTTAATTGTGATGTACGAACTATAGAATTATAACGATACCCTCCTGTTAAACTGAAAGCTATGTATTTAGGATTGGGCACGGTTGCAATACAACCATAATACAAAGCTAGAACACAGCCCTGGGACTCACTGATTACGATATACTAAAGCAGTGGTTCTCAACCGAGAGTGAGTTGGCCCCTCCCAGGAGGTATTTGCAGTACAAGGGATGATTGTCATGACGGCGCATACTGTTGCCACCAGAATGTCACCAAACATTCTCCACTGCATAGGACAGCCCCTTGCAACAGAATGATCTGGTCCAAAATGTCAACTGCGCTGCACTTGAGAAACCCTGTACTAAAGCATCCCACTAACATTTCCATCATTTTTCTTGGCATACGTGGGAAGAATCCCTTTGATTCATGCAATCCGAATATCAGAAATAAAGAAGTTCCCGAAGACTGAAACAGATAATTATTATGCCTTGGCTCTAATGCACTAGCCTCTGATTTTTGCAGGCAAGACCTGAAGGTGACTCTCACAGGTGCCCTGGTTTAATTCCATCAATGGTGATACTTTATATGCAGATATGGAAACACTGCCAATCGGGAAATCTTCAAGCAGATCTTCAGAAAAGACAGGCAATGACTGAAAACTCAAACAGTGTTCCAGATATGTATGATTTTCTGAACTGTAAGTCACTGATTACTTCAAGATGCATCATCAATTAAATAACAGCTTTTGGGAATGTTGCAAAGAAATACCTTTCCTTAAATGTATACATTGATTTTAAGATGTGTATCTTTCTTAGAGATGGTAAATGGCAAAATCTACAAAGAATATTAAGTGTATAATAAGACATACTAAGCTCTGTGTTAAAACAAATAGACTCTGAAATACTCTCCCTCCTGGATCCTTCTCCATCAGTGTTAGCTTCCACTGTTTTCACTGAGGTCTTTTTATTGCTCCCTTCGTCCTCCACCCACCACTCCAAGAAGAGGAGGTAAGGTGCAAGGTGGGCTGTGGTATCACTAGATCCTCAGAAACAAGAATACAAATCTCACAGCTTCCCTCTCTTATGATCCTCTCTTAGAGTTTCTCCAAAGTCTTTAACTGTGAATTAAGTACCATGAAGAACACCTGCGCTAAGCATGGTCCTAGCACTGCTAGAACATATCACTTTAGTTAACTAAACAAAGAAATCACTACACTTAGATGCAATATAATAAATATTTGAAATTATTTTTTAAATTTCAGCTAAAGACTACCCACATCACTCATGAACAAACAAAAACTTACTATAAGACCTATACATTTCCTTATTGGCATATTATCTGCTTGTTCCACTAGAATTTAGGATCCATATGAACAGGGCTTTTGTCTTGTGTGTATTGGCTGAATGAGTGAATGAATGAATGAATGAATATCATCTCCCAAAGAGCACAGTCATTATAAAATCACAAACTTCTTTTATTTTCACACTAGTGATAGAAGACAATAGGACTCATTCTGTTAGAAACTATTCATGTTCACTCGTTCTCTACTAAGTCTTTCATGATCTGCCCCTGCCACCTTTCTAGCTTTCCCTCACATCGTGTCCCTCTTGCTCTCCACCAACACTGGCCCGGGTTCAGTTCCCAGTAAGTGCTATGTTCCCTGCTACCTTAGGTCCTCCCAGAACACTCTCCTCCATGTTCCCAACCTCTTCAAATTTCTTCAGGGAAGTCTTCCCTGATGACCACTTATCTAAATGTAGTACCGGTATTTTACAGTCTCAGTTTCCCATGTTTGTTTTCTTTCCCATCATAGTAATGATCACATTTGTAAAATGTGTGCAGTTATTTGATGACCATGTCCATCACCACTCAACTGTAGGCAGAAACCATGCCTGTCTTGTTCCCCATTAATATAGACATCATTTAACACAGTGCCTGTTTTAAAGCAAGTACTGGATACATATTTATTGGATGAATAAATGAATTATGTTTCTAGGAACATTATGTTACCGAATATACAAGTCCAGGATAGACTATATCATTCTCCACTAGGGCTCAGATTGGTAGGAGCTTAATCGACACTTTTTGGTTAATTGGAATCATTTATCTACTGTCATTAAACTATCTGCTCCTAAGTCTACATGACACTAAGTCTACATGCTGCAAAATTGCTAGAAATCGATTGCTCTCTTTCTAGTCTTTTTTTCCTACATACTAATAAAAAAGCAGCTTGGTTTATTTTTTTTTTCACTAAATTTATTAGCTATTTTGATATTATGAACATGGCTGGAAAATGGTTGTCAGGAAATCAATTATTTGGATGATCAGTATTTGCGTCTATTTGAAAACATCTGGAAGCATACTTTAATTATCCCCTAGATATTTGGTGTCTTGTGTTCTCAACCTCTGAGATTATCTCTCCTCATTACTGTTCCTGAATTAAAGATATTCTGTTGACACAATAAGTGGTTGTTTTTGTTTTTGTTTTTGATAGAGAAGAATTTATAGGACATTGAAAATAAAGAGTAGTGAGCTCCCGGGCTAAAAGGATTAAAATAATATTTTTTAAGAGGAGAAGGAAAGGGGTCTTTAGTGCAGAAAAGTATAGAAAAATATAATTCCATGTAATGTCATGTAACTGAGAAGCTAGTTACATAGGAAGCCTTGGGGAAGATATGGACTTCTTGAGGATCCAGACAAAATGACTCTAGCCTAAAGGAGCTAAAGAGAGATACCCAGGTGACAGGAAATCAGAAATAATTGTAAACCTGGAGTCTATTCATATACTTCACCTTAAAATAGTTTCTTTACATATATCTTTCCTATTTATTGCTATCAGGATCTCTGTCACTAGGTAAGAGTATCTGAAATTCTTGAACAAAATTCCAGAAAGCACAGGAAATGAGGCAGTATTTGCCAACTTCGGCCATCCATTTGGAAAGCCCCAGTTAGGAGGTTTAGTCTGTTACAGAGGTCATCCTCATCCCTGCCATGCCCACTCTTCTCTCAAGACAACAGTCGTTGAGCAGGAAGTGGCTCCTTCACTCCCTCAAGAACTTTCCTGTCAATTTCTCATCCAAATTGTCCTCTTTTGGATCTGGAAGATGCCTTGAATGTGCAGCATGAACTCCTGCAGCCTAGCCTCTCTTTGCTCCACATAAACCAGAGATGAAGTAGAGCATAGCTGGGGCTCACTCACACAGAGAATCTACAGTAAGAACCTGTCCCTGAGATCATGGAAGAGAGACCTGCATGCTTGAGGAGGGGCAGGGATACCAGAAGCTAACAGCAGACATGTTGATTCTCTGCACCTCCATGTCAAGGGGAATAACTGAATCATACTCATGTTTTCCTGTCTTTTGGGCAAGAACACACATTTTCCTATTTAGTTGGATGTCACAAAGATCCAAGGAACTAAGCAATGGCTACTGTCATGTTTATGGTTGTGATGATCCTAAGTACTTCAACCAGATTATCACAAGAAGAAAGAGCCTCTAGGGCTGCCTGATCCCTACCAACTTAAATGCACAATTCTATCTTGGCCTCCAGGAGAAATGTAGTGGGGTTGAGGCTCAGTTCTCAATGATATGAAGAAAAAAAAATTAGAGCTTGCTTAGCATGACCTCAAATATTTTATTACTGTCCTATGTATCTCATTAAAAGCACTGGCCTATCAGATTTGGAATACAGACTTTTCACTTTCACTTTCTTGTTACATCCAGATAAGCCATGTTGTTCATCTAATACCTAAGCCATAGAGACTGAATGGTGATGAAGAAAGTGGGATGAGAAAGAGATGAGTACACTTAAATTTCATTTTATATCAACTTATTTCCCTTCCCTGCAACATCAGGAAAATACAAAATAAGGTTTTGTCCTTACCCACATTTATTTTATTTTTGCCATTTTTTTTTAAAGATTTTATTTATTTATTTGAAAGACAGAGAATGAGAGAGAGAAAGCACATGAGAGGGGGGAGGGCCAGAGGGAGAAGCAGACCCCCCGCCGAGCAGGGAGTCCGATGCGGGACTCGATCCCGGGACTCCAGGATCACGACCTGAGCCGAAGGCCGTCGCTTAACCAACTGAGCCACCCAGGCGCCCTATTTTTGCCATTTGTTCTTCATTTAAAACTACCTGGTCAAGTAAACATTAGATTAATATTGATGCCTTGTTTACAAATAGCCACAAAAAAGTATAACCAGGGCCTAAGTCGTATTATTACCTTGCTTATAAATCTTATCTGGCCCTCATCTGGGGCCATTAGCATATCTTGAAAAATTTCCAAGAACTTCATATACCAGTAGATTTCCCTTCCTGAAAAGCCAATTTCCTAAATATCCAATGAGATGGCTTTTGAGACCCACATCAACAAATTAGGAAAGTAATAATGTTCCTATCTTAACAGGAAATCCACTATTGCGGATGATGCTGCCCTAATTATACCATAATAGAATTTCAAAAGAATTGTTTCTGAATTAAAAAAAAAATCCCATCTACTTGCTGCACAATATCCTCTTCAATTTTCCATACCAAAAGAGTAGGTTTAGAAAGGAAGGAAGGGCACATACTGCTTTTTTTTTTTTTTCCAGGAAGAAAGTCAGGTTTTTACTTCGTGATCATGTCTCCTGTTTGTTTTTTTTAAAGTAAATTTCTTACACTTAAATAAGGTTTCCATTCAATGAATCACCACAGAAGAGAATAGATTTTTTAAAAAATGAGAATGTACCATAATTTTCTTGTCAGTAAGATACAAATTCATCAAGAGTTAAAGTAGAAATAGATACCTTGTGACCAAGGTTTCATGGCAGATTAATAAGCTAGCATTTGTTATTTGCCAGATAGCAAACATATAAACACACAATAACCTACCTGAGATGCAACATTTTTGCATTCTGAATCATAACTTAATAATAATCACAATTTAAAACCCAGACATTCAAGAGGTTAAAAAGGGAACTCACAATATGCAGTCAGGCAGCGCCCCGGATCACAGAACCTTCCACGGTATAACGACAGATTTTATCACCAGCAGCTCTATGGCCCTGCAACCAAGATCTCTCATAATTAATGAATATTTTACTTGAACATTTGACAGCTCAGTAAGCAGTTTATGTAAGGCCGTTACTTTTATTTCTTCTGTAGTTGCCTTTGCAAACAGGAAACAGGAAACACACCTACAAGATCACTGACATATCTCAGCCTAATTGGTCTTTGGCTCAAAGTACCCAGGAGCGAGTCTTGTATTACAGGGGTGATAAGTACAGTCCCCAAAAGAACGGGACTCAGGTCCTAACATTTCACAGTTTAAAATCCTCTGGATAGATGCTATGCAGGCCATTTATTACAGAGAGAAACAGGCCTTTTTAGTAACATTCAGGCCTTATGGCCTTAATCCTGGAAGGACTATAAACCTCAATAAACTCATATATATACAATATATATATGTATGAATACATATTATATATAATATACAATAACACATGTGTGTATATATACATAAATATATACTATATTAAGTAATATATATTATTTTAAAATATATACCTATATAAGCAATGTATTATTTAAAATAACATATATATTTTTTCCTGGAACATATCTGGAAACTATCATTCGGGAATCTTTTGGCTACAAATAACAGAAACCCCAACTCAAACTCTCTTATTGAAATAAATAACAAAACAAGGAAATATTTTGGTTCGTTGAGCTGGGGAAAAAAATGTCCAGATGTAGGGCTGATTTTGGGAAAACAGAGGTACACTACATCATTTGATTCTCTGCAATTCCCTTGGCACAGGTATTCTCTGCAGATTGATTTCGACTTCAGGCTGCCTCCCCTTGTTGCAAAAAATACTCGCTGTAGCAGTTCAAGACTACATATGTATCTTTCAAGAAGATAGTGTTAGCACTCTGGCAGTCCCAGGTTCTGAGGTCACTCAGATTGCCCATCACTGAATCTGTCACTATACTTTGCTGAATCGTTTTTAAACTAATCAAGGCTTATCCCTGGAGGTGAGGGTAGGATCTTTCCAAAGAAAAATCACACAGAAGGTCATTCAGGATACTGAAAGGAAGGGAAAAGAGATGATAGTACAGAAAATCAACACATGTTCACCACAGCGTCTGACAATAATCTGAAGATAGGCATTTGAGGATGCATATTCATGAATACACAAGTTCTTGCACTATTTAAAGATGTCAGCAAGAGAATGACCTGAGGTTCAAGAGATACTGATTACCCAAATCTTTACATTCAGTTGGACTTTCTGTTAACATTGGATTTGCTCTCTGAGAAAACAGGTCAGAATATTTCCACTGGGGGCACCTGGGTGGCTCAGTCGGTTAAGCCTCTGCCTTCAGCTCAGATCATGATCACAGGGTCCTGGGATCGAGCCCTGCATTGGGCTCCCTGCTCAGTGGGGAGCCTGCTTCTCCCTCTCCCTCTGCCCCTCCTCCCTACTTGTGTTCTCTCTCTCTTTCTCCCACTCTCAAATAAAGAAATTAATTAAATAAATCTTTTTAAAAAAGAGATGATTTCCACTGTGTTTATGAAATACATTTTATAGTGTATGAAGTGCCCTTGCATTTGATCTTCCATTTTGACATCCAAACAACCCTGAGGGGTGGGGGTGGGGGGCAGTGAGGGGACAGGCATTCCCATTGGAAGCTTAGAGGGTGGGGCAGACACTGCTGGTTACCTATCCAATCCCCAGTCTACTTTTTTTCCTTATGGAACCTTGATTTTGTTCAGGGCAGCAATTTACCCTGTAAAAACTACAGCTGAGGATGGTCAGGTGAAATAATAGTTTGGGACCTGGCCATGTAACATTAAGTAACTACATAGGGCTCCTGGAAAAGCTCTTTAAAAGAGCTCTCCACTCTCCACACTTTTTGATCTTTGCCCTTCCTCTTCTTCATGCCTGAAACATTGATACAATGCCAGAGATAAAGACATATCTTGCAGTCATGAAGTGACAAGCACAAAGAAAAAAGCCACATGCCATGAAGACTCAACTGACAAAAAGGAGCCACTACACTGGGCCTGGTTTGCCTGCTCCCAGACTGTTACATGAGGAAAAAAAAAAAAAAGAAAAAAAGCCCTCTATTTGGCTAAGCTACTGTAGAAGGATTCTTGTTACATGCAGCTGAACATACTTTGGATACAAGGAGGTTTTGCAACCACATAATGACAGATCAAGGCTTAATTCCGGGGCTCTTGACTCCTTGTCCTGCGATATTTCCAATAAACTGCAGTGCTTCTCCAAAAGCAGAATCTGTCCTCTGCATACCATACAAACAGGCATTTTAAATTTATGCTTTCTTTCTCAACAAATAGCTTATTTAAATGATCTGAGTCATAGTTCAAATGGTGAGAAGAGATTCATTGCTTTTGTTTTTGGTTTCTTTAGCTTTTTAACATGTGACACTCAAGCACTTGTGGAACTGCTAAGACACGAATGCCTTGGGTACCATAAAGGAAGCCCATCATTCAACCAAAATTTCTTTCAAAGCTGCCTAAGGAAGAATTGGCCATCTTCCCAAATCTTGCCATGGTTGACATTTCTTCCTGGACCTTCTCATTCACTCAGGTATTAAAAAACCAAAGAGGAGTTTTGGTGTTTGGGTCCACACATAAGGAGCTTGGAAATCACCACTCTGTCCTAACAACAGGTAGAATCCAATAACTCTTCTTGGATCTGTAAGAGAGGAAAGGACACAGGGCAAACCACTGCCCCAAGATTGGAAAGAGGAGCAGAGGAAGACAGGAGTCTTGGCTTCCCTGAGCAGGGACTAACCAGCAGAAACTGCCGTAGGAAGCAGTGTGAATTGTCATTTATGAATTGCTGCAATCTCTGTGGAGACAACTGAAGTGCTAGGGGGACCTAGTCAATAAAAAAGGGGGGCCCTCACGATACTATGAGAATTACTTCCAGGACATCTATCAGATTCCCATAGTCAATATCAGAGAAAAACCTCCTCCAGCTTCCAGAATGCAAAGGGACAAAGGAACCATTTTGAAATATGCCAGAGCACTCTATTCTTAACAAGGCCTGCCCCCAGAGTAAATTGGTTAACTAGAACTTAACCTGCCGGAGCGTTATGAAAACCTAACTGACCTGGGGAAGGGAAATACTGGATCCAGTCTCCTCTAGCCTTCCACTGTGGGAGAAGGGAAATACTCAACTGCAGCCCATGGTAGCCATCCTAAGAAAAGGGGGAGAAAAAAACTAGAACACTGTGAAGGTCTCAGTCCAGAGACACAGGCTCCCTAAAAGACTGAGACCTAATCATAGGATGTGCAGAGCACTTCCTCTCCCTGAAAACCCGACCACCACACTACTAAAGATCTATTTATAGCAGTTCCTATCACCTGGTACATCGTGTCTGGCTATCAGGAAAAAATTACAAGGCATACCAAGAGGAAAAAAAAATCACAATTTGAAGACACAGAACAAGCATCAGTACGAGTCAAGGCCGGGAAGATGGAATTAAAAGACAACAGAGCCCTCACAAAGGTTGGAATAATTCACTGAGCCAAATGTCAAGGAGGAGCCATACCCAAAGAACAATTCCAGAGGGATTAAGGGCTCAGTTGTGAAAAAGCAAAATGTTAAAACTTGTAGAAGAAAACATGGGAGACCATATTTTGGATCTCCAAATGGGAAAGGAGTTCTTAAGGCACAAAAGTGCTAATCGCAGAAGGAAAGACTGGTAAAATTGCCCTATTATAATATTAAGATCTTTGTTTATAAAAATGTATAATAAAGAGAGCAGAAGACATGCCAACATCTGAGACAAGTTTGCAACAAGTAAAATCAACAAAAGACCAGTATTCAGATTATATAAAGATATGTTACAAATCAGAAAGAAAAAGACAACACAACAAAAAAAAATGAGCAACAGATCTGACACATTGTCACAGAGGAGAAAAACAAAAATGGTAAATGTACATATAACAAGATGAGCAAGCTCATTTGTAATCAGGAAAATGCAAATTAAACTGATGGGAGTAGAAGTTGATAGAAGCACTTGCACACAATTTAACCTTAACTCATGAAGCTGAATGTTTATATGCACTCCAACTGAGTAAACCCACTCTCACTTATACTCTCTAGGGAAATTCTTATATATTGGCCCTGGAAGACATGCACAAAATGTTTGTAACAGCTTTCTTAAAAACACCAAAAAGCAATATTTAACACAAATGTCCATCAATCAGTAAGCATTTAAATAAACTGAGTTATATACATACAATGAAATATTAGACAACAAGGACAATCAATAAATCCGAGCTACAGGCAACAACTTGGGTGAACCTTAACAGCATAATGAATGAAAAAAAGCAAGAATGAGGTAACTACCTACAGATAGTGACTTTTTTTTTTTATAAACAAGAGCCAAGAATAGCAAATACGAACAATATTTTTGTTTAGATAAGCCCATACGTGATGCATTTTTTTAGTTACATATCATTTTGTCACAGGTGAAGATTTGTGTAATCAGTACTGCAGTCAAGACACAGAACTATTTATCACCACACAGAATTCCATCCTACTACCATTTTACAGGCACACCCATCCCCTCTGCTCCCATCCCTTATCCCTGGAAACCACTAATCTGTTCTCCATCTTTATAATTTTGTTATTTCTAGAATGTCAATAAGTGGAATCATATATGTGACCTTTTGATATGTGACCTTTTGATATTCAGAGGTCATATAATATGTGGCCTCTTGATATTGTCCTTTTGATATATGACCTTTTGATATTTAGCAGTCATATAATATGTGACCTTTGATTTTTTTTTAACTGAGCATAATGTCCTTGAGATCCAAGGCATTGCTTGCACCCACGTGGTTGCCTGTATCAATAGTTTGCTCCCTTTTATGGCTGAATAGTATCTCATGGTTTGGATGTACCATGGTTCGTTTAACAACCCACCTACTGTTGGGCATGTTGGTTGTTTTTGGGTTTTGGCTTATTGCAAATAAAGCTATTAGGAAAAACTGTCTATAGGTTTTTGTGTGGATGTAAGTCATTTCTCTGGGCTAAATGCCCAGGATAGTGATTGCTTGGTCAGATGATTCAGTTTATGTTTAGTTTTTAAGAAACTACCAAGCTATTTTCCAGAGTGGTTGTACCATTTTAACCACCAGCAATGTATAAAAGATTCAGTTTTGCCACATCTTTGCTAGTATTTGGCATTATCACTATTTATTCCAGGCTGTTCTAATAGATGGGTAGTGGTATCTCATTATGGTATTCCTTTGCATTTCCCTAGTAGCTAGTACTGTTGAACACCTTTTTATGTGCATATCTCCATCTATACATCCTCTTCAGTGAAATGCTTCTAACTTTTGTCCATTCTCTAATAGAACTGTTTCTTTTTTAACTGTTAAGTTTTGAGTTCTTTATGCAGTGTAGGTATAAATTCTTTGTCAGGTACATGTTTTGTGAGCATTTTTTCTCAGACTATACCTTGTCTTTTCCCATTTGTTGGTATATCCTTTCAAATTAATGTTTTCATGTTCTTTGGGTAAATCTCCAGTAGTGATTACTGGATCATAGGGGAGTTCTATTTTTAACTTTTTGAGGAAACTCCATGCTGTTTTCCACAGTTGCCGCACCAGTTTGCACTCCCACCAACAGAGCATAAGACGAGTTCCCTTTTCTCCACCTCCTTGCTCACACTTGTTTCCTGTATTTTTGATTTCAGCCATTCTGACAGGTGTGAGGTGATATCTCATTGCAGTTTTGATTTGCATTTCCCTGATGATGAGTGATGTTCAGCATCTTTTCACATGTCTGTTGGCCATCTCTTTGTCTCCTTTTCATATAAATTTTTGGAGTAACCTTATCTATATCTACAAAAATGTTTTCTGGAATTTTTTTTTCTTTTCTAAATTTTTAAAAGAATTTCATTAAACCTAAATATCAATTTGGGGAAAATTGACATCTCTACTATGTTGAATCTTCCAATCTATGAACATAGTATGGTTCTCCATTTATTTGATTTCTTTCATCAGCATTTTGTAGTTTTCAGCATACAAATCCTATACATGTTATGTTAGATTTATGCTTAGGTATTTTATGTTTTTGAGCTATTATAAATGATATTGTATATTTAATTTCAATACCCATGTATACACTGCTGGTATATAGAAATACAATTGATTTTCTATGCTTATTTTACATCTTGCAACTTAGCTGAACTCACTTATTAGTTCTAGTTTTTTGTAGATTCCATTGGATGTTTTTCATGCCATCTGCAAATAGAAGCAATTTTATTTCTTCCTTTTGGATCTATATGCCTTTATTTTCTCTTCTTACTTTATTGTACTGTGTAGAACTTCCAGTAGTATGTTGAATAGGAGTAATGAGAAAGGACATCCTTGTCTTGCTCCTGATATTGTGGGGAAAGGATTCAGTCTTTCACTATTAAGTATGCTGTTAGCTCCAAGTGTTTGATAGATATTCTTAAATCAATTTTAAGAAGCTCCCCTCAATTCCCATTTTTCTGAGAGGTTTTTTTTTTTAAGCATGAATTACTGAATTTTGTTGAATAATTTTTCTGCTTCAATTAGCATAAGTGTGATTTTTTCTTTAGACTGTTTACATGGTGGATTATACTGATTGATATTCAAATATTTTTTAAAGATTTATTTATTTATTTATTTGACAGAGAGTGAGAGAGAAAGAGAGAGCACAAGCAAGGGGGATAGCAGGCAAAGAGAGAGGGAGAAGCAGGCTCTCTATGGAGCAGGGAGCCCGACATGGGCCTTGCCTTGATCCCAGGACCCTGGGATCATGACCTGGGCCAAAGGCAGATGCTTAACTGACTGAGCCATCCTGGCACCCTGATTGTCAAATGTTGAATGAGCCTTGTATCCCTAGAATAAATTCCACCTGGTCAGGGTATATAATTATTTGCATATATTGCTGAATGCTATTTGCTAATATTTTGTTAAGGAATTTTGCATTTATCTTCATGAGAGTCATTAGTCTCTAGTTTTCTTATGTTGTACTGTCTTTTTCTAGTTGTGGTATCAGAGTAGCTTCATAAAATGAATTGGTAAGTGTTCCTCTTCTATTTTCTGGAAGAGACTCATAGGATTGATGTAATTCTTCTTTAAATATTTGGTAGAATTTTCCAGTGAAACCAACTGGGTCTGGAATTTTCTGTTTTGGAAGTTTCTAATTGCTAATTAAATTTTCTTAGTTATAAGGCTCTTCAAATTATCTCTCTTTAATTGTGTGGGTTGTGGTAGTTGTGCTTTTTGGGAAACTGATCCATTTCATATAAGTCATGAAATTTATATGTGTAGAGTTGAAGTATTCCTTTATTATTCTTTTGATGTCTGCAGTTCTGTAGTGATGGTAAGTCTTTTTGATTCCAGATACTGGTAGTTTGTGTCTTCTCACAAAGAAGTGTGTGTTGGAGGCTTATCAGTTTTGTTGATCTTTTCAAAGAATTGGTTTTGGGTTTAATCTATTCTCTCTACTATCTTCCTTTTTTCTTTTCTTTTTTTTTTTTTAAAGATTTATTTATTTATTTGAGAGAGAGAGTACATGAGAAGGGGGAGGGTTAGAGGGAGAAGCAGGCTCCTCGCTGAGCAGGTAGCCCGATGCGGGACTCGATCCCGGGACTCCAGGATCATGACCTGAGCCGAAGGCAGTCGCCCAACCAACTGAGCCACCCAGGCGCCCCTATCTTCCTTTTTTCAATTTTATTGAGTTCTCTTTATTATTACTTCCTTATGCTTGATTTAGGTTCATTTGCTTTTTTTTTTTAAACATTTTTTTTTTAAATTTTATTTATTTATTTGACAGAGAGAGTGAGAGAGCACAAGCAGGGGGAGCAGGAGAGGGAGAGGGAGAAGCAGGCTCCCTGCTGAGCAGGGAGCCCGATGCGGGACTCGATCCCAGGACCCTGGGATCATGACCTGAGCCAAAGGCAGATGCTTAACGATCTGAGCCATCCAGGCACCCCTCATTTGCTCTTTTTTACAAGTTGTTTTATAAAACTAGTTTCTGGGGATGGGAATTTTTATTATTAACTTATAAACTATAATTAAGAGACTTTTCCTCTTTTCTAACATATTCAGTGCTATAAAATTCCCTGCAGAACTGCTTTAGCTGAACCTCACAAATTTTGATACGTTGTATTTTCATTTTCATTTACTTCAATGTACTTTAAAAAATTCCCTTGTAATTCTCTTTGACCCACAGATGGTTTTAGAAGTTTGTTGTTTCAGTTCCAAGTGTTTATAGAGATTTTCCTGTCATTCTTCCATTTTTGATTTCTAGTTTGATTCCATTATAGTCAGAGAATATATTCTGTATGATTTTGATTCTTTTAAGTTTGTTGAGGTTTGTTTTATGGCTTATGGCCTAGGCTGGCATATATTTTGTGGTGCTTGAAAAGAATGTCTTTTCTGCTGTTGCTGGGTGGATTCTATATATGTAAATTAGATCTGGTTGACTGATAGTGTTGCTGTGTTCTCTGTACTTGCTGGTTTTCTGTCAGCTGTTCTATGAATTGTTAAAAGAAATGTGCTGAGATTTCCAACTCTAATTATGGACTTGTCAATTCCTTCAGATTTATCAGTTTTGTTTCACATATTTTGCTCTATTGTTTAGTACATATCTAGGATATGCATGCAAAATATTATGTTTGCTATGTCTTTTTGGTGGATTGACCCTTTCATCATTACATAACGTCCCTCTGGTTCTTGATCATTTTCTTTGTTCAGAAGTCTTTATCTGATCTTAATATAGCTGCTCCTGCTTTCTTCCGACTAATGTTTGCATGATATATCTTTTTCTTTTTACTTTCACCCTCCTATATTGTTGTATTTGACAGTAGTTTCTTATAGACAGCATATAGTTGGGTCATTTTTTTTTTTTTAAGTAAACTCTACACCCAATGTGGGGCTTGAACTCATAAGAGTCACATGCTCTACAAATTAAGTCAGCCAGGTGCCTCTATTTGGATCATTTTTTAAAAATCTATCATGTCAATCTCTGTCTTATAATTTGTATACTTAGGCCATTTACACTTAATGTAATTATTGACATGCTTGGGTTATAATCTGCCATTTTATTTTTTGTTTCCTATGTTCTTCATTTTCTCTTTCCTTATTTTCATTTTCCAGCCTTATTGTGAATACTTGAACATTTTTTAGAATTCAATTTTTATTTATCTGTAGTTTTTTTAGTATATCTCTTTGTATAGCTTTTTAATGGTTGCTCTTGATATTCCCTTAAATATGCATAACTTGTCAGAGTCTATTGTTTTCAATGTTATACCAGTTCAGTTAGAATCCTTACCTCCCTTTACATCCTTTTACTCTTCCTCATTTATAAAATAACTTTTTTAAATATTTCCTCTACGTACATTGAGAGTCACATCAGACAGTGTTATAGTTTTTGCTTCAATCATCTAATTTAGAAAACTTAAAAGAAGGAAATCTTATGTATTTATCCCTATTTTTACTCTTTGTTTTATTCTTTTCTCCATACTGATTTTCCCTCTTCTATCACTTCCTTTTTGTTTAGAGAAATTCCTTTAGCTATTTTTTTAAGATGAGCCTGCTGGTGACATATTTCTAGGTATTCCTTCAGCTGAAAATGTCTTGATTTCCCCTTCATTTCTGAAGGATGTTTTCACTGTTTGGGTTGGCAGTTCTTTTCTTACAACATTTGAAAATTTTCTGCCACTTACTTCTGGCCTCCATAGTTTTTGATGGGAAATCCACTGTCATTCTAATTGTTTTCCCCTTATAGATAAGGTCTCATTTCTCTCTTGCTGCTTTAAGACATTTTCTTTGAGTCTGACTGAGATGTGTCTTAGTGTGGTTTTTGGGGGTTAATCCTGTTTGGGGTATTTTAATCCACTTCTTGACACTTCTTCTGTTTCTTTTGCCAAACTTGAAAACTTTCAGCAATTGTTTCTTCAAATACTTTTTGAGCCTTGTCCTCCTCTTTCTCTCTTTCCAGGATGCTGATGATACATATGCTACACAGTTTTTACATTCCCTTGGGTCCCTAACGCCCTGTCTTTTTTTTTTTTTCCTCCCCCATTTTCAGTCTATTTTCTCTATTGTTCAGATTGGGTAATTTCTATTATTTAATCTATAAGTTCACTGATTCTTTCCTCTGTTTCTTCCATTCCACTGCTGAGCCCACCCATTAAATATTTTTCATTTCATTTATTACATTTTTCAATTTCTAGGAAGCTGAAAAAGACAATAAAATTTTAAAAGAACACAAAAATCAAGCCAAAACATTTTTTTGAAGTTGCAAAAGGAAACTACTCTTTACTGATTCCTACGAAATGAATACATTGATGGATAGACAAGAGGTCCAATGTCCATGCAGATTGATAAGGTCTTGCTTCCATTCAACTGGGGGTTCCTCTCCAGAGCAATGTGGCTGTTCTGGGCATACCTGACTCCCAGAGACAGGGCAGGCAGTTGAGGCAGGAACAAGTGATGTTTTAGTATTAAGCTGTAACATACTACAGTGCTATGGTGATACAGAGCTTTCTTCCTTTGGCCTTTTCAATCCTAACTCCACCCCTTCTTATATTAACCCTTCAGCTCCCTCAGATCCTTTACTCTTTGCATGGATTTTACCTTTTTCTCTTCTCTGGCATCCTTCTTGTTTACCTGGTCTCCAACCCTTTTTGTGTGGATTACGACATTTTGTGCATGTGTTGATCCCCTGACCCCGCTCCTTGACTGGGGCTCTTGACCTGGCTAAACACCACATACACATTTTCATGGGTTCACTTCACCAATGCTTATGTTGTTCTCCAAAGCTAATGGAATACAGATCTTTCTTTCTTTTTTTCAAGGTGGGGGTGGGGGAGATTGATTTTCAAGGCCCAGAGCCTCCTCTCTCTAGAGGAGGTTTCAATGAGATCACCAGATGCTTCTTGTACATGCTCCTTTCATCCCAAGCCCAGCACGTGGAGGCAGGAAGAGAAATGGGTGGGAGGACAAATTAACACTGAAAAGCTTTATAAATACTAACAGCAAATACTAAAAATAACTAGGCAGAAGTAGTCTACTTTTAGGAATTTCATTTGTGCCTTTGTGTTGGGGGCGAGGAGGAGGGAGAGAAAGAGGGCTGTGGAAAGGGGGCTGGAAATGTTAATGTTCTCTGGAGGTGGAGGCACTAAGAGTTTCCCCAGGCAGACAGCACCACCCCATCCCCTCCCTGAAATAACTCTTTCTCAGCTTTCTCAGGTTTCTGCAGTTCTGCAAATGGCTCCCTCCTTGTGCTGCAAATGGCTCCCTCCTTGTGCTGCAAATGGCAAGCCTGTTCTTGACAGCAGAGAGGAAAAGCAGCTAAGAGGTTACAGGCTGCTTTGCTCCTCAACTTCACGCTCTCCCAACTGTAGAATAGTCTGGCCATCTTTTGACCTCAGCTTCCAGAGAGTATAGGGTGGTTGGGAACAGTGCGTGTCACCTGTATGTCTCTGAGTCCCTGGTATGCTGGGTGTGACATGGCAAAGATATTAACCCCACATAACACAGTCCACATGGTGGATATAGGATCTCACAGAGTAGGAACTCCACATGTTCCCCAAAAATGGCTTTTGCTGCTGGGTGCTCCTATGGGCCCCTTCTAGGATGGGGGACATGAATAAATGGCCCTGATCCTTTCATGGCCAGAGTGTCTTGGTCTAATAAAATGGAGAAGAGTGAGTCTGTTCAATTCTGTTTCTGTCATTTTCCCTTCCTTGGTGAGCAATTTGATTACGTTATGAATTGATATGGAACACTAGAGCTGGAGGAAGATATAACATGAGGAACATAAATGGTTCCCACTTAGATGAATTATATGCACTTTTGGGCTCTGCATCATATCTGTCCCATGCAATTAGCAAACAGGGAGTATCTTGAGCCTGAGTTTGCCCCTCCTGTTCCCCTAATCCCTCCTCCATAACATGTACTCTCAATAGCACAGTCAGACAGCAAAAATAAATAAAAGCCTTCCTTCTTCTTATCTACTCCCAAAATCTCCACATCTTTATCTCCCCCTCCTTCTTTCATGACTTGGATGAGGAGGGAGCATCCTCCATGCAAAGGTTAATCCCTCCATTTATGTCCTGATTCTCCCTTCCAGCATCATCCACAGCTTACCCCATCCCTTAATCCCATTACCCCTCTTACATCTTCGGGATGCCACTACCTTGGGCTCCTCAGAGACTGGAAAACAGCCTTGGTCTCTCTAATCCTGAAAACCTGTCTTCTATTTTGTTTTTCTTTACCATCTCATATCTCCCTTCTGTTCTCCATCACAATTGCTACAAGAGTGATCTACATGGATTATTTCCATCTCCCTTATTTTATTTACTCCTTAACCCTTTGCAACCAGACCTCCATCTGCTTTCTCAAAGGTCCCTAATGAGTTTCATGTTGCCTAATGCAATGGCCTTGAAATTTTTGTTCAGCCCTTTGGAAACCCACTCTACCCTTTGATTTCATGATAATACAATATCCTAGTTTTCCTGGGATCTATCTGCCCACTCCCAAGCTCTTCTACTATTTCCTCCTCTTCTGACCATCCCATAATTATGGGCCATCCCCACAGTCAAAGGTTGCCAGATTTAGCAAATAAAAATACAGAACACTCTGTTAAATTTGAATTTCAAACCAACAATGTATATATTTTTTAGTATAGGTATGCTAAACATTGCATGGAACATTCTTATACTAAAACATGATTCTTTGTTGATCTGAAATTCAATCTTAACTGAGCATCCTGTATTTTATCTGGCAACTTGACCATAGTTGTTTCTTCAGTGCTCATCTCCTCTCTCTAACTTCCTCCCTTATGATGTTTTTGATGCCCAGGCTTCAATGATTATCTTTCAACAGATAATTTCTAAACTTCCATCTCCAGCAGTTCCCTCTCTCTCTCTCTCTCTCTCAAGCATTCTTCTGTTTTTTCCTGGATATTTTATAGTATATTCAATTCACTTTATATAAAACCAAACTTAGTATTTTTGACCCTAAAACCTACTTCTCTGCTTGGCTTCTCTATTTCTACTAATACCTTCTGCACCCTCCCAGTTACCTCAACTCCAAATCCAGAAGCCTCCCTAATCAAGTGCCTGAATATTGGTTAATTTTACTACTCTCACTAGCACTCTCAGATCTGTCTTTCTTCCCATTCCCATGGATACAACTAACTAGAGGCCCACGTCATCTCTGAGGACTATAAACCATACAAGGCTACTGAAATCGCCTTTTGATTAGTCCCCCTACTCCTATTCTCATCCACCTTCCATCCCTCCACACTCAGTTAACATCCTAACTAAAGCACAGGTATGGATATGCCACTTCCTTGATCAAGGAAGTTTCTACTGGCTCCTGGTTAAAGTTCAAGCTCCCTAGCTAGCATTCAGAGCCTTCCATAAGTTGATCTTTCTCCTCTTTTTCTCCCTGTTGTCTCCTGTGTGCTCTCCAAACCTAAGGCACATCAGAACACAATCTGGAGCTTTCCTATCTCTGCTCACACTCAAACTTAGAAGTAGACTACTTTGACGGTGACTCTTACAATTCCTGCACATACAGATGCTCACTAAATGCTTGTTGAATATGTGAAGTCAGTTATCCATATTAACAGAAATGAGGTAATTAAATCCACAAACCATTTATGTGATAATACTAATGAATGCATTTTTCAACAAACCCACCGTTTCCTTTTACCAGTTATGGGCAATATCAAACTCTCATAAACATCTCATGCCTTGTGATGTCAAGTCACAACTGAACTCTCACAGAGGACCCACAGGGGCACAGACGGACACAGATCTCACCCACTCTTTGCTGCCTCTCTTGATTTACTTTTTGAACTCTGATACCTTCCCCATTTCCCCCAGTTCTTACAAATGAAAGATTGTAATATTCTCTGTAAATGTCCTTGAATTCTCTGTTACATAAATTTCCAAATGACTGGATATTCTAAACTGTTGTCGGGGCGCCTGGGTGGCTCAGTCATTAAGCGTCTGCCTTCGGCTCAGGTCATGATCCCAGGGTCCTGGGATCGAGCCCCGCATTGGGCTCCCTGCTCTGCAGGAAGCCTGCTTCTCCCTCTCCCACTCCCCCTGCTTGTGTTCCTTCTCTCGCTGTGTCTCTCTCTGTCAAATAAATAAATAAAATCTTTAAAAAATAAATAAACTGTTGTCAACCCCACATACTGATCCAAAAACATCTGAGTGCTTTGATAATCTAAATCAGAGGTCCACATCAGCCTAGATCCTAAATATTTTCAGCTTTGCAAACCATATGGTCTCTGTTGCAACTATTCAACTCTGCCACTGTGGCCCCAAAGCAGCCACAGACAACACAAAAACAAATAAGCAGGTCTGTGTGCCAATAGAACTTTTCCTACAAAAATAGGCAGTTGGCCTGTGGGTCGTTTGCTGACCCCCCCAACCTCAATCAAGCCTCTGATGAACCATTTACTTTATGTTTTCTTTCCAAACTATATTTCACTGTGGTAGTCTTTTGATTGGAAAGAAAGCTGGAATTTCATCTGATATAGTCTTTTTTTCCCCCCAGGAAATTATAGTTAAACCAAACTTGGAACTGCAAAGTGGATGAGGGGAAATACAAAGTGGGGACCTGAAGCCGGCTCTGGAACTTTCTTCCTAGCCCAGTGGACAACCCCCTCCCCCCAGGGTGGGGACAGGATGAGGCAAGTAGGGTGAGTAGCACACTCTCCTTGGGCACAAATCTTAAAGAGGCACCAAAAAACTCAGTAATCGAAATAAATAATACTTTAATGCAATATTTTTGAAAATCAAAAATATCCACAATGAACAAAGCATCAACACTTTAAGTAAAGACATGATCACTATTACTGATTTTTTCTTTAGTCTCAGGCTCCAAGATGGCTCTGCACAGCACTGTTTCTGATCCTACCTTTATTTAAAATGTTGGTATTTTGTTCATCATGAATTTTTTTTGCATTAATTCTGATTTTAAAAAAATACTGTATTCAACATTATTTATCTTGATTATGGAGTTTTACAATGCCCTCTTTAATTTTGTGCCAAAGTGAGTGCCCTATTCACCTCCTTCCCCACCCCTTAGAATCAAGCCCATGTCACCTTTTGCACTATCAAAGTCCATGCCCATTTCAGAGAATGATGTACATCTCTTTAATGTTACCTTTAAACTAGATTATTCCTCTTGGCTGCTTTGATACCATTTTAGTTACTGGATCTGCCACATACACAGGTGGATTTGAAGCATGTGGAAAATCTTGTACACTCTCTAGGATCACTTCTTTTTTTAAAAAATTTTTTATTTAAATTCAGTTTAATTAACATATACTGTATTATTAGTTTCAGAGGTAGAATTTAGTGATTCATCAGTTACATACAACACCTAGTGCTCATTCCATCAAGTGCCCTCCTTAATGCCCATCACCCAGTTACCCCATACCCCACTCACCTCCCCTCCAGCAACCTTCAGTTTATTCCCTATAGCTAAAAGTGTCTTATGGTTTGCCTCTCTCTCTGTTTTCCTCTTATTTATTTATTTATGTATTTATTATTAACCTATCATGTATTATTTGTTTGAGGGGTACAGGTCTGTGATTTATCAGTCTTACACAATTCACAGCTAGAGTCACTTCTTAAGAGACATATTAAGATGACAGGGAACTAACAATTTAGGGCGCCTGGGTGGCTCAGTTGGTTAAGCAACTGCCTTCGGCTCAGGTCATGATCCTGGAGTCCCAGGATCAAGTCCTGCATCGGGCTCCCTGCTCGGCAGGGAGTCTGCTTCTCCCTCTGACCCTCCCCCCTCTCATGCTCTCTCTCTCTCATTCTCTCTCTCAAATAAATAAATAAAATCTTTAAAAAAAAAAAGATGACAGGGAACTAACAATTTATTAAACACATACTAAGTGCCAAGTGGTACTGTGCTAACAAACTTTATATTCATCATTTCATTTAATCTTCATGACAATCCCATGAGGTTTGATTATATTCTTTTGTATTCAATGATGAAACAGAGGCTCAGATAAAATGGGATTATAGAAAATGCTACAGCCAGGCTGAAGCTTTCTGCTACCTCACATTATCTGTCAAGAAGCTGACATTTTGGACATGGTTAAGGCACTTTCTTGCCTTCCTACCTTATATTTGTACAGAACCACTGTCATTTATAAAGAGCTTTCAAATGCTTCATCTCATATGAACTTTATTATAATCAAAGGTGAAAATCTCATATTTTAAGGATATTTATTTATTTAGAGAGAACGTGAACTGGGGCAGGGGGCAGAGGGAGAATCTCAAGCAGATGTGGGGCTTGATCTCCTGACCTTGAGATCATGACCTGAGCCGAAATCAAAAGCCAGACACTGAATGAACTGAGCCACCCAGGTGCCCTGAAAATCTCGTATTTTAGACGTGTTAGCATGAACTCATCAAATACATTATATGAGTGAGAACATATTCAGAAATATTAAGTGACATAACCCAAGGTTACCAGTTAAAAAGTGGCAAAACTAGAATTAAAAACCCAGATCATCTGAGGCCTGGTGAGTTTTCATTATATCCTTTCCACTCCAGAGCATCAGTATTGGTATCTTTGACCCAATACTATCCATGTTCAGATCACAGTGAGTATCCTAAGGAATAATATCTGGGAAATAGGAAGAAATTAGCACATAAGGGAAGGAAGCTAAAGTATGGAACACTATCTACCCTGATGAGGAAGGTCTGAAGAAAACAGGGGCATCAGAAATAGAGATGGATACCTATGGGGTGGGGGGTCTAAAGGATTATAGGGGTGTTGGGAGTCTCTGGAAGGATTGCATCATTAAAAGGCTCAGAAGGGCAAGGCCAACCTTGGCTGGCTTCACCTCTGTCAAGGGTCATTCCTCTTGGGGCTAGGAGCCATTGTAATTATAGTCAAAGCAATTGTAATTAAAGCAACTTCTGTTCAAATGCCCTAACCTTTCCGGATTCCATGCTGCAAGGAAGCAAAGGAAAAATTTCCAACTTCAGTTGTTCCACATGCCACCATGATTTTGTGATCAAGAGGAGCATCACACAAGACATTGCGGAGACCATTCAGATGGGGGAGAATAATCAGACCAAAGTGAGGACAGGATACAGGAGCAGAGGAGAGGGGCATGAGACATCAGGACATCATTTCCAACCTAAAGCTGGGGAGAAAATGGCAGGCACTCCATTTTGGAAAGAAATCACATTTCATGTTACTCTAGGCAACTTCCAAGGAGGCATCAGCCACGTGAGAAGTCACGCCTGATATTATATCTCTATAACAAGATGCACAATAGGCATCAAGTGTTTAAAATACTTGAATGTGCAAAGTTTCACAGTCAGTCACAAGTTCATAAGAACTACGTGCCTCTTTCACTGGGGAGATGTTACACCATGCTGGGATTCCACAGGGCACCATGGCTTCCCCATTCTTCAAAATAGAACAGCTCAAACAATCCTCTGGCAATTTTAACTACAGAGGAATAGAAAACACCCCAGGCAGAGTGTGAGAGACCAACCTTGTAAACAGCAGGATAGCAAGATATAAACAAGAATGGGAAGAAAACATACAACTTTTTAAAAAATCATAGCTTTTGACAAGGACAAAAAGATGGGAATAAATTTAGTCCCAAATGTCATGGAACAACAAAAGCTCAGGGAAGTGTTAAATCACAAGCCAGGTGGCTGCAAGAATTTGCAAGGATCCATTCCCATCTGCCAACTTGTCCCTTTTGGCACCAGGCTGGATTGCACAGACTCCTCTTCCAGTTTCACAAGCTTGGGGATTGTTTTTTGGTTTTGGTTTTTCCTTCCATGCAGCATTTTCAAGGCTGGTGCAAGTTTCCCAAGTCACATCTTTCTTCTTCTCTGACCCTACAAATGAAGTTGCTTTGGAGAACCACATACCACAATATTTCCGTCTTTCATTTGACTGAGTCATGTTCTTGCATGCAAGGAAAATATGTTCACATATTTATACTAAATCTTAGTAAATCTTTTATATAATCACTTGTGTTGTTGGAAGATGTCATGCAGCAAAACGCCAGTATATTCCATTCTTTCAATCACTCTACCAGTAATTAGGCACTGAACACATACTCGCAACAGTGGCCTAGGGATAACAGAATGAGTTGGGTCCTAGCTTTGAGGACCACACAGTCCAATGGAGGAGACAGACTCAGAAATCAACAATTCAGAGAAGGGGTGAAGCTCCCTTACCCCTCCTCTGTATGGTAACAATGTGCATGGGTTCCACTGATATTTTTTCTACCCCTCAGCAGTCGGCTTCCAAGCCAAATATGCCTCTGTAGGCCAAGTGATCAGAGGATTAAGTACCTATGGCTAAGCAAGCACAGATAGATATTGAACAGCACTCATGTTTTCCTGTGAGGAAAGGAAATCCTTTCTAGGAAGTTCTCCTCCATCTTCCTCCACCTCCATCAATGCCTTGCTCTACATACCTGTTCTCAACCTCAGGCCTCCAAACTGCCTTGTTGGATTTATAATCCTCCTTAGCTCTAGTTATTATTATTGATGGCACCCATGTCCTGCATATTTACTATGGATGGCCCATACAGTAGCTTGTTGAACTTCATAAAAACCTCGGGGTGGGCTTTGGTTTTTTTAAAAGATTCATTTTTAAGTAATCTCTATACCCAATGTGGGGCTCAAACTTACAACCCTGAGATCAAGGGTCACACGCTCTACCAACTGAGCCACCTCTTGAGATGGGCTTTGTTATCCTGGTGTTAGAGATGAAAGAAATGAACCTCAGAAAATTTTGGGAACTTGCAGGAGGCCACAAAACTGATAAGTAGAAAAACTGAGTTTAGAAGCCAGGACTGTGTGATTAGACAGGTTCTTAAACAGTACACTAGTCTGCCTGGTAGGCATGTGTAGTCCAACTCCCTTTCTAGGTTATTCACACCGTAAGGACAGAGGTTAGCATTTCCATTTTTTTAACAGTCCCTAGGCAGGGTGGGACTATGAGCAGACAGAGTAGGCATCTGCTTGTGTGATGTGATTTAAGGGCAGCTGGACAAAGACGGGTTAAAAATATCTCCACTGTTGCCTACACAGTGCCTGGAATTTCACCACTGGAGGTGCATTACTTTGGGCCTTGAAGTCCTTCTGGTCTCCAGGGTTGCTTTATTAGAACATGATTGCCCTAAGAGGAGTCATACTCAGCTGAGACCTCAGTGAGGATCAGGGCCTCGGAGAATGAGTCACAGGAGAGATGCCCAGAAAGGAGCCTGGCAGCTCTGAGAGTGGGTACAGTGGTCCGGAGAGGACAATGGGAGGTTCTGAAGATAGGAGTGGACATTTTGTTGGACTGGCCCCACCTTTGTGGCCCCCAGCACAGAGTGAGGCAAATGGAAGGTATATAATTCCTTTGATTTAAGGAAATACTATTTGATCAGGTGTTTAAGAGTTGCGGGCATGGGTCATGGTGGCAGGTGGGCATCAAACGCTGAGGACCCTGAGCCTTGTGAAGGCATAAAAGACAAGAAGGCAGAATCCTTGCCCTCGAAGAGCTTATAGTCTTTTTGTGGAGGGTAATTATCAATAGCAAACAATGGATGTGTAAGACAAGACAGGAATGACCAAGCACGGAATATATGTGTAATCGGAAACTGGGGAAAAGAAGAGCTCAGTGTGGAAGGAGGCAGTTTCAGCTTCACTAGGATACATGGGACCCCAAGATCAGTACCAAATAAAGAGACAGATCGAAAGACTCGGTGAAAGCCTAGCTTATGCCAAAAGAAGACCAAGTCGGCCACAACCAGTTGCTACCTCAGCACTTCCAAACAAGGAAATCCAACTTGGATTTAATCATCATGATGCAAAATTAAGTCTAGCTTTTTAAATGAAAAGAGCTAACGGTTGTTCCAATCATAATAAATAAATCCAGAATTTCAGTAATAGGTGAAAGTATCAGATTTATATATTAAAACAGATGGCAAAGGCAAGACTAAGTCCTTCTAAAACTGAGGGAAAGAGATCTGATGACCACCATGGGCCAACCACCTTGGCAAATCCCAAGACCTTCCACTGAATTCAGCTCTGATAAAGAATGGCTTTATCCTGTGACCTTCCAGCAAAAGCCAAATGCTCTTCTTCTGGGCTTTCACTGAATACTTCCTTCACAAGCAGGGAAGTTTACTTCTATTTACTCTAACTTATTTGGTATTTTTTAAAAAAAAGATCCCTTTATTTAATTCTCACAAAGAAAACAACCCAAAGGAAGAAAGGAAGGAAGAAAGCAAGTAAGCTTTGACCTTTATATGCTAAATGAGTTATTTTACCAATAGCGACAGGTGATTACGTTCTCACCATTCTGAATAACAACCCTTTGTACACCTTGCATAAGAGATACCAATAGCTACAGCCTAAGGCTTGTTTGTGAGCCAAACAGTGAAAAGAAAAAAATATAGGTAGAAAGACTTGAAAAAGAAGTAAAGGTTGAGAGAGGAGGAACCCACAAGAGATCCTTCCTCCTGCGAGTTTCTTAATTGAATTATTGCAATATGTATATTTCCTTTTCATTTCAGCTTGGTTGCTAATAAGCCTCATTTCCACAAGTTGCCTGTTTTCTTCAAGGCAGCTGCATATTTGAGACATAAGCAGCAAAAGTCTCTGGCTCAAACAGCTAATAGGTTTGTATGAATCTCTGTGGAGATGCACAGATACAGTGATCACATGATACAAACCCACAATTAGACACAGGGTCTAACAAACGATACATGTGCTTTATTTCCAGATGCAAACAGCAACTTGGCAAATGTTGTTCCAATGTCGAAATGTTAGGATTTCTGGAACATTTGGTGTTATAAGGAGCAATCAGAAAAAAAAATTTTTTTTGAGATCCTGAAAATCTGGGTGGTGATTACAATACTGGAGCAAAATGACAATACCAGTATTTCTGTATTTAACATTTTATAAGAAAAGGATTCAGAATCCAGAAAAAGAAACCAGTGAAAATGAATATTTAATATATTTAAAATACACAAATTTTAAGTATCACGTAAAATGTAAAAATTACTACCTAAACAGTATCAACCTATTAATAATTATTAGTAGACTGAATTTAAAAACGTAAGTATTAAAAACTACAGTCTCAAAAAAGAAAAAAAAATTAAGTCATGAAATGTTGAAAATGAGATCATATTATTTAAACTTTTATAATGAGAGTTCTTAAACTGCAGAAATGTTGAAATTTTGTCCAAATTTCTTCACTGCTAATAAAAAAGAAAATACTAGTTAGGAAAATGTGATGTATTTATGATTGATCTCCAAATATATTCTTCTGGCTCCTTCATCTTGAATAATTGCAACTCTCATTTGATAAATTTGAGGAATATTTTTAAATGTTGAGGAGTATTTTTTAAACATAATTCTGTTGGGGGGCGGGGGGGTGAAACGTATTTATTTCCTTCAAGCTGTAGGTTGCTTGAAAACAAGAAGCCAGCATTTCCAGTTTGTTCTCTTCTTCTTTAGTTCGCTCATATATGCCCAGCTGCCCGGATCTGTCTCAAAACTCTCCTGGTATAGTGGATACGCTCTAAGGTGATCCCCAACGAGTCAGGCCCTAGTATGATCCTCTCCTCTTGAGGGAAGACACAGCCTGTGACTAGCTTCTAGCCAACAGAATACAACAAAGCCCATGGGCGAGTCACTCCCTTGATAAGATTACATTACACAAGTCTCCATCTTAGCAGACTGGAGTAAGGGCTTCTCCTGCTGGCTCTGAAGTCATCTATCATGTTGTGACAGGGCCTGTGAGAGGCAAACAGCCATATGGGTAGAACTGTTGAGTAACACTTAGGAGATGAGAACACCCAGGTGACAGCCAGCAAGAAAACAGGGGACCTCAGTCCTACAACCTTAACTGAATTCCAACAACAACCACATGAACTTGGAAGGAAAAAAGCTCCCAAAAGGACCATAGCATAGTCAACATCTTGATTATACCCTATGAGACTCTCGAAGCAGAGGACCCAGGTAAGGCGCATCCAGATTCCTGATCCAAAGAAACTGTGGGATAATAATTATATGTTGTTTTAAGCCACTAAATTTGTGGTAATTTGTTATGCTGCAATACATAATTAATGCACAAGTCATAATCCACTTTGAGCCCCTCAAAACTGTTATTCTTGCAAAAAAAGGTTTGTATTGCTAATTGTTATCTTCTTCCTCCATTTGAGGATAGCAGAAATATAGCAGAATGCTTTATAGATGTGTACACCTTTACCCAATTCAAAACTTTAATGCAGAATATAATTCTCCATGTATGATTCTCAAAATATAAAGTATAAATTCAACATTTTTCAAAATACTGTTTTTTTGTACTTGGAAAATGGAGAGTATACCTCCAAACCAGTTTTTTTAACGTGCACACTTCCTTATTTTTTGAAATAAATGTTTTATTTCAAACAGTTTTAGATTTGTAGAATTATTAGTATATGGAGAGTTCTCATATATCCCATACCCAGATTTCATCATTAACATCTTACATTAGAATGGGACATTTTTCACAGTTAATGAACTAACATTGATATATTATTGTTAACTAAACTCTACAGTTTATTCAGATTCCTTAGTTTTTACCTAATGTCCTTTTTCTGTTCCTGGATCCCACCCAGGATCCTACATTACAGTTAGTGGTCTTATCTCCTTAGGCTTCTCTTGGTTGTGACTGCCAGTATTTATAATGACCTTGATAGTTTTGAGGAATAATAGTCAGGTATTTTGTAGGATGTACCTGTATTGAAATTTGTCTTATGTTTTTCTCATGACCAGAGTCAGGTAATATGTGTTTTGGGGAAGAAGACCAGAGGTAAAGCATCATTCTTATCACATCTTGTGAAGGATACCTACTATCAAGATGACATATCACTGCGGATGTTAATCTGGATGACCTGGCTTGAGGTAGTGTTTGTCAGGTTTCTTGATGGTATGTAATTCTCCCCGCCCCCACTTTCCTACTGTACACCTTGGAAGAAAATCACTGTGTGCAGCCCCCATGGGGAGTGAGTCATGCTTTACCTCCTGGAAAGCAGAGTATCTACATGGAGTTTTGGGTTATACCACTACTTTATTTTGTTGCTCGAATCGTTCCAGCTTTGGTGACGGGGAGCACTTTTAGTTGACTCCTGTATCCTTGTGACCCACTTTTTGTCACACCATTGTGAGGTGTTTATCATTTTGTTTTGTTTTTCATTTTTCTTTTAGCACTACCTTACTTTCTGGCACTATACGATGCTCCAGGCTCATTATGCATATTTCTTGCCCCTGTCCTAAATTAGCCGTTGCTCCAAGGAGCCCTGGTTCCTTTTATTGGAAAGTAGTATTAAAATCAAGATTTGGGTGGTACTGAGAGGTTTAAACATGTGGCCAAAGTCATACAGCTAGTAAGTGGCAGAACCAGGAACCGAATCCAAGCATCTCACTCCAGGTTTGGGGGAATAACCAGTATACCACATTTCCTCACAGTGGCAAGGACCTCACAAAGCAGAAGATTAATGGATTAATGAATCCACCGACATTCATTCTCCAACAAATACCTATTATGTGCCCATTAGCTGTTAAATTCTGTGCTAGATGTTAATTGGTTTAATGCCATTTGAGATATTTTCTTGGGCTACAGCCCAATTTAAAATGAAGGAAGAGGCTGTTGTAATGTGCCCCTTGAGAGGACTCTGGCAGCTGCGTGGGATGAAGATGGTGAAATGAAACCACTCCACTCAGGGGCTGCGAATACACTTTATTATGCTACAGGTAATATTCCAGGGTAAGAGGCAGTGCCTGCTTTATTTCCTATCTCTCTATTATCCTTTTCGCAAATGTTAAAGGTTTATTATCTTTTCCTATATATGAAACACCCAGTCGTTATGCCACTGTTCACTGATAAAATATTTGAAAATAAAATATTTGAAACGGTCTTTTGTGAAAATCATTGAACAAAACTGAGATTTCCATTTACAGCTGATTGAAAGAAAACTTTAAATGCACACTTACCTTATGACTGTCACTAGTGGGTGGTTCCCAGAGACCAAGCCGAGATAATCTAAAAGGAAACAGGCAAAATAACCACCCTGAATGCAAATATCTGCAAGGATTACAATATTATTTATCCCCACATATTTAGTGGCAGAGCCCTATGAAGTGTCCCGTGACCTGGCTTTAGTTGTCAATAACACGTTTTGGGAACGGGAGGGCAGGTGGGATGGAGATGGGTTTGGCAGAAAGGACTCAGCTAGAAAAAGAAGGCGGAGGCTAACACAGTGGGGAATCTTGCATTGACCTCTTCCGGAAATTTATAAATTCCTTGGAAGAGGACGTGGATTCAAGGGAAGGGATAGCCAAGAATATGGGCCTTCATTTTTCAGGTCAGAGCAAGCATCAAATGAGCCACTTTCCAGATGTACCAAAGGTTAGGGGCATTCCAAAAAGAGTTAGCAAACACAGTGCCTTAATGCAACAATAAGAAATCACAATACGTCAATAAATGGGAATAATGTATTGATTAGATTCATAGGTCAGGGGAAAGGAACAATCAAAGGGTTTAGCCTGTGAGGAGCTAACTCAGTTCAGCTGAGTGGGTTTGATTGGGAAGACTTCAAGGAGGGGGTGTGATCTATTGAATCCCTTTGCCAATGGACATGGGAGAGGGGTGGTCTCTCAGATTTTGTTTCTGACATTTACAACCTCTCTCTGAGAAAAAAAAAGTGCATTTTGTACCTCTGGGAGCACCAGTCTAGACAATCTAATTAGTCCATCTAATATAGTTTCAAAACTATCAACAGGGTCAAAGCCCTCTTGGGAAGTATGTAGGGAAAAAAAGTCCCAACTCATATCATTGAATTCTTAAATACCAAAGTATCACTTTTATCAGTTATAAAATATCAAGAAATGTGCAACTATTTGGGTTTCTAAACAGCCTCCTTTGTTTAAAATATTGTAATAATTCAAGGAAAAGGCGTTCCCACTGACATGTTAGAAAAAAAGTAACATTCTACCGATTTCTGCGTATTCGATGATATACCAGTCATTGCAAAATGTAACTCAGTCAATATACCAAGGACTCATATTCTTCCAAGCATTTAACAAAAGTACTGAATATACTTAGAGCAGAACTAGGAGTTCTACCAAAGAGTTAATAAATTTGTCCCTTCAAACATAGAATAGAGGCAATAGTTTTTAGTGGTAAGGACCTCAGGCAGGTTATTGAACCTCTGGATGTTCCACAAATAATAGTTATTATGTTATTTTTAGTTCCAGCAATATAAGAATTCTGATCTAAGATAGATTCTTAATGTTTTTCTTACTTATAATAACCTATACATTTTAATAATATAGATATTTAGAAGACATTTTGGCTTAATAAAATGTAATCTTTCCAAGCATGATTTTTCTAACTGAAAAAAAAAATCTATGAAATGGCTTTTATATATTTTTCTTTATCTCATAGTTACTTTGCTGACATACAAACAGATCACAACTTGAAAAGTAGTATTTTACAGTTTTTCATTGTTAGGATGTGGAATCTAGTCAATGTGAATTCACAGCGTTTTACACTTTAAAATATAGTTAACTCCATTCAGACTTTCAGATTTTACTGAAACAACAACAACAAAGGATACTTGATTAAAATGGCAAGGTAGGTAAAAAAGCAGTTACTAGAGCTGACCTGACATAGGACCCCAACAGCTTCCATTAGTATCAGAGTGGACAGACCACTAAAGACCAAGCTGGTTGGTGGCATCTCAGTCAGATGGGCTGAGAGCAGGAGAAGAGAGCATCACACGAAAGGTATTAAATATTCTGCCGTTCTCTATGCCCCCAGACAACTTTCATTTATCTGCTGACAGAAGTACATTGAAATACAGCCTGTCTTACCTATTTTTTCTTTTCAGAGATTGCTAAGATGATGATGGAGGGAGGGAGGGGTGTGAATGTAGATAGGAATGCAGGTGTAAATAATGAACAGGCTATAGGATCTATTTTTATATAATAGCAGCTTTCGTTGAAACATATACGTAAGGGAAATTTTGTAGATTACACACATATCTTGCTAATTTAAATGATCACTTCAGGGAAACAAAGAGATAAGGGGGAAGTGGGCTAACTTTAGAGCAGTCGCTTACCATTACGAGGCCTCTTTATACAGAAAAGTACATGTATTAAAAGTACATGTATATCTAAAACCCCTTTCTGACATCCATTTCAAGTTGGCCCTTACTTTTCCTTTAAGAGCTCCATCAGGAAGTTTATGGTTTATGAGCAAATAAATACAGCTGTGGCCAAATTTGCTTTTTCAGAAGCCTGAAGTGAATCCTTTTTTAATGGTGTCAGTGCTTAAAATAGTTACTTTATGTATTTTGGGTTGCATATACAAATTTCAAGGTTTATGATACGAAAGTCTGAGAACACTGCTTTGAAATGTTTTAAGTGCTGTATGAGGATACCGTTTAGCTACCAACACCAGTATTTCTAACGATCTTATCTGTCAGCCGTAACATCCACTCATGCTAATGATGAATAAAAGGGTTTCTGGTCTCAGTGTTGATATCCAGCTTTTAGATGCCAAAACATAGCATTTTCACTGAGCAGTATATTGTGACAAGAACTTGTAAATAGAATCAAATAGCTCTTTACATTTTCATTTTAATATGTTTAATAAGTCTGGTAATTTGAATATCAAAATCCAACCCTAACTTTCCTCAGGAAGTGGAAAAGACTTAATATTTTATTCATCTGGAAAAAAAAAATGTGCCATGCTCCAAAACACAATTAAACTAGAAACAGATTATATTCATCCTCTCAGGGGCATTTAGCATAAGCTAAATATATTCACAGCACAGTTGATCATTTATAAACACAGCTTCCATCACAACCAGAGAATTGTGTCCATGGCAGTCCATTCATGGTCTAAAGTGAAAAGCCATGAATTCTGCTAGGCTGGAGGCCCCCTTTAAACATCATGCAATCAATACTGAGATATTTATAAAATGCTTAATAAAAATATTTTAAAACATTCTATTCTCTTGTTTTCTACTTTAAGACTGAGGACTTAAATGAGGATTAATCTAGCTCTCTCCACTTCAGTAAATATGGAAATCAGGTATGGAGGGAATAGACTTAATAGGATTCTAGTTTCCGTTAAAGGATCATTGCTATTGCCCTTGTTCCTTGTTCCTCACAGCACAAATTCACTTACGTGAGGTGCTGTCCTAAGCTGCTTTCAGTTGCTAAGATTCATTCTGATGCCATGATTCTGTGACTCAAGGTTGTGAGGAATGGATACTTTTTTCATTTCTTTCTTAAAGCTGGTCTTAAATTCAGAAAGCATGTTACGACAAAATAAAAAGCATTAATAACAAGAAGAAACCAAATTCATTCCAGGGAAGAGAGATTGGATAAATGGAGGTTATACAAATGTATTTTCTAGCCAATTGGTCAGTCAGCAACATTTATAGAGAACCTACAAGGGCAGAGCCCAGATGGAATTAGCCCCTCTCCTCAGGCCATCTGCAATGACCTGTGTGGGAGAATGGCAGGCTGGGTCACAAGCAGAAAAATACAATCATCCAATAGCCATCCTATGTGTTTATGCATTCCTTCAACAAACATTTACAGAGCATCCACCATGAGGCAAGGCCTAGGGGCTAGGAATGAATGATATGACTTCAGTTTTAAGATGCTCACTCCTAGAGGGGAGAAGCCGGCTAGTCACTTATGACAGACAAGTAAACAAATAAAATAATCAAAATGTGAACAGTTGAATGACAGACTCACATAACTTGAATAGCTGGTCTGAGCAATACCTTCTTCCTTCCCTTTCCCTTCTGATGGTTTTCCTCATTAGCACTTGGTCATTAGCACCATCATCACTTAATGTCATCATACATTTATTTGTTTATTTTGGTTTTCTGTCTCCTTCCACGAGAAAGTAAGTCCTTGAAGGCAAGGGATTTCTTTGGTTCACTGAGGTAAACCAGCCCCCAGAACAGGACTTAACAACTAGGAGGTGCTCAATAAACATTTATAAATGAATGTATGAGTAAATAATCATTATAGAAGTCATTCCAAAGAAAGTATGATTATCTGGAAAGATGGGAGGCAATGATGTTGGGTTATTACAAAAGGTAATTACATTTTGACAAAGAGGAAGTTGAAAGTCAATCAAGAGAAGTTTGCTGGGCAGGTCCTCGGGGACACCTAGCAATAGGTCCATGGAGTACAGGTAGTTTTGTCTGCCCAGTGTCCTGACCTCGTGGAACTGTCTCCCAGCCCCCCGTGGCTTTAATAGGGTAGCCAATCCCAAACATCTACTCCTCTGACCAAGGGGGAAGAAGCAAACCAAGCTAGGCCAGCTGGTTCTCCCTCCTGGGCATTTACCCCTGGACAAGAACGAGGAGCAAAGGCAGCTATGAGGGGAAGCAGCATCTCAGAAGGATGGTTTCCGTGTTCTGGCTTCTGAGACCCTGTGTTTTGCCCGGGTTCCTGTCTTCCCCAAAACCTGTTCGGTCAGCTCTTCCCTCAGCTCTTTAAGCTATTAATATCCTTCCAATAAACTTTTTTTTTTCCTGGCTCTGATAGTCTCAGTTTATTGCTGATGATTACATTCAAAGCGCTCTGTGACCACAGGAGCTGATTAGATGAATATGTTTGGAAAGGCTCAGAGTAAGAATTTTTATTGAGCACTAACCATGTGCAGGTACTGAGCGAAGCTCTTTATAGGAGTTATCCACTTTAATCTTTACAACCATCTCCATGAGTACCTATTCCCATTTTAAAACCGAGCCAAACTCCCCACTCTATACCAAGTGGCTGAGCCAGCACTTGACTCTAAAGACCACAGTCTTAACAGCTCCCCAGTGTCCTCCTGGGAAGCGCAATTTTGAGTGTGTGTCATGGTCAGGTTAGGTGAGTTAGGGTTAGGGATTAGGTGGAGATGGGTATCCTTAGGGAATGGGTAGAGTTAAGGGTAGTGGCACTAGCTTCCGTGCTTAAAATTCAGGATTCTGACATTCTGAATTGTGTTATGATTTTTTTTCCCTATGCCATGTAAAGAATTAAGGAGAGTTTCCTAGTGAAAACTGCTGAAACAGGTGCTTGGGACAGGTGGTTCCAAAGTCTGAAAAAGACCTTAGCATAATTGCATATTTTTATTAATTAACCACCAGATACATGTATACATGGAAGTGACTGTAAATCACATAAATACATTTAATTAAACTTAAACAAAATGTATCCCCAATTCAGTTTCCTCTAAACTGATTCCAAAGATGCCTCTGGCTATGCCGCTGTTTTCACACATGAGGATTAGCAGTCACAGTGGAGAGACAGTGCTCTTAACCAATTATAGTCAAAAGTTCCTTCTCCTTAAAATCTTACAAGAACGTTTGGCCATGTGGGCTAAATGGTAGGGTTCTGAGCTTCTGAGCTCACAGTGCATCTGGCCTGCGCTTTCCCCTCTCCAAGTCTGCTTTATCCCCATGATCAGAGAGTCCTCTTCCTCCCTCATCACGCCAAATAGGAAGCAGAAAATGGTCCATGCTTCTTGTTTAGTAAGACAGGAGAGGTCAGGTCTTCAGATGCAGATTCATCAAAATGTGCTGTCTCCCTCAGGGAACACAATGGAAACTGTGCAGTAGGATGAATTAGCATCATTCATCCCACTGGAGCTTCATGAAGTCTTGGCTCTACCCTATCTCCCCAAGACAGAGATCAAAATGGCAACATCCAAACCATCCTTCATTGGTACCAGTGTGTGGGGGCAAATGGGACAGTGCCAATATGATTAAATTAAGGACCTTGAGATGGGGAGATTATCCTGGATTATCCAGATGGGCCCAATGTAGTCATAAGGAGGCAGGAGTGTCAGAGTTAAGGCAGAAGACAGTGGAAGCAGAGATTGGAATGATGCAGCCAGAAGCCAAGGAATGCTGGAAGCTCTAGAAGCTGAAAATGGAAAGGAAATGGATTCTCCCCTCAGAGCCTCCAGAAGAAACCAGCCATGGTGACCTTTTGACTTTAGTCCACTGAAACTAATTTCAGGCTTCTGCCCTCAGAACTGTAAGAGAATAACTTTGTGTTGTTTTAGTCTAAGTTTGTGGCATTTTGTTACAGCAGCCATATGAAACTGATACAACCACCTTCTCACCCTGACACTTCTTTCCTACGCTGACCTCACCAGCACCCACCTTTGCTCCCCTCCAAAACTACACACTACATCCAAATGAGGGCTTTGGGAGTAGTTCTCTCTTCATCAACCCTGAACAATTGCCCTGGGTGTTAGAGAACTCAAGGCACCAGAAACTCTGTACCATGAGGATAGGAAATGCTTGCATGCAAGGGGTAGGATGTGCAGAAACAATTTAGGACAGCAGTAAGGGCTACTGAAAAGGAGTATGGAGTCATCAGCATATAGGTGATGGTTAAAGTCAAACCATAGCTAGACCATGTAAATACATGATAGTGACCTTGACTGAACTAGGAAGTGGATCAAGGGGATTTAGTTTACAAATCATAGGCCTATCAGAGATACCATAGAAAGTTAAGAGAAAAGTGATCTAGAATATAATTTTTAAAAATTAACCTTGAGCTGAAATACAGTCTCAGCTAGGTCATGAAAAGGATTATATCTCATTCAGAGAGAAGCAAGCCTCAAAGAAAGCTCTTGAATTCCATATTGGGCACAGGGATACAAAAATAGTCATAGTTCCTGACCCTAAGGAGATTACAGATAATTTCATCACAATGTAATGTGTGGTGTGATAATGGTGTCAACAAGTATACTCTGGGGGCACAGGAGAGGGGACAGTTAGTCCAAAGGATGGCCTGCAGAAAACTTTCCTGGAGGAGTAAAAACTCATTTGAAGGATGAGTAGGAGGGAGAGAAAGCAGGGGAGCATTCATGGTAGAGGAAATAGCACAAAGTCCTGGTCGGGGGTAGTTAAATCAATATAAGTGGATGAGTTCCCCCAGGAAGATTATGCATAGTGACAAGAGCAGAGGAGCAAGGCTAGAACCCTGGAGAGGAGTAAGGGTTAAAGAGAAGGCAAAGGAAAGGAAGCCCACAAGTAAGTCCAAAAAAGACCAAAAGGATCAGGAGAGAAGTCAAGAGGAAATGGTGTCATGGAATCCAAGAGGGTAGAAAGCTTCAGGAAGGAGGGAGTTGAGTGAGATGAGTACTAAAAGGGTCAAGAGAAAACCAGAAGTGAGTTTTCTCAGAGCAGGTGCATTAGACAAGGAGAGTACAAACCGGATTGCAAAGGGCTCAGTAAAGAAACGGAAGCACCATGTTGAGACCGTACTTTCAAGTATCTTGGTTGACAAGGGAATGAGAACCATGCCTACTTGTCAGGTTTTTAAACTTTGGAGACAAAAATAGGCTTTACAAGCTGCCACTAAAATGAAGAGCTAAGATTTAAATACACAATGAGAAGATAAGAATCAACTTGGATCTTTCTCCTCAAACTTAAGACAAAGCTAAAGTAAGTGCAAGTATCACAACAAGAACAGAGGGGCAAGCTGGCTGGAAAGAAGAAAAGCATTTTAGAAGTAAAGTGACTATATATAAAAAAAACTTGTAAAAGAAGTCTCAAACTAAAGATCCCAAGAAGAATGAAGATCTGGAAGCATGTGAATAAGAGAAATGGGGCTGTGGGGGGAAGAGTTAAAGATGCTTAGGCCAAAGGAGTGGATTCCACATCAAAGAAACAAAATCAATAATAGTTGCACAAAATTTTATAAAAACTACAAGGTAAAAAAAAATAGAAATAGGTGAAGAATTTCAGACAACTACGTTATAATGATAAAGTAGGAGATAAAGGACTATTTCAAAACCCAGTTTCCGTGGTCATCCCAAATTCGGCAAACATTCTCTGAGCACTGATGCAGGAGGACAGGATTATATTTACTTAATAGCAAGAAACACAAAAATAAAAGATTTTGCTCAAGAATGACATTAAAATGTTCTTTCATGAAACCAAACGGCAGGATAAGATTTTGATGGATCTAGTATAAAAATAAAGAGTTTAAAGTTTACAACAGAATTCAAATAATTAAAATGGTAGAGGAAAATAAAGAAGAAGAAAAAAGGAATGGTCAGTCATGTCAAATGCTGTTGCAAAGTCCAGTAGTATGAGTACTGAGAAGTGATCATCAAGAGGTCACTGATGACCTTGACAAAAGGTTTTGGGAGCTTCCAAGTTACACATATTTAGAGAATATTGTTAAGAAAAGATCAAAATTTTAACATCAGGATGGGCAGGCAAACAACATGATCCAACTCAGCCTTGTCATTTCTAATTATTTCTTAATAACACTGAACAAGCAAAATAATAATGGTAAAAATTTGCAAGTAGCAATAGAAACATGCAGTAAGAAACTGCATCCTGAAAACGTCTTAATAATGACAACGACCTATAGCGTATCCTTAAGCCTGAAGTTGAGGTCAGACTTTTAACCTACACAGAAAACAGGCACATGACCCCACAGATCCCCGGTAACTACCTGGTGATCACCAATGTCTATCTGGCCTTGCCTAAGGGCTAGGTCATCCCTGTATTCACTTCTGGATGTCAAATAATTAACTCTTGCCTTGTTCTTATTCATTCAAAGGATAGAGTAAAATGTGCATGGATGTCATTATGAAACATCTTGTTAAACCTGGTATCTATCAGTGTTTGGATCTGATCAAGATTTGCACAGAGAGGAAAAAAGCACATTTTCACTATTAAAGAAGGCAAGCTTTCTCTCTTTCCCCGATGCCAGGAGAAAAATTCTTCTGTAATTGAGTGCCAGGTCATTGACTGGCTGTCAATAAACGTTCTATGAATTAATGAAGGGTTAAGAAATAGGAGTGCAGCAATAATTAGCATAAGTGTAATGTAATGTAAATGTAATGTAAATTACCATAAGTGAATAAAGGTCTTTCCCACAGTTTTGGTAAGGGATGGATAGCTCTTTACCTGAACTCAATGTTCCATTTTTGCAGTGTCACAGAAACTCACGGATTCAAATTAATTGAAAGGGAAACACATCTTAATTGATGAGATGTCTGAAATACAGGCTAGTTTTAATGAGGCACGCCTTTGTAAGTCACACAGAAACTAATTGCGCTCGAATCAGTGCCAAGGATTACTAAATAGGTTGTCTCCCCAACCCTTTCAATGACTTAGATCATGGTTGTTTTTAATTAATTCTTTCTCTTTACTGCAAGTAGGAATTTTTAAAAGCTGTTAAGTAGCTTAACTTTTCTCCTTAGCGCCATTCCAGTTGACAGAAAAATTTGCCGAGAAAATCCCTCTTCTTAGTAAAAAAAAAAAAATAAACTTCTGCTCAACCTGGTCTAAACAGCTACAATTCTGATTTAATGAATGTGGTTTGGTAAAAATTAAATTGAGTGTACTTATCACTATATAGCATTACGGGCGCATTGCATTGACAAACCTGGCAGAGAGAAACCAACACTGTGGAATGGCTACCATTGGGAAGTATTTTCCATTTGATAATGTCATTTGATCCTCGTGACAATACCATGAGGCGGCTACCATTATCCCCATTTTACTGATGCTGAAACAGATTCAGAGACGTGAAACAGTGGCCTTAAGATCAGACAGGTAGTAAGTGACAGTGGCCAACGGGATCCTAGGGCAGTCTTACTATAAAGCCCATGAGTGCTTTCCTCATCATATTGTTAAAAAAAAAAAAAAAAGACCCTATTCTCTGGGAGCCAACTCAGTGCAAAAGCGGAGCTTCTAGGAGAGTGGTAGTCAGCATGCACTTAGTGCCATTTTTTATCATTTAATATTCTTTTCAAGGTTGAAGTTGTGCTCTTTGAACACTTACTGACATCTTGAGCCTAGCAGATTTTGTCGCATTTGCAATTTTGAGAGGAAGAGTACCTAGATGAATGTTCTGGAGTTGGCATGTTGAAATGAATCTCAAATACTTCTAGAAAATGATTTATTAAGGCAGAGACACAGGAAAATCAGTTGCCTTGGGTAGCAACAGGAAGGGACTGGGTTAGATATTAAGGAGAACCTCCTGACACTAAGACAAGATAAGCACTGAAATGAACTGAGGACATTCAGTGGCACCCTTGTGTGAAGATATATATATATAACAATCAGTGATCCATCATCAGTCATAGGAAGTGTATACGGAAGCAAAAGCATGGACTATTTTAACTGACTCCAACATGTCTCCCTCAAATGTGGACACGACTGGTGAAAAAGCAAATCGTTTTGTGCAGTTTTGTGTGATGGTCAGTCAGTGTGGCCATAAGGGGAGACACAGGAGAGGTTCAGGAAGACAGAAGTTTTTTATACTCACAGGTCCTAGAGACAGGAGGCACATCATGTCATACATACAGGGCCATGGCAGGGGGAAGCCTCGGGGCGGTCAGGAGGCAGAAAACAAGAGGAGGGGAAAGTCTAGGCCACAGTCTTTACTGGGGCTTCCATGGAAAAGGCAAGGCAGGGCAGAGGAAATAGTTTAGGATTGGCTAGTTTGAATAACTCCAGCGGGTTTGGGGCTAAAGTGGTGGCCTCTCATTTCCTGGTACTGGGCCCTGGCGTGAGTGAGAGCATGGGGAAATGTCAGCTTGGTATGAATGAGCCAGATGGAGGAGGTATGGCTCTGGATTGGTTAGTTTTCTTTTCAAAGGCATGCTGCCCCTGAGTCCTTTGCTATCTCTAAGAATTGGCTAGCCCAGGGAGGGGCAGTGTATCCCCAGCCAGAAAGGTTTTTAAGGTTTCAAAATATCATAATATATAGGAAATTAAAAATACAAACCATACACAAATATACCAAAAATTAGCACCAAATTATAGAATCTAGATAGAGCCCCAGCATCTGTTTAACCTTCAGTATGACAGCCTTTTGGTCCCCCAGAGCCCAGACAGATAGCAGTATGCACAGCTGGTTTGGGGAAACTCAGAGAACAAACACAGTACAATGACCACAGCTGACAGGCCAACAGACGATCCAAACCCAGAATGAGACAAACTGAAGGTTGGGACAAAAGATGTTATAAAGCATCACGACATACTGGATAAACTGTACAGAAGCTAATTGGTCGGCTGCTGAATGGAAAACACACAAGCCAAATTGTCTGGAAGTTAAAGGCACATCACACAGAATAGCTAAATCTGCTACTGCCACAGAGAATGCATTTGGATGCACCCAGAGGCTTCTGAATAGAACCTACCACCAAAGCTATACATACTTTATGATTAAATTAAGGCTGTTTACAAATGTGTTTTTAAGAAGAGAAGTACCAACTTTTTACCAACAAACAAAGCCAACACATTTAAGATTTTAATCCAGTCTGAAATAACAAATAGAATGGAGAAATTCTACTGGATAAATTCCCCTCTGTAGGGTAGGCTATAATACATTTTAAGCCTCAAAAGTAGTCTATGCTTCTCTTTTATCAGAAATATAACATCCATTCATTTACTATCTATAGGAACTAATGTTTATGATTATTCTGATATATAACATAAACTTATGAACCAGATTGCAAAAACAGCATCTGTGCATCCTTCCAACTGATACAACAAACAAGAGCTCACAATGGGCATTTCGTGGTACCCTTGTCATGTGCATGTACCTGCAAAGATGTTTACCAGCGAGTAGGGATGATAGCTTGACACGGAGTGTTGACTGAAAGCATCATTTCAGCCTAACTACCGTAATTTCTGAAGTAAATCATTGTTTGATGTCAGTTCTTTTACAGTCATTAATATATCACAAGCACAGGTCAAACCATTTCAAGATATATTTCTTTTTATGTCAGGAAGGCCCAAAACAGGAAGTGATAAATCGTTATTATTTTCTTTTTCTTTTATCCCCAGACCTCTCAAGTCATAAGCTTGGGGAGGGAATGTAGTTAGTTAGCCATCACCTGAATGAGTCATCTTTTGCATACGGCTGTCTTCACAGCACCCGCTTTGTGGTGGTAGAATTCCAGTTTGAGTCAAGGGTATGGCAACTACCTTTGAAAGCAAGCAAATGCTTTACATAAAGGGGAGCGAAAAGGAGAGGCCCCCAAGTCTCACTTAACACCATTCATTTCAAACTCTGCATATCCCGTACCTGAAGAATAGGGAAAGACCCACTCTCAGCACCAGAATTTGTGTTCAGACTGTACTTGGTAAACCATATGAGCTGATGAGGAGAGGCAGATGCACCCAAACCAAAGTCAACCCATTTGCTGCTGGCCTCTTGCTAATCAAAGAATTTCACTGACAAGCTGCCAGCGTCAATCCTGACAAGCTTAGCAACAAAAACCTTATCAAGGTATAGCAATTTTTCACATTAAGCAATTTCAAACATTTATTACTTATGCTTGCCTATAAGGACCACATAGTACAACATGACAGACAAAATCCAAACAAGGATAGTGTGAAAAATGCTATTAGAGGTATGATTTATGTACTATAGGAACACAAGAGATGGACAACCTCTCTCTGGCAGGTTGGAGAATAATAAGAAAAATGCAACATAACAACTACCACCAACATTTACTGAGAGCTGACTTTGGGTCAGGAATGATTCCAATGCTTTATATGTTTTACCCAACTTAATCCTTACAATTCAATGAGATAGAAAATAATAAAGTACAGCATTCATTAAGCATGTGTGAGGCATTGCTCTAAAGGCTTTTTCTTCAATAAATTCATTTAATCCTCACAGCAAGTCTGTACAGATCTTATGACCTCCATTTTCCAGATGGAGAAGCTGAGGCACTGAAGGGTTCATTAACTTTCTCAAGGTCATATAAATAGGAAGTGGTGAAGCCACCATTTGCAACCAGACAGTCTGGCTCTGCTGCCGACATGCTTAACCACTAATATACGCGGCCTCACCCAATTACCATCCCATAGTTACAGATAAAGAAATTAAGGTCCAACTGATGAATGGCTGTTCTAGATAGAAAGTGTAAGTGGTCTGACTGCAGAGCCTGCCCTCCCAAGAGCTATCTCATGAAGAGAGCCATCTGAGCTGAGACTGAAGGTTGAGAATTTCATAAGATGGAGAGAAAGGGAAAAGCATCACGACATACTGGATAAACTGTACAGAAGCTAATTGGTCGGCTTCTCTCAGGAGAGAAGAGTATGTGTGGAAAGCCACCCATCGTGGAGAGTTCTGACATTGAGAAGTGGTCTGGAATGGCTCAGTGACTACTCTGGGGTTGCCCCACTGATCTGTTCTTGAAGGGGGTGACTCAGAAGAGTCACACCAGAGAGAAATGGGCACTGGGAAAGTAGAGCATCCCTGCTACCAATCAAGGTGGCTATCCTGAAACTTTACCAAGCAACAGCTGCAGTCATTTTTTGCAAATTCAACTTTCAACATAATCCAAAATGCCAGAAAACAATCATTTCCTATTTGCAGGAGGTTTTGCAGAGCTGATTATGAATAAAATGCATCATGCCCTGTTCCTTTTATCAGGAACCTCACTGACAGAGTCATTTACTTTTTATGAAGACAAATGAATATGGGTATTCTGATTAGAAGCAGAACAACATCAGCTCATGAACCAGACTCTGGACGTAACATCTGGGACATGACAGCTATCAGAGGAGGAAGCTGAAGATGCATCACACAAGAAGAGACATCAGTGCTAGGCACATCTGGTGAATCCAATTGACAGAGGCAACTTGTCCTGTGTTAGTAGACTCTCATAGTGAGCATTAGCCTGTCCCTCTCAGCAACTGGACATTGATATTATTATCCTTCATAAGGGAGGATGGTCACCTTGGGGTGGAAGTGGGGGTGACAATGTATTGGACATGCAAGGTGGCTTCCAGTCAGACCATTTCCTCTGACAAGTCTACTACCCACAACCTTTTTGGAGAGATTTTTCATCATAGGACAAGCCTGCCTTGTAGCTAATTGAACCAGAGACAAGTGTGTGACCCAAAAGCAGGTTTTATAGGCTGCCCTATGAGTACTAGAGAGTGACCCATCAGACTTTTTTCTGGAAGAGTTTAAATGCAAGACATATAAAAAATAGTAGAGCACAGAGTGACAAAAAAGCAGAAAGACCCATGAGTAAACGAATGTCAAGAAACAGCAGGGAGCAGAATGAAGTTGGCCACAAGCAGCGTCTTCCCATTTAAAGAAAGACTCTCTTACAGACAATAATGGCACATGGTTGGCTTTCCTGCTGCTCCCATCCAGATCCATCCCCTACCCTTCTATGCCCCAGGAGGCTGATCTCTACAGATTGCACCGCCCGAGATCCCTTGCTCTCTGGCTTCCTGCGGAGCTGTGCCAATTGGAGACATAGCAGGAGATCAAAGGGCAGGAGGAAAAAGAGTTGGGGGGCATTTCTTCCCTTTTCCCTCCCTGCCTTGCATCATGCTTCCAGCAGTGACCTGTCCTTGTACAAGTTAAGACCCTGTCAATGGCCCTTTCTGTACCTCCAGTGCTTGCCAGTTCTGGCTTCAGGCTCAAGAGGGATTCTTCCTTTTGTTGTCCCTGGCTGCTTCAGGGACTTGGGCTCCTCTGCTCCTGCCCACATATCTATAAACAATCTCTTCATTAAAGTACCTTTCAAATCCCAGCCTGGGAGCCTTTTCTTCCCATTGGGGCTGATTTGCAGAAGAACACAAAATAGAGAGCAATAAGACAAGAATGAGTGGAACGAAGTCTGCGAAGAGTCTCTTTACTCTTCCCTGCTCCTCTGTTGAATAAATCCTTTCACTGGAGGTGAACTGTGTAGACTCTGGAGAGCCTCAGTAATCTATGGGGGAGTCAGGGCATCACCTACAAGCCTTTCCTCATTGTGACGTTTGTTCAACCAGTGATTTTTTTTTATACAAGCATTTACTGAGCCTCTACTACGTACCAGGCATCATGCAAGGCTCTGGGGATCAAGTGGCAAACAAAATACACACAGTCTCTGCCCTCATGGATTTTACAGTGGTCGGGGAAGTAGGGAAGGCAGGGTTTGATGTAGTCATGGAGCAGACAGTAAACAAATAATCATGTAAATAAGCTTATAATTACAAACCTTGACAAGTGACTCAAAGGAAAACTGGAAGCTAAGAGAAAAATAGGAAGTCTGATTTAGAAGATTGACTCTAATGACTGGAGCTGCTATTGGCCAAACTACCCATCTTATGGATGAAGAGACTCATAAAAAGTGAATATGGAGAAGACTGTGACATAAGCATGTTTAGGTAAAAATGCCTGGGCTCATAGGGCAAAGCCATGTCACCTCCAACACCTCCTTTTGCTACAGAGAACAGATGAGGCTGGGTTTTGATAAGTATATTATGTGGAGGACAAGTATTATGGTGGCCAGGTCAGTCCAGACACGGTCCTCAATCTCTGCTTCCAAAATTTCCTGTCACCACAGAACGTGCCTCTGGAGAGGTAAGAATTTTAGTATTTGAGGAAATATGAAATGAGGCCAAAAGCGGTGCCAGTCACCTCCTTTGTTCAATTTGGGGAAAAGTTCTCATCATTCCCCTTTTTCTGAGGGCACAAAGCATTTAGAATAGCACCTCTCAGAAGCTGTTCCACTTTATCCACTATCGTCTCCTCAAAACTGCATTGCTTCTCTCGGGGTATGAGTGATCTGAGTTAATGGGGTGTCAAAACTTTTTTTTTAAGATTTATTTATTTATTTGAGAGAAAGAGAGTGCACGAGTGGAGGGGGGAGGGGCAGAGGGTGAGGGAGAGAATCTCAAGCAGATTCCCTGCTGAGTGGGGAGCCTAATGTAGGGCTCAATCCCAGGACCCTGAGATCATGACCTGAGCCAAAACCAAGAGTGAGGGCTTAACCAACTGAGCCACCCTGGCACCCTGGGGAGGTCAACACTTCTGAGGAAAAAAAGAGGAGGAAAGTCCTCCTCTTACTTTCTTTTGTTCCCCAATGTCTTGGATAACTACTAGTAAAGATATGTCTTCAGTTTGTCTTCTTATGTGATACTCCATTAGGAACAAAAGAACATTGAATTTTGGGGGCGTCTCATTTTGGGAATGGGCAATTTACAACCTTTGATGTTTTTATACAATACTCATGTAATATTCAATTAATGAGTTCCTATTATGTGCAAGACATTATGCTAGTCTCAGGGGATATAGTAATGAGCTCAACCTACATGGCCCTTGCCTTTAAGGGATTTCTAGTGTGGTCAGAAAGACAAGATAATTAGCAAGCAATTGCAAAAAAATTATAGTAAGTGTTACATAGGATACTTACAAGACACTTAATAAAGACTAGAAAAGTCAAGGAAAGCTTTCCCAAGAAAATTGTCACTTTAAGTTAATTACCTAAAGGATTTGTAGCTGAACAGAAAGCTGTAGTGGGTGAGGGATTGGGACTGTTCTAGGCAAAAGAAACAGCTTCATGTGCAAAGGTACTGGGGTGAGAGAGAGGTGCATAGGGATGCTGACTGAAGGTCCCTATGGCTATAGGAAGGGATGTAAGAAAAAGAGATGGGGGATGAGGCTGAAGCTCTTTCATTTGGCTGGGTCACGACCACACTTGGAAGCCCAGTTAAAGGTGTTGGCCTTTATCTTAAGGTTACCACGAGTCCCTTGAAGAGTTCTAAGCAAGAAAATACATGATTAAGTTTATGTTTTGGAAAGATCATACTGACTCAATGTGAGATAAGGACTAGAGGGTTCCAAGAATGGAGGGGAGGCATTGTTTAGGGAAGATGTGGCATCAATCCACGTAGGAGACAATGCTGGCCTGGACTTACTCAACTTACAAAGCCTCAGACATGGTTGAACTTGAGCTGAACTTGGATGAGTGAGTTGGCAGGACTTAGGGTGGACTGGGTGGACACAGAAGGTGAATGAAGAGGTGACCCATGCCTCTCAAGGATGACCCATGCCTCTCACCTGCCCACCTAGGCGAATGGTGATGCCAGACTGAGAAAGAGCAAGTTTACTGGACGAGAAGGAAAAATTATGAATGAAATTTTAGCTATGAACTTAGAGGTGATTTCAAGGTATCCGAATGAAGACACTTAGTAAGCAGTTGAATAAACCCCTCTGGGCACCAAGAGAGCAATCTGGTTGGACCTAAGGATGGAACTCTTTAGATATAGATGGTAATTAAAGCCACGGCTACAGCAATTGTTCAGGGAGAGGGTAGTGAGATAAGAATAGAGCCTGAGGGAGAACACTGAAGACCATTTAGTGGCTTATCAAAGGAAAAAGAGCCCAGAAAGGACTGTCCAGAGAGAATGGGAGGTATGCATGGAGGCCGTTCCACACCTGAGTTCATATGGCAGCTACCAGGCAGACTTCTGAGCCAGGCTGCCTGTAGGTAGGTCCTGGCTCCACTCATAAATGACACGACCTTGAACAACTGACTTAACTTCTTTGGGCCTCAGTTTCTCTCATTTTAAAATGGTGACAATACCATCTATAGAACCCACTTCATAGAATCGTTCTGAGGATTACATGACTTAATATTTATAAAGTGCTTAAAAGAGGGCATGGCACTTAGTATAAGAAAATCCAGCTTGTTATTACACATGTGTGCACGTGTGTGTGTTCAACTGAATGAGTCCTATGTCTCAGGTTCAGATAAAAAATAGTGATGTTGTATATTCAGAACTCTGAAGAGGTAGATGACTTCTTCATATGCATCTGTGTTTATGGACACAACACTGAGTCAGAAAGGGTTATTCTGCAGCTCACATCACGTTCCAATAACCAGCCAGACTGCGAAGTGAGTCACCACCCTGTCAGGCACTTCCTCAGAGTTCGTCCACTGGGTCCCCGGGCAACAAGGGCCTCTGAGCAGCGCGTAATTAAAGCCAGAGTAGCTGAAGAGGGAAAGGAGGCTGATCATTAAGGTGTCAGGGAAGAGCCAGGTGGGAATGATGATGGATTAAAAACATGCATTTAGCTTTACTCTCTCCCCCAAGCCCCACAAAAATGACAGTAAAAGGATTTTATTATAGGCATAAACCCACAAGGACAAAGAAAATACGAAAAGAAACAAAAGCAATGAAATTTTGGAAGCTGGAAAGTAGATGGGCAAGTGATAACTGACTCAACAAACCTGAAAATATGAATCCTAAGGCAGTAGTGGGAAAGACAAGAAGCAACCAGATTTACATAATCCCCAAATGGCCCAGGAATTGGCAAGCACCAGGTATTTCTGGAAGAAGGAGATGATGTTGGGACTAAAAGCAAGAGGATTAACTGGAAGTCTCCTTAAGAGACCGTTGGATCCCCAGACATCCTCCTTATGCAGCAGGATAAATGCATATTATAGATTTCCTTATCTTCTCAATTCCTCCTCCCTCCCTTTGGTGTGTGATTTTGCAGGTGCAACACTAGAAACAGAATATACATCTCTGCCTCACTGATGTTATGTTTGGCCAACGCAACAAGTTCTGAGCCTAGGCCTTGAAAGACATTGTGGACTTCCACATGTCCCTGTTGCAGCTCTGACGTGGCCGTGGGAAGACTGTGCCCCCGGGAACTGCTGCTCCAAGAAGAATGAAAGACACACATGACAGATCTGATCTAAGCCTACAGTCCGGATCCACGCCGAACCAAGCCCCGCTGACCTGCAGTCACATGGTGGAGAAGCAAGTGCTTGTCGCTGTGATATGCCATCGATATTTTGTGGCTCCGTGCTGCACAGCATAGTTGACTGAGATGCAGTAGGTCTGTACCAGTGGAGCACTGCCCTAACCAAAGTAAAGGACTTGGCTTTGGAACAGGTCACCGGCGGTCATATGGATAAATATACTAATATATTCACGTACGGCAATATACACATTTTGAGAGGCTAAGAAATGATGAGGAAGATACTATAAAAGATGAAAAAATGGTGCCCCGTGTTTTGTAATGCAAAACATTTGGTATAATTGTAACCTATGGTAACTCGGAAGATAGAAAATATACCTAATGAACTCAAAGCTTTTAAGTCTGCCAGGAGGTTTCCAGGCAGAATGTTGACAAAGAGGACTAGAGCGTCCTCAGCAAGTTTAGGCCAAAGCACATAAGGAGTGGGCAGAGATGCAAGGATTTAGAGGCAAGGCCGTGCTCTGTGGACATATGGCAGCTGGACTCAGGGCGCAAGACTGAGTGCAAACCCCAAACTCCTACCTCCCTCCACTGGGGCTTTGACGGTGTTTCCCAGCTTGATTTGGAAGCATCTAGGTTTGAAAAGGCTCCCGTGCCTGCCACTGGGCATGACTACAGCATGTTGGAACTGGCGACTCCTAAAGCACATTATTCATATCATATTTTAACATTTCTCCTGGTGCCTGGTCCTCAGCAAATGTTTCTTGAACAAATAAATAAACCATCTTAGTCATTTAACCCCCCTGACTTCAGTTCTCTTGGTCTTTTCCAATGTTAGGTTTTCACAATGGATATGTGTCCTAATTCTCGAGCTATAGTGAGGCCTGAGAACTTCTGGGATCTGTTTGTTCAGCTTTAGACTGGCCCTCAGGCATCTGCCATAGGAACCAAGAGATCCATCCCCTCCACGCTGAGTCCCTGCTTCTCCCAAAGTCAAGGCACCACAGCCAAGCTTGACCAAACAAGAGAGAAGAGAAAGAAATTTAGTTCATGTATTGTTTAAAGACCATTAGTTCTATTTCGGCTACCAAGGATTTTTTGTTTGTTTGTTTTGGTCATTACAGCAAAAAGAACAAGTTCTTCAGAGGGCAGTGTTAGATCCAGGTGCTTCTTAGCATCCCCAGAAGATGCCGGGCAGGAGGCAAATAGGAAAAGGCTGCTGTGTGGATCCAGGAGCAAGCCCCAGATGGGCCTCCATCTCTGAGGCAGCTGCAGGCACTCGGAGTTGTCCATGCAAGCATGCAAACGTAAGCTACATGACCCTCCGCATCCTCAAAATGAAACTACTAAAAAGCTCACATCTTTTTTTTTTTTTAAAGATTTTATTTATTTAATTTATTTATTTATTTATTTATTTTTTAAAGATTTTTATTTATTTATTTGACAGAGAGAGAGATAGCAAGAGCAGGAACACAAGCAGGGGGAGTGGGAGAGGGAGAAGCAGGCTTCCTGCCGAGCAGGGAGCCCGATGTGGGACTCGATCCCAGGACCCTGGGATCATGACCTGAACTGAAGGCAGACGCTTAACGACTGGGCCACCCAGGCGCCCTAAAGATTTTATTTATTTATTTGACAGAGAGAGACACAGCGAGAGAGGGAACACAAGCAGGGGGAGTGGGAGAGGGAGAAGCAGGCTTCCTGCAGAGCAAGGAGCCCGATGCGGGGCTCAATCCCAGGACCCTGGGATCATGACCTGAGCTGAAGGCAGATGCTTAACGACTGAGCCACCCAGGCGCCCCTAAAAAGCTCACATCTTCACGTATTCCTCTCTTCTGCTTCATATGCCCATCACACTAGACCAGCTGAAAATCGATCAGGCTTACAAACTGCTTCTCTTCTCCCAGCCCTGGGGTCTCTCTCTGATTCCACCATCTCCCTTTCCCGGTGACCTCATCCTCCTGGGCGAGCAGAACCACACTTCATTTTACCTGCTGGTTTCCCTGGCTGCAGGCATGGGGCAGGGCCACGCAAGCAATGCCCATCAGACACACTTCAGCCCTCTTTACAAGAGAAATGGTCCCAGTGGTTGACCACCCCCCCGCACCCCCGTACCCCGCCCGTCACAGCTGCAGAGCACACCTGTTACCCTCGGGACTCTTCATCAGCTCCAAAGCACAAAGGAGGCAGAGCTTAACACCTAACACACCTGGTGCTTCTTAGCATCCCCAGAAGATGGACAGGCAAAAGGAAAAAAAAAAAAGGAATAAAAGGGGGCACAGGGGGAGGCATTTGACATGCATGTCGTGATGATGAGAGAGATTTACATGTGGATGGCCCTGAGAGGTTTCCTGGGGCTACTTTCCCCCCCCCCCCCCCGGGGTTCTATGAGAGCCAAGAGATCTCCACCTTGTCAAGACGAGAGAATATATCTCCACGGGGACTTGCTACCTGCCATCTGAGGACACATGTCTGCCAGAGCTGGCTGGCGGGAGGCAACTGCCATCCTCTTCTTTCTAGGAATCACACCTTCTCTTTCCCAAGCTCCCTTCTGTCTTCCTTCTCTCCTTCATCCTCCCAGGTTTGGAAGCGTTTGGGTGGCTGCACATCTTGGCTCTCTCTGATGGGCCTGGCTTTCTTTCAGGAGCCCCTCTGCAGCTGGCCCAGGACCCAGATTCCTCGCTTACATGGAGGGGAGCTGTCAGGGCAATTGTGCATTTGTGTTTGGAAGAACCCCAGCGTCTCTTTCACACTGAAGTAGGTATGGGACGGTGGGCGCCCCTCTGTCAGTCACTTAATCTGTCACTAGGTGAACAACAGCCACTACTGTGGTGGACAGCATCCTCAGACTGGGAGTATCTGACTGCTGGCTCTTTTCCCAACTTAAAGAACATCATAGGAAGCATGAGGTGGCCACAGCCCCACTGAAGTTTTCATGACATAAACAAAGGGTCAGCTGATGGCTATCAGGACCTCGCCTTAATTCACTACTGCTTAATTCGCTGTCTGTCTTGTCTGCCATCTGGAGGGAAACAGTATAAGGCGAAAATCTACCTCGCACTAAATAATTTGTAGGACGAAGATATCGGCGCAGTTATCACTTGCCCTTCTCAAGAGCCAAGGAAATCTTGCTATTTTGAAATGAAGGATCAGAGACCTCAGGAGGTCCTGCAATAAAAACCACTTATGTGGAGGACAGGGCTTGGCCCAGAGTCTTGCTCATGAAAGGCACTCGATAAATGCGTGCTGTTTCCGATGAGCTAGAGGGAGATTAAGTCGGGTTGTTTATGAAATGTCTATGTGTGTTTCTGAGAGCCCAGCCGCCTTTGCCTTATAGCAAGCACTGCAAGTGACTTACTCCTGCTTGGATGCAGAGGGTCTTGGAATAATCATACCTGGAGAACCATTTGTTAAATGCTTCCCTTGTACCCGCTCCTCTGGTCAAACACCTTCAATGGTTCCCTACTGCCAGTGGATTTAAGCCCCGGCCACTCCAGGCACAATCTGATTCCACTGGCCCTTGGCTGCCTGTCTCGTCCCACTCTCTGCTGCTCGCTCATGTTCAGAGTCACATTAACAGCAGGTTAGCCAGATGTCCAGTCCGTAAAGGGTACACAATGAAAGGTCTTCGTCTAAGCAAATGCAAGCAAAATCTGCATTCTCAGTATAAAGCTGCTGGAATTCAACAAACAGGATTCAGCAGAGGCTGGGAGTCTACTAGTTGGAGTAAAGGACTGAGAGGCCCAGGGAGGGACAGTCTGAGAAGGGAAGGGCAGGCCGAGTGCGGGAAGGGGGAAAAAGGGGAGAGGTAACCCAGCCCCTGTAAGGTGGAGAAGCAAGTCTTGAGAGAACAGCCAGATCCTTTCTTTTTTTTTTTTTTTAAAGATTTTATTTATTTATTTATTAGAGAGCGAGCGAGAGAGAAACAGCATGAGAGAGGAGAGGGTCAGAGGGAGAAGCAGGCTCCCCGCTGAGCCGGGAGCCCGATGTGGGACTCGATCCCAGGATCCTGGGATCATGACCTGAGCCGAAGGCAGTCGCTTAACCAACTGAGCCACCCAGGCGCCCAGCCAGATCCTTTCAAATGAAATGATTCAGACTTTTTCTCTTTCTGCTTTTGGAAGTGGTAGCTAAGAACGATAGCTGGCATAGATAACGCGGCAGGCAGGGCTGTAAGTGACTTACCTATATACGCTTGTTGAGTTCACACAAGCCTAGGAGGGAGATACCGCTGTTATCCCCATTTTGCTGATGAAGAAACTGAGGTGTGGAGTGGTTGAGTGGCTTGTCCAAGGTCAAACAGCTAGTGAGTGATGGAGCCACGTCCAACTCTAGACTCCAAGCCATTCCGCCTTTTCCATCCACCCTCTGTTGCTCACCCATTGTTACAGATTGTAGAGGTGGAATTTTGTTTTGGAGAAGACCAGAGAAGGGGGAAAAGGATCAGCTGACGTGTGGATTAAAACATAAAGGAAGGAATAAAGAGTTATTAATAGGAAACTGATTTATGGCCTCCCTCACTAAATATATATTGAAAAAATATCCACATAACATTTTAAGAGGACATAAAATATGGGCCTGTCCATAGTAGACACACATTTTGAGGTGCTGCTGACTGTGCCTCCAACCCTCGTTCCCTGGAAACACACACATTGAGCCTTCCCACCCCAGGGCCTTCCTATCCTCCCTCCTCACCCTGCCCTCTCCTGTCCCCTCTCCATTTCCTGCCTGTCAAAACCCTCGGTCATCCCAGCTCATTCGGATGCCACCCTCTCTGGGCACCTCAGGCATGGCACTGTTCCTACTAGGCCTCATTTTATAGGTGTTAATAGACTCACCATTTTTTTGAACAAACAATGCTTTTTGGAACACTCCGACTGTATAATAAAGTATTGGCCTTTGTCCCTGGTTCCTAAAAGGGATCCTCTCAAACCTTGGAATTTCCCAAGTGACAGGAATGTCCTTGTTGCTCTTGGTGGTTCCTTGGACCACACCCGCGTTTATGCTAACAAGGTGGCTAATGGTAGCCCCCAAGATAGTTTCAGGATGGAGGATGGCTATGCTGCAAAAACCAACCATGTGATCCTCTGGTTTCCTTGTTCTCAGGCTCAGCTCCCCAGGTGATGGTAGCCCAACCTCCAGGGAGGGAGGGAGGTTGATTCAATCAATCATGCCTATGTATTAGAACTCTAATAGAAACTTGGAACACCAAAGCTCAGTTGAGTTTCCTGGTTGGTAATATACATCAATGTGCCAGGAGGATGATGCATCCTGAGGACAAGGAAACCTTATTTGGAGGACCACCCAGACCTTACTCTATGTATTCTTTCATTTGACTTGTCCTCCTTTGTATCTTTTGTAATAAAACTCTGATCATAACTATAGCACTTTCCTGAGTCCACATTTGTTGGTCAAATGTGCAGGTGGCCTGGGAATCCCAGAGCTTGTGCCTAGTGTCTGAAATGAGGATAGTCTAGTGGAAGCCCGAGCCCTTACCCTGTGAAATCTGACCTAACTCCAGGTGCCAATTAGTGTCAGAGCTGCACTGCAACTCCCAATAGACTCTGTAGACACATGGTGAGAAAGAGACACAGACCGTGGACCCCTTCACAGGGCTCAGTCTAGCCAGGATGGCAGACACTGACTAGGCAAGTAATGTGAGGAAGCTTTGTTTGAAGTGCATTACAGGGCATGGTGGGGCCTATGGCAGAAGGAGCCCCAGCACCTAAGGACATCAGGACCAGGACTGTCTCTTATTCATCCATATCTGCAACAATTAGGATGATGACTTGGACATCCCAGGTGCTCAGTAAATTATGCCTAATTAAAATCAATGGAATACAATAGCGCTTTGTTCAAATCAGAACATTTTCTACCTTGGAAATTCCTAGGTGAGTGACCCCCTCTCACCTGGCCAGGTGGTTATGCCACATGGAAACCAAAGATATTCCCAGTCCTAAGGGCTCCCTCGTTTCCCCTGACTCTCCTGGCTTGTCTGACCTCTGCTTTTACTTTCCTATTCAACTCACTCCTCCCACCTCTCCCCTTGCGCTCCTTCTCTCTCTCATCAAAGAAAAAGGAATAATCATCACCCTCCTTCAATCAAAGGGATGGCTCAGTTGTTCTGCAACAACAATCAATAGTGATTTGGATGTGAGAGGGGAAGACAAGAGGAATAAAGCAGAGAATTGGGGTCAGAATTCTCCCCCCACCCACAGTGCTCCAGGAAGGCCCTACAAAGCGATCCAGTTAACACTTGAAGTGAAACCTGCCTGCCACTCCCAGCAGCATAAATAGACTGGTAGCCTCAAACTTGTGCTACAGAGAACAAAGAAATGAGAATCATCATCATCATCAGTCTAAATACTCACTATGTGCCAGGCATGGTTCTAGAGTAATAATTAATGTTTTCACAAATGATTTTTCCAGGAAGATTAACCCTTGCTCTAGTAAGTGGCAGAGTAAAGACAAGGAGTCTTATCTCTGTAAAAGCCTATGACTTCAACAAGTCTTTGATTCTGTCTGAACCTCAGCTCTTTATCTGCATAGTAGAGCTCAGACCCATGTCCAGGGTCACGCAAACAGCCAGTAAAGGAGACGGGGCTCGCTTACTTGGATGATAGTCAAGAAATAATACAGACAATCAGTTAAACCCTAGTCCCATACTTAATCTCACAGAACTGAGCAAGGAAAACGACTGAAAGAAGAACATGCTTTAAAAGGCTGAATACCCTTTTACCTAACCCACAACATCATGCCCAACCAGAAGGGTATAATCATGTCACAATTACACTTCGCTTTCATTCTTAAAATACATTTTACCCAACGTTCATTGTACAGCTTAATAAAATATAGAAATAACGACTGGGGAAAAGTTAAATTCTGAACAAGTCGTATTTAAATAAAAATGTAATGCTTCCCCCTACCCAAAGAAATAGATGAAAACAGGAAAGGCTTCTTCCTTAATGGATCTCAGAGATAAAACACAGATAGTATCATTAACCCACTGGGATTTATGAAAGTAATTTTGATTCTTGCATTTATTGAAAGGGTTCTAGTTCTGGCATACTCTTAAATTCTAATTAAACAAACAAGGAAAAAGGTTTTAAAATGAACAATGCAATCAAATATAGACATTCTATTTAGACACAGTAATGTTAGCATAACAAGTGAGTTAAAAAAAGAATAGGGAAAATAATTATTAAACAGATGGGTGGTAAAAAGAAAAGTTTTTCTTCTTTTTTTAATGCACAAAGCCTTAATCTGGAGCCAAGCAGAGATGAAGATAAACAAGAAGTTGCCCTCCATAGCCAAAGAGCATAATACCCAGGAAGTCAAATGAAACCAATCTAAAGTACTGCCTGCAGTTAATATGAACTTAGCACCCTGATGCCAAATGAAATATTAAAGCAAGTTCCCTATTTTTAGGGCTTTGTATCTTGGTGGTTGTATAATGAATCAGGATGTGTCTTGGCAAACTTGCTGGTAGCCTGGAGGATACTTGTTTTCTGACCAAAAATAGTTGGGGTCTCTTAAACTATGGAATGGACATTAAGTGATCAGAGCACTTGAACTTGACTTAACCATCGAATCAAAAAGATTGGTCAGGAGCTCAAGACTAAGGAAGGGCCTGATACCTTGCCTAGCTCTACAAGAACCTGCTGGAACGTAATGATGGCAATCAAAAGTTTAGGCAACACTTTGTCTATGGCATGCAAGACACATTTCATACAGCTCTCTTGAGAAAAACTAGAAGCTTTTCAGAGCTGAGAGCTTTAGCAGGCTGTTGGAGTAGAGCCCCCAGGCTGGAATGTAGCAGGGCATCCCCTACTTGGAATCTGGTCAATCCCTTCACTATCACCTGAATGATGTGCATTTCTCCACTAGAAACACTTTTCTCCTTCTGTCACCGTACCTCAGCACTGCCCAGACCACTTTAGCTCTGTGTCAGGATGTCTCCGAACTCCAGTGCCATGATCCTACCTGGGGCATCTTTTACCTCTCTGTGCCTCAGTCCCCTCACCCATAAAATGGGTTGAGCCTGTTGAATTCTGAAGTCCTTTCCAGTTCTAAAAATGAAATCACACTGAGCAATACTAGATTCCAAACCCCCCCAAATTAACTTTTGGTATTCGACAATCTTGGCCCTGGATGCTAGCAATCACCATGTTTTCATCTGGCCAAATCTCACAATTATGTTTACTCAGCCAAAAATGGACCAACAGCCTCCCCAACAGCTCTTAGGAAGTTTATAACTCTGTCACCATAATCTCATGTTTGTGGGAATTTACTTTTACAGCATAATTGGCCATATAAAGCGGAGCTTAGTTACAACACCACTGAACAAGGAGTCCTTCTTGGAGCTCATTCAAGGGAGTTGTGTTGTGAAAGGACTGGGGATAAGTTACACAGATGTTTTACCAGCTGTTTACCAAATGCCAGGACCTGTTCAGGGTCTTTGCCTGATTATTTCATTAAAATCTCCTCTCAAACCTATAAAATGGGTTATTATACCCCATGTGCTCAAATAGATGAGAGAAATGGATACCAAGAGGATATATAATTCACCCAAAGACACTCAGAAGTAGAATTTGAACCCAATCTGGTTTCAGAACTAGCCCATTTCAAACAAAATTTCATTTTAAATATAGCAGTACAGCATATGAGGGACATCAGTCCTTTTATCTTCTAGCTTTTTATTTAATTAAAAAACTTTTTATTTGGAAACAATTCCAAACATACAGAAAAGTTGAAAAAAAAAAACAGTACATTTGAACATTTGACAGTAAGTTGCTAGTATTCTGCTTCATCTCCTCCATGAATGCTTTAGTGTATTTATGTTGTAACCAAAACACAACCATCAATATCTGGAAATTAACGTGAAAGCATTGCTATCGTCTCATCCTCAAACCCCATCTAGGTTCACCCACTTGTCCCAGTAATGTTGTTTCTAGCAAAAGGATCCAGTTCAAAAATCACATATTGCATTTAATTGTATTACTATTACTCTCCTTGAAGCTGCAATAGCTTCTGCATCATTTCTTTCATGAAGAAATGGCATTTTTTGAAGATTACAGACTAATTATTTCAAAGAATGGCCCCCAACTTGAGGTTTTCTGATGTAGCTTCATGATTAGATTTGGGTTTTGATCTTTGGCAGGAATATTACAGAAATGATGCTATATTCTTCTCACTGCACTTATCAGGTGGCATGTAACTTTGACGTGTCCCATTACTGGTGATGTTCAGTAGAGAAACCTAGCAGACCCATCAACGTAAACTACTAGTTTTTCCTTTGTAATTTATAAGTTTTTCACAAAAAGATACTTTGAGACTGTAAATATCCCATTCCTCAATAAACTTTCAAGTTATGTATGTATACATTTACTTATATTAATATGAACTCAAAGATTCTTGTTTTATTCATTGGGTTATAATCTGCACATTTTTTTTTTTTTATGCTCAAAGTATCCCAGTGAGTGGGAGACCTTTCAAGCCAGCTTCTATGCTCTTTTGACATATTCCATCATTCTTCAAGTACCTTCTTACTTTTTGGCACAATATGATGTTCCAGGTTCATCTTGTACTTTCCCTGCCATAGTTCTGGAATCAGCCAGTTCTCCAAAGAGTCCTGATTTCTTTTAGTGGAAAATGGTTTATAGAAACCAATATGTGGGCACTGGGTGTGTTCACAGCTATTGCTCCTTGCTGCCATTGCCTTCCCCGCCCCCAGTATAAACATCCTTTTCACCCCTCTCCAGCTTCAATACCCCGTAACTGTGCAGACAGCCTTCTCATCCAACTTGGGCTCCAGCATCCTGCCTGAGCCACTTCAGCATCCCTCCTCTAATCCCATGATGCTCACCCCACCCCCCGCCATGCACACTAAATAAATACATACATACCTTGCTCAGCCCTATCTAATGGTTTTTGGACTGGATTGTTCAGGAAGAACAGAGGAAGAGGGCTTAGCTCACCTTTAGATCACCTTGTTTACTAATTCATTCACAAGTTTCACAAACTACGAACACTAAATAAATTCCACATTATTAATTTCCCCTTTCTGTATCTTTCCACTGAGATGCACCAGTGCCCACCATACCATTCCGCTGCTCTAGCCTGGTCAGTGTCCGAAAGGTAATGGCAACACCAGAAGAACAAAACTCATTGAAGTAACTGCTAGAAGGCTTTTAAACATCAGAATTTAGCTAAGGAAAACGTAAGTTTCTTCACTCCTTTAAGAGCAGAATGCAGTAAAGCACACTGCCCCTGACCCATTTTTGGGGGGGGGGGGAGGGTGGAATTAGCTCAATCACTTAAAGGAAAAAAAAAGAAAGAAAAAGAAAATTCACTTAATATACTAGTATAACTGTTTTTGCATGTAGGAATAGTGTGAGTATAGGGGGGAGATGGAAAACAGCGTAG